>NC_139957.1:19592609-19867609 GCF_963454915.1 Gymnoscopelus microlampas | reverse complement strand
TGTTTTTTGTCTGTCTGTCTGTCTGTCTGTCTGTCTGTCTGTCTGTCTGTCTGTCTGTCTGTCTGTCCCTCTCTCTTTCTCTGTCTCTGTCTCTCTCTCTCCCTCTCCCTCTCTGTCTCTCTCTCTTTCTCTTCTATTCTTCATAAGAATCTTCATAGGATTCTGATAGATTGAACCCCCCCCCCCCCCCACCCACTGATCATGACTGCCGTGTTTGCAAACTGATGAAGTTTCCGCTTTCTGTGGGCCAGCAAACAACACAAGCATTCGATTCGGCATCACAACCACAGTTTTTCTTGCGAGTGAGGGACGACATTTTCAGAATGACAGTGAATGCGGTGACACGCAAGTGTAGTTTTGGTTTGGTGTGCTCTACCCCAAGATTTACTACTTTATTGGCTTGTCAACACCACAAATTAAAATTTGTGGCACTCCAACTCTGATTGACAAGAGACTGCATGCCTTTTGCTGCATAACTCAGGAGGATCTGTTTGGAAAAGTCAAGTTTTGATCTGTTTCAGCTGTCAGAGGCTACAAGGAATGCTGTGGTATCTAAATAAATAAATATACATTAGCTTTATTTCACAATACACTGTTTTGATTGTGTTGTAGAAGCTTCTCACTTATAATAACATGCCTACAATCCCAAGATCTCATACTTATGCCAGCTAGGTTAAAAGAGGTTAAGATATTTTTTTAGGGTATAGAATAGAACAGTGCACACAAAGTGAGTACTGATATAGTAAATAAAAAAATAACATATCACTTATTCTATAGTTGCATATAATAATATGTGGTTGTCACAAATCCCAAGGCACACCTGGACTTGTCTCACGACGGCACACCAATCAGCACACCATTTAAGAACCACTGGCTTCCACTGTGAATACAGCACCAATTACTCAGAAAACCACTTTCATTCCTGTGCCTTGCAGTTGGAGTGATAGAAGGGCTCTTAATGAAGTGTAAATGTTTCCTTTTGCACACACCATTAATCATTCAGTAAAACAACTGCCTTATATCTTCTTGAGAATGAAAAATGACAGCGAATGAGATGCAACAGACTGTGAATCGGTGACCACAGGATGAGAACGTGACTAGTTTCACAACTTTAGTGAGGGTGGAAAGCTGTATTCAACAATTGTGGCCCCGCGGTCTTGTGGACTTTGGCTGTGATTTGCGCACTGACTGATTGTAAACATTTTGGCAGGATCACCTATGGTAAGTCTCCACAAAGCATGACCACAGGACTCTGCAGTGTAATTTAGCCCTGTACACCGTCTCATCAAGCTAGTTGAGAGAGGACACGCACGCATGCTGGCACCCACTTTGAGCACACATACAGTATACGTGTACAAGCAGATGTGCGCGCACACACACACACACACACACACACACACACACACACACACACACACACACACACACACACACACACATTGCTTGTATGCACGCTCATACACTTACCTATATGATCACACATGGTAACATGCACACTCACATACACACTAAGAGTCACATGCACACACAGAGGTACGCACACAACACACACACACACACACACACACACACACACACACACACACACACACACACACAGAGAAGCAGAGAGAGACAGCTTTGTGAAATGAATGTTATTGTGAGGTGGATAAACAGTCATCAATCCTTGGACCTGTGATTTAAGGATCATTGTCTGACCACACTCGCACTGTCTGTCTCCAAAGCCACTGTCACCACGCGCTGGCTTGCATCTCACCCGCCAGACCCATTTTCCAGTGTCTCTAACGTGGAGATCATGGTTGAAAATATGAATGATGCCAACTCACCCCCCCCCCCCCCCCCCCCCCACCAAACTCCTTTCCCAGTTTTAATGCCTATTACACATGCCCAGCGTTGAGTCAAATTATTGTGGAGATTACGTGTAAGACTGGAAGGGTTTCTGAGGTTTCCTTTCACAACAGTGGCCAGAGAAGAGAAACTGTGGCTATAATCCCTCCTCTGACCAGAGATCCACAGACATGATCATCAGCATTGTATGTGGGACTCTGAAATCTGAGTTTTAAGGACAAAGATTAAGCCCTTCAGTTCAGCTCATTAGAGCTCTAAATTGCAGAGATTATGTGTAAAATTGGAAGGGTTTGTGAGGTTTCCTCTCAAAAGTAGCGACCAGGAAAGAGACCACAGCCATAATCTCTATACTTCCATAACACTGGTCATTATAGAGTAGTCCAGTCTCTGTTGAAGTCCAGATTCATATGTAGAGATTAGGCCTTGTCCTGCGCTCATTACACTGTGGATATTATGGCTATGATTGGGAGGATTGTGTGAAGTTTCCATCCAAAACGGCAGGTATCAGAGTGGCATGGAGTAAAAAAAACCTGGCCTACCACCTCCGTAGACTAGAGGCCCAGGTTCGATTCCCAGCCTCCGGCTTGGCTGGGCTCTCCAATGAACTCTAGTGCAGTACCCATGTTATCAGAGTAATTGGTCAGTCTATTACGTCAGTCATGTATGATGCCTTGCTAACTTGGGAGAGTTGTTTCAACCAATCAGTGAAGCCGATTGAGAGACAGAGAGACAGATAGTTTTATATACGTAGATTGTATCCTTGTCGATGCCTGTTTAGTAGGAGGCGGAGGGGTCCGAGGAAGATGGGGTGAACCTCTAGCGTGCCTCACACTCAAAAGATGAAGCATCTTCTAATTGGTTTTCAAGACCAATAGAGAGACGACAGTAGTCATTGTAGTAGTACAGGACTTTGATGTCTGGTTAGATTAACTATTATTAGACACACAATACAGACAACTTCTTTTTTTTAAACTCGTTAGAGATTTATGTACGACTGTAATGGTTTTTCTACTGTTTCCTTTCACAGCGGAGGCCAGAGGAGGAGAGATGACCCCCACCTGCATCTGTAGCCTTTGTTAACTTAAGCAGGACCACACAACGAGCGGGAGGAACCACGACAGCACTGAAAAGGAAGAAAGAGCGAGAGAGTGTGCGAGAGGGAGGGAAAGAGGCAAAGGGGTGTAAAGAGGACTTAACGGTCTTGTTATCACAGAGGGGAGGAAAAATGAAATGGTGAGTAGTTTTTTCCGCCATAAAAACTCATAATGTATATCCGCCGTCCCATCCCTCCACCCACCGTGTCAAATCTGAACTGTAATCCACTGCATCGCTCATCCTCAGTGCTGTCCTCTGCTCACATTGTTGCTGCTGTTAAAAGTGAGTTTGGTTTATTTTCTTTTTATATGGAGTTTCCATCATGCTCCACTCCCTCTGTGGTTCCAGTGAGGCTCGCCAAATGGCAATAAAATGCTCAAAGAGGACATCAGAGGAGGAAAAAGAGAGTCCTATTTGTTAACGTAACAGAATCCCCAGTAGTTAAGTAACCAGCGGACAACATGAAAATGTGTGTATATCTTCAAATCTGTTGTGGGGAGAGGTTGAGTGGGCCAGTCAGCTACCAACAACATCTACAGAGGAGTGTCTAACCATTAAGTGTCTCTTTGTGAGAGATGGGTCAATAGCGCTCAATTGACCTCTGTCAATTCAACTGAGTAAGCTTTATTTATGGCACACTTTACAGTTGTGCCCTTGTGAGCATGAGGTCAGGTGGACCTGATGGCGATGAGGTAATGAAAATGTGTAAAATGTCAGGGATTAAAAAGATGAAACGATACAAATAGAAACAGCTTGAATACAAGCAAATGAAGGCAGATCACTGAATGTGTCAATAAAGTCAAACACAACGTTTTTAAACTGATGTGTTCATTGAAATTACGGCTCCAAAATCTGAGACTGTGGGTATGTTTGTAGCCCAGTCTGTAAAGCAGATTTTCCTAATTCCTTTGTGAACTGCAAATCTTCTAAACTTCTAAACCCATGTCAGCAATGCTAGTGTCTCGGTGCACTATAATAGTCTCACTCCTAAGAGGACAGACAATACATGTGCCCTCATCATCGTCCACATTGGAATATCAGGACTCAATGGACAATGGATTGAACCTATTCTTATGCTAAATAAAGTTATCCTATTTCGGGAATGTATAGGTAAATATTTACAAAAGTGTCCAAAACTTTTGAAACATTTTCTGATATTGTTGACATTTTTTGAATAGAGCTTACAGTAAGTGCTAAGAGTGTAAGATGATAGATAAATATAGATTAGCACTGACTGTTGATGTTTTGTTTCCTTTGCACTCGGATGAACTTTCGTCCATGGTGACTTCCTTTAGCAGTGAGGTTGCTTGTGGTGACCGTTCAGAGTGCAGAGGCACGTTGGCTTTTGCTCATTGGTCAGCTATTATCCTTAGGGAAGATAGAAGATGACCAATCAGCACAAGCTCATCATCACCCTGTCTGTCCCTTTATCACCCCCAAGATAATTAGATTTCTCCTCAGGACTGTCTGTTGATTTACGCTAATTCCATGTAGTGTAAATATCAGCCTGGTTTCCTGGACTTAAATGAAGCTTACACCTTTAATAAACTAAAGCAATGAAAATTAATTTATGTGGGTCTCAGGATCCAGATGAGAACACATGGACCTGGGCACCCATGTGGAACTAAGACTTCATGTGGCCAGCCTGTGACGTCAGTCGTCTATGACGTATCTATGACGTATCTATGACGTATCGATGTATGACTCCAAATTTGGGCAAGATTTCAGCCCGATATGGGCCCCATTGACTTCTGTTATAAAATGAAGCTAAAATAAAAAACATGAACAAACTAGAAAATGTGCTCCTCGGAGCACAAGTCTCCGCCAGCAAATATTGGAATTTATTCCAAGATTGGAACTTTGATGATAGGCGTTGCGCCTTTGCTTCTTCATCAGTTTGCAAACAATGGTTAGCTTCTTCAGTTTGCATAATAAGAGTTAGTTGCACTGTGTCATCAACTGTGACTGGAAAGTACTGTACTTGATTAATCCTGTCTAAGCTATTTATATTACGTATTGTGATGACACCAGTGTGTCTACATAATGTATTGCTCCGCCATTTCTCAGCCATTTCGTGATTATTCCTGTCCTACCTCACTTTGAAAAAGACCAAGACTTTTTCAAAGTGACACATTTGAAACACATCTATTTATAGGCCGCTATACGTCATGCGTCTCACTAGCCAATCAGAGCACACTCTTTCAACGTATTGTCACGTGTCACGTGAGGCTTGACCAATGTTAGCTTGGCCGAGGGGGGGGGGGGCGGAAAGTGAAAACATAGTCTCCTGGCGGAGACAATTAGTGGAGGTACTTCTTTATCCTACTGGCGTGTACATATGAAGTTTGGTGCTGATTGGTGTGGTGGTTTGCAAGATTAGCTGCGGACACACACAGACAGACACAGACACACTGACAAACACACACACACAGACACACACACACACACACACACACACACACACACACACACACACACACACACACACACACACACACACACACACACACACAGACCGCACCCCTCTCATACTGTAGTTGGCAGAGCCACACCGTAAAAATAGACATTGTATACATAATCCAATGCAATAACAAATAATACTGATGCTATTCAGCATGAATAACAATGTCTTTCTTACCCATGCTGGTGCATGGCGTTGGGGATTTCCAGAGCCTGCATGGACTGGGACTGCGACGATCAATTTGACAGAGATAAACAGTCATTGGATTCACTGATTGGCCAACCCAACCCTTCTGACTCATGCATTGGCTAAGCTTTGCATGACATTTGTTGTGCTGGACGGTGCGTTTGAAGACAGGACCAAAGTGAGACAGTCATGCTGCTGTGACATTTGGGCGCACGGTGTACTCCTTTGGAGGGTACGGTGACATGGACGACACTGATCAGATTGATGTGCTTGTCTTCAACACGGTGTCTTCAGACTGGACAAAGTTGGCCACAGTTCCCCACAGTGACAACTGGGAGAGGACAACGTCCATTCGAGGTGTCCTCCGGGAGCCACAAAGCTGTGCTGATAAAAGATATCGGGCCCTATCTTGCGCGCCACCTTACCCCTTATCCCTAAAGGTTTTTGATTTTTTTTATTATTTTGAAAAACTTTTTTTGTTTTGTTTTTAAGATATTTTTGGGGACTTTTTGGCCTTTCTTTATAGATTACAGTAGAGACAGACAGGAAACAGGGAGAGAGATGGGGAGAGACATGCTGCAAAGATCGTCTGGAACGGGACTCGAACCCGCAATGCGCTGTCAGGCTACATTGGAGCCTAGGTGCCTGACCGCTACGCCAGCGGTCCGGGCCTTGAAAAACATGTGTCGATGTAGATCGGCTATTTGAAATATAAAAAAATGTTTTTCAAAATAGTAAAAAATGCTAATGAAGTTTAGCCGCGCAAGATAGGGCCCATCATCTGCATCTGCATCTGCATCTGCATCTGATACTTAGGACGTTGGGGAGGACCACAACGTGCTCCAGCACCTATTTCATCATGGGCGGCAGTGGCTCAGGGGTAGAGTGGCCGGGTACTCGGGTAGAGTGAACTTGAAACCGTAAGGTTCCCAGTTCGATCCCGGGCTGGGGCGCTCCCCCAGAGTTAGTGTCGAAGTGTTCTTGAGCAAGACGCTGAACCCCTAATTGCTCCCGATGAGCAGGTTGGTGCCTTGCACGGTTTCCTCCGCCAGGATGGAATGTGTGTGTGAATGGGTGAATAGCACAATCAATGTAAAGCGCTTTGGATAAAAGCGCTATATAAATGCACCATTTACCATTTATGTTACTCTACCACCATCATCAGGAAAGAGTGTTTGACGCAGAGAACAACCGCTGGCTGAGCACACCTTCTGCACAGCTTCTTCCAAAACTATGCAAATTTAACCGTACCTCCAATGATCTGTGGAAATGCAATCCAAAGACCTTCTCCATTGAAGAAGGTTGGCATTATGGGAAAGGCCTGTGTAGAATGACTAGGTTGTGTTCTTGCATGGTGGGAGATTGTATCATCCTCGTTGTAGGAGACACACCCAGTGAACTGTACAAGACTTGTGTCCTAGTATGAAGACGTTATGCAAGCTAGCAGTTATTCAGTAGGCAGAGCAGTTGGGACTCATGTGGGATCTGGCAACCATGACTACCAACAACAGAAAAACAAAAACATAAGCCCAATCCAAGCCCCTTGACTTACAGTATAAAATTAAATGAGTTATTTTAAAAGTATAAAACATACTAAAACAATACCGGAGGTACTAAGCACTGGCAGTGAGCACAATACGGCATTGATCGGTCCAGCGGTTTGCGAGATCAGCCACACAGACTTAAGAAAGACAGACAGACACACAAACCGACACTCTGGCTGGCCTCCTGCAGAGCCACGCCATGCATGATCTAAAAGAAAAATCATTGAATCACCTCAGGGTTGCCACTGGTGTACGCTTTTTAGTTTTACTAAAGGTCTGCTAACTCTGTTTAAGAAACCAGCTCACAGTCACGTTCATCGCTGACTGTGGTGTGACTTGACGTGAAGGTATGGTAAATCAACTATAAGACTATTGCAAGCGTGATCACCAAATGACAACTTGCCCCAAAGCTACTCTCTCACTGTCCTGTGTTCCCCTCACTGCACTGGCAGCGCTGCCAGGGAGCCGGCATGTAAACCATGTAGGCCTGACACCACTTGTTTTGACTGAGAGCACTGAGGCACTGTGTGATTGTGCAACACACGGCACAAGGCCTGAGCCAGCCCAGCTACAGTATAGCACTCAAAGCCTACTCTGAGCTCACTCTTTCCCTCCCTAGCTCCAACCAGGCTTGTGTCAAACATTAATTGCAAATAATTCTTGGCATTTGATTATTTGGAGCAGCAGATGGGTGAGGCCCACCGCATCAGGACAGCTATGGCAGGGTCAGATAATTTGTTACGCACAGAAATGTGCACTGCACTGACTTATAAGTGTCTGAACCTTCTGCCGTGGATTGTCCTGTATGGCCCCTCCCACACAGTACTGAGTCTGAGCATGTTAAAATAAACAGTTATTATTTACATATTTTATTTGATCTGGGATTGGTTCTATTTTATAATAGCTGTCAGCCTGACTAATGCACAGGACAGGAATAGTTTTGCTACGATACCAGCACCAGAATGGGACTTGATCTGAGCACGACATGGTGCTGAGGGAACCTTAGAAGTGTTTAGAATAAGACAGAGCCACATACTGTACATTAGCAGAGAGTAGATTTTGAGAGCCATATGCAGATATATAAATATACAAAGGCCCTATGAAAGTAGGATAATACAGAGAAGCGTTTGTGTTAGGCCTACCTAAGTGCTGCTTTTATATGTGACCATGTGATTTAGTTTCCATGTAATGCAACATCCCTGTCCACTTTCTGCCATGACCAGCGGTCTACTTGCATATATTTATCTCGTCTCTTCAGTCTCTGTGTCGCACTGTCTCTCTCCCTCACTTGTGCTTGTTGTTGGTGGCATTTGTGCATGTGAATCGGACATGTATAACCGCCTGGATTCAAACCCAGGTGTCCCCCACACAGCAGGAAACCAAGCATCTACTGCTCATCTAAAGAGGAATCCCCCTTTGGCTAAGGCTTCGGGCAGGGCTATATGCATCCTTTGCGTTAACATGGAAGAGTATGTGGTCCACGTCACTGTATGCTCATTGCACTGAGACAAACTTGCAGTTCCCTGCATCATGCAGCAGTCCCATCTGAGACAGTGTTTACATTTAGATTTAAAAAATGTTCTGTTCTTTTATAGCAGAGCCACTTCAGTGCCTGCCGTACTTCTGCTGTCTGTTATATGATTTAATCTCTGGCACTGAAAGTTGTGAATTATTTATTTGGGCGTATCATACAACAATGTAAATGTTCAGACATGATAAAACGTTCCAGATGGGGATGTCCAATTGCTCCTCGCACTGAAGACAGAAATGCACATCAGCTTCCCACAAAGAGACGGCAGTTTTGTGATTGAGTCCCATTAGTTGCTAGAGTATAAACCACTGGTTCCCAAAAACCGGGTCGGGACCCATTTTTATGCGTCCGTGTAAATATAACTTTTTTCCATTTTCTAGATTTTTTAGGCCTATTTCAAAAGGTAAAAACTAAGAAATAAATTGTCATTCATGAAAAAAATATATAAAAAAAGTTTTTTCTAAAGAATTTAGAAACACAAATCCCCCAATTTCCATAAATAAACAACAACTTTTAAGAAGTGGTGAAAATAACAGATCTACATGTGTTGTGAACTTGTAGAGCTACTATTTTCCCTAGTTTGGGCCCCGGGGAGACATCACATTTCTCTTTTGGGTCTCGAGCTAAAACGTTTTGGAACCAATAGTATAAACGCTGCTGATTAAAGCAACTTTAACACAAAGTAGGCTAATTCTGACATGTTAAGTTGACTGAATCTTTGCTGAGTGATAGTAAAATTGAAGGCTAGTGTTCTTGCATTCTGCAGGCAAAGGTTCAGACCTTCCCAAATTAGGCCCTCACAAAAGTTTTACAGCCCAGATAATGATTCATTTTCTGTTCTAAACTTCCACACCATGGTCTGAAACAACTTTTGATTCCAGAAAAAAAAACTAAAAACGTTTTGATAGCCCTATTAGCTATTCCCAATGGACAAATGTAATTGCCTGAAACCTGAGTGAAATGTTTTATTTGCCAGTTGAAGTTAAGAGTTTTAATAAAAGACAAGCCAATTAGTCCAACGATAGGTTATAGGATTTTCAGTGCCTTTGCATCACACCAGTTAGTTTTGACCAAAATGTTCACAAATCAGATTATATAGGCTATGCTTTGTTTTAAAGGCTACAGTAGGTTCATTTGTGTTTACATGTTGAGAGAGGGGGGGGCCCAAGCAGAGCCTTGCTGCTAATGCAATATCCTGAGTAGCTCTTACACACAAGCAGTGGTGTAAAGTAGCTACGTACATTTACTTAAGTACTGTACTTAAATACAACTTTGAGGTATTTTTACTTTGCTGGAGTATTTCCAATGTACTTTTACTTCTACTCCACTACATCTCAGAGGAAAATATTATACTTTTACTCCACTACAATTATTTGAAAACTTGATCCTACTTGAAAAACTTGAAGCTACTAGTTACTTTGTAGATTTTGATTGTTATTACAAAACATACAGTAACCACTTCAGCCCTATATGCATTTCGGCCACTTGAAAATAGCCAATCTACAAGCATCCATGCAACGTATTGTGAGCTTCTAGGTCTGCTATTTTCAAAAGATTTGTATACATTTTATACATTTGAAAACTTGAGAAATGGGACGTTCTGCATAATGAGTACTTTCTACTTTTGGTTCTTTAAAGGGGCTACACCATGAATTTCATTTTTTTTTAGGTTTTTAGTATTTTTTGGTCTCCCCAGTGTCTCTTGTACCCAAAAAAATATTTTTTTTTAACATTCAGTCATTCATGCTCATTTCATGGATTTCCTGAATGGGCGTGTCTGAACAGGCCATTTCAGAATGGCTGTGCAAGTGATGTCACTTGCACAGATTTTGCATTGACGATGGCCAGACAGAATTGCTCAGTAGCTCCCCCCTGCCCAATAGGACGTTTTGGTATTGCAGCTGAAAAAGCTTGGAATGACAGACAGTCAGATTGTGAGAAAAAATATCTGGATGTTTTTTAGGCTTACAACCTGTTTAAAACGTATTAGGGGGCAATATTTATATATAATATATTTTTTTTTAATTCATGGTGTAGCCCCTTTAAGTACATTTTGATACCAATACTTTTGTATTTTACTTTCAAGTAGATTTTGAATTCTGGACTTTTACTTTTACTTTAACAGAGTATTTCTACATTGCAGTATTGATACTTTTACTTAATAAGTAAAAAAAGAAAAAAAATAGTAGCCTACTTTTTCCACCACTGGCTACAGTAGGTTCGTTTGTGTTTACATGTTGAGAGAGGGGGGACCCAAGCAGAGCCTTGCTAATGCAATATCCTGAGTAGCTCCTACACACAACAAGGGGGTTTGACTCCTGGCGAAATTTGATCCTGCATTGGGCCCTTTAAAGGAATATGGGATGAGTCCAGTGTTGCCATGTCCGCTTATTATAAGCGACTTTGGGCTTGTTTTTCTGGTAAGTTGCTTTTAAAAATAATAATAAAAAATATATTGGTAGTAGCTGGTTGCGTTTTTTTGGGGCTTGTTGTTATTTCTAAAGTGTAATTGATTATTTTGGGCTTGCTTCCTAATGTTGTTTAAACCCAGTGGTTCTAAAATATTTTCATGTCAAGGACCCCCAAATTAATATATATTTGTAGATACAACCTTCTGAAAATATGTTGTGCCAAAGACTCCCATACAAGTTTTTTTTGTGGATTTGAAAATATTACTAAATTTTCACATTTTTTCCAAAGCTTTTTTTCAAAGCATTGTGAGCTTGTAGATCGGCTATTTTCAAATAGCCTATGTAAATAGTTTTTTTTTTTTTTTTATTACTACTCGTTTATATGATGTTTTGCATATACATTTTGTCTGTCATTAAATGTTTCGATGAATTGAATACACAGGACCTCAATGGAAACAAGCCATAGTGTTTTCTTGGTCCTCATAGCATCCTTTTGTATAGAACCGTGCTTTCTGTGCTTTTCTTGCAAACTGTTAAGTATTCAATCAATCAATCAAGCAATCAATCAATCAATCAAAAACTCAGTCGCTTCTTTTGGGCTTGTTTTCCTAGACCTGGCTGCTTATTTCAATCACACAATATGGCAACACAGGATGATGTCTATTCAATGGGTCTCTCGGCAGCAAAGCGGTAGTAGATCTAGATCTGAACTGAACCCTCCGCTCTGGAGAAACCAAAGGATCAACCGGAGGAGAAAAAGCCGTTAAAAAAGCCGAAAGCAATGAATGACCGACAGCGAGCAGAAACAAGTCAGTGAATGAATGAGTGTATCAGATCGTTATGAGGCGGACAATGAATTACCGGGGGAGGTGAGAGGAGAGAGAGAGTGAGGGAGAGAGACACTAAGTCACAAGGTAAAGTATTTCAGCAGCTCCGCTAGAACTATAACAACTGATTTATGTCATGATCGCAGCTCGGGATTTGTTTATGTTTTAAGACAGTGTCACTATTTGACTAAACGGAGGAGATGTGAATGTGATGATGGACTGTTTGGAACTATATGAGCTCTAGTGAAGTGCGACTCGTCTGCGGATTTGGAGAGATGTCTGTTCTACAGTGGTGTAAAGTAACTATTACTAAGTACATTTACTCAAGTACTGTACTTATGAGTACAATTTTGATTTTTTTTTTTTACTTCACTTGAGTGTTTCCAATTGGCAATACTTATACTTCTTCTACTCCACTACATCTCAGAGGCAAATATACTACTTTTAGCCTACTCCTACAATTATTTGAAAACTTTAGTTACTATAGTTATTACTTTGTAGATTTGGATTATTTAAAATACATTTCCCACTTCAGACCCATTTCGGCCATTTGAAATAAAATAGCCGATCTACAAGCTCACAATGCGTTGCTATGCATTGATTTATAGTCATTTTATACATTTGAAAACTTGTGAAATTGGACATTCTGCATAATGAGTACTTTCTACTTTTGGTACTTTAAGTACATTTTGATACTTATACTCGTGTACGTTTTGAATTCCAGACTTTTACTTGCAGCAGAGTATTTCTACATTGTAGAATTGATTGAGTACTTTGTCCACTGGACTTTAGAGATGTCTGCTCTGTTCTATGCGCTGACTGTCCGTCTGTCCGACAGGACGCTTTTATGGTCGCCACTATATTCTACTAGAACCAGTGTGTGTCTGTCTGGCTCCACACCTGTTCCTTGTAACCTTTTTTGGATAAAATCGTGGCCACTGCCTCCTTGTCCTTGCAATGCCTCCAAAAACATTAATAACGCCTAAATTAGCAGACTATTTATACGGGGGGACCCAAATATGTTTTTGACTGATTGCACAACCTTTATATGAATGTGTGTGTGTGTGTGTGTGTGTGTGTGTGTGTGTGTGTGTGTGTGTGTGTGTGTGTGTGTGTGTGTGTGTGTGTGTTTCTCTCTCTCTCTCTCTCTCTCTCTCTCTCTCTCTCTCTCTCTCTCTGTGTCTGAAAAATACACACATGCAATATCCCAGGCATTTATGAAAGCCATTTGTGCATCTGGACAGGAACGGGAAATAAATCCTGACTATCCATACTGGCCCATAACTCAATTTAACTCCTTCCGTCTCACCAAAGCTGTTATTTAAACACAGACCGAGGAGGATATTATGTTCAGTCCCACTCTCTCATACTGTATTATATGGTTTGGGTCTCCCACTGTAACCCACTGTAACTCACGCTTTCCCCCAGCTGCCCAATGCCACCACCACCTCCTCCCCCTCCTCCCCCTCCTCCCCTCCTTGCTCTGCGTTCATCCTTAAGGAAAGGAAGGAGGGACGCCAGGGGTTATAGTGCCTGTGTGGTGGACAGGAGTGTTCTGGAGATAGGCTATAGATGTAACACCTCAGCCACCTCAGCGCCTTGGAATGTCAAGGGGCCTGTATTTATGGCTGAGACTGATAATGAGCGTGGTCAGTTTCTTCAAGGCCTGTCATTAGAGTGTCCCTATGGGAGCTAAGCCTCGAGGTAGGAGAGTATAGGTGTGTGTGTGTGTAGGAGGAGGAGGTGCGATAGATGTTGAGGAGGTGGTGGCTAAGGTATAGGAGAGTATAGAACATGAGTGAAGGAAAATTTCGGGAAGAGAGAAGCAGAGGTGGTGGTGGAGGAGAATGTAGAGGTGTAGCATATCGTTGAAACCTATATTTTAACCTTTTGTGTTTTTTCGTAAATTAATGCCCTACTTGTGTGCTACCCTGCAAAGGTCATCGGGAACTGGACTCGAACCCGTGACGCACTGTCAGGCTGCCTTGGAGCCTATAGGTACCCGGACCGCAAGGCCAGCGGTCGGGGCCATTTAAAGGGATAGTTCACCCAAAAAATACTTGAATTCATCAATATTTTTTTAAGCCAAAAATGTGATTACCAGCGGACCGGTAGGCAGCGGTTCAGGTAGGAGATACAAAGGAGACCCCTACCGGGGTCATCAAATTATTGCCTTAGGAATGCGACAAAAACAAAAAAATATCCATTAATTCAAGTCTCCATGTGGTGACTGACTAATCGAAGCGTCAGAGCTTGTAGTTTTGCTACTTTTGAATTTAAATCCTGAAAAGTAACAGTTTTGGACATAATGAGGTTTTCCACCCGACAGAGACGATACGCAGGATAAAGTAGTGGTGTTGTAATGTATAATAGGAGGTGTAGGGGAGTAGGTGGTGAAGAAGTTGAAAGTATAAGAAGAGCTAAGCCTGGGAATGAGGTTAAATAGGAGGTGGGGCAGCAGGCAGAAAATCTTTTGGGGGAGGAAGAAGAGGTGGAGAGGAGAGGATGACAGTATAGATAAGATGATAAATGTATAGAGAATGGGGCGGTAGAGTGAGGGAATGGAAAAATAGGATCAAAATCATTCAGGTGCTGCTGAACGACTGTATACAGTTTTGACTTGACCTTATAAAATTTTGATTTGTCTTACGGCCAAAGGCTTCTCTTTTTTGTACTGTAAACACTTTGCCTTAACTCAGTGTTGATGCATTATGGCTATAAAAAGCACTGAGGAAATTTGTTGAAACATTTCGCTTGTGTCAAATAACACAACCCTTAGTCATTTCAGGAGAAGGGTAAAAGGTTAAGAAATGTGTTACTGTGTGAGCCTTGGTGACATTTCCCCCTTTTTCTTTATCTATAACAATCAGCCGCCTCTACTTGAGTCTTAAATTGGGCCCCACAGACCAAAACACTGACTCAGTAGTTTAAACAAAAGCGTGAGGCCTCGCTTTGACTGGGTGGGAGTCAAGAGGGGTCCCTGCGCTTCAGCAGATGGACCTTGGAAGGAGAGATAAGGGAATTTTTAACTCACTCCCCTTGACTCCATGTGCTCTGTGATACTTTGTCTTGATTTGCATACGCACAGTCAGACAGATAGACAAACACATGCACGCACGCACGTGTGCGCACACACACACACACACACACACACACACACACACACACACACACACACACACACACACACACACACACACACACACACACACACACACTCACACTCACACTCACACTCACACTCACACCCCTGGCTGACATATTGCATTCCCAGCGGGTGACCCAGATTTGCACATGTATGCTCCCGTGCCATCATGTCATCTGAGTAATTTTGCTCAGACTGGCAGCCCAAATCCAATATTTTGCCTATCCAGATCGGAATTAGGTTGTTTTTCATCGAAACCCACAACAAACGCATGAAAAGTGATTTCATGTGTTTCAATCAGATTTGAACCACGTTCCTAGGTGGTCTGAAATGCGGTTCAAATCGGAATTCTAAAGACATGTCTTGTCTGGACATTTGAACACTGAAGCCTGATTTATACTTCGGTATAAATTGACGGTGTCGCTTGCCGAAAATCTCAATCGTTGTTAGCTAGATCTGCTATTTTCGGCAAGCGACACCATCGTGCGACAGAGCATAATTTAAGCATTACTCATGCCTATGTGGTTACGTTGTTACCACAACAACCAATACAGATAGGTCAACGATGTCTGAATACACACATCTGATCTGATTACTTGCAAATAACAATGTTGACAGTAAGTCCTAAAGACCGTATTTTGAAAAATAAATCGGATTTGCCTGCAGTCTGAAGTACAAAGCCTTGGATTGGGGATACCAAATTCTGGGGAAGCCAAGTCAGATCTCTGCGGAGACACCAACAACAACAGCAGGGATTTGCAAATGTCTGGTGGGGATGATATCACTGCACCAACTAATCACTTACATCACCGCAGCTGCATGCTCAGCAGAGTGGGTGTGTGTAGTTGAATGTGTATATATGTGGCTGTGCATGCTTGCATGTGTACGTGTGTGTTTTTATCTGTGCGCATTCGCCACCAGTGTCGAAGCCTTTCTGCAGGCCAGGGGGTTATGTATTTGAATCTGCAGTGATAAAGGAGGTTCTGGTCAATGAAATGACCAGCTAGAGAAACTTCCACATGTGTGCCCTTGAGAGCGGCACATGCCCTCCCTGCTCCATTTCGCTGGACTGGAGAAAGGTGCAAAAAAAAGGTCAAGTGAGGCGCAATCATCGCATGTCGCAACAGTGAAATAGAAACATCATGCGCCGTCCAAACAATTTTATTGCTTTCTGTGATAGCTTCCACAGCTTGAGCATAAAACTCCTCTGGATATCCAATCTCACTCCGTCAGAGGAATTATACTGTATAACTGTCAGTGTAAGTCAATGGAAAGAAAGTCGAAGGGGATGGCAGGCTTTTTCAACGGAACGACGCTGTAGCAAATACCCTGCTGGGATCCTTGTGGTGGGGGTTTCCATTGACTTGTCTTCCCCCAGTTGTTTGCTCTGGCCAGTGAGTGTGTCCAAGGTCTCCCAGCTGGAAGAAAGCAGAGTAGAGGCTCTCTATGCTCCTTCTGCAGCCAGGAGAGGATTCACCATGCTGGGATGCAGCTCCTCTACCCCACCCCCCCTTCCCGCACCAACCTGCACTGGTGTTGCCCACACTGGGTGGCCCAAATGTTACTAAACGCGGAACCAAAGTGCAGATGCTGAAAAGCCTGTGTTTGTTGCAGTGGCATGTTTCCTTTACTTCCCACCTGAATTCTTCCACTATTGTATGCCAGATAGAATAGAATAGTATTTATTAGTTCACATGCAATGGGAGTCTCGGTGGAAAAGTCTTCTGGGCTTTTATAAACCATCTGCGAAATGGATGGTTATGTTCATACGAGTGGAGAAAATGACTCTATATCTCATCTGTTAGCGCCCCCCCCCCCACCACCACACACACGCACGCACGCACGCACGCACGCACGCACGCACGCACGCACGCACGCACGCACGCACGCACGCACGCACGCACGCACACACACACACACACACACACACACACACACACACACACACACACACACACACACACACACACACACACACACACACACACACACACACACACACACACACACACACACACACACACACACAGAGAGCAGGAGCAATTGCATGACCTCATTCTCAACAAACCCTAGTGTTGTGGTTTGTATGCCCGTGCACACTCATTCCATTACACTCTATGAACTTGGAGACATGTGGCTGTGTTTGAAGAGTTTTTTACCCATATGGAGATAAAACACCATTTGTGGTAAACGGTGACACATACTCTTAAAGAAATGATTGATAGCACAAAATTGAGACCCTTTACAATACGTCTTTCAAAGGACAGTAGGTAACTTAAGCCCTTTGTTTACAAAATGATAATACCTCCTTTACAGACTGGCACCTCTGGATATTGAATAATGAACAACAGCTGTTTTGTTTACACATTGGATCACATTTAAGAAAATAACTTTTCCTTTGCAGACAATGTTTGCCTTCCTTTTCCTTCTTCTCAACAGGATGTCTATCTTGACATATGATGGTTGTTCAGGGTGGGTTCCTGGCACCACTTGGTGTGGGCTGGACCACTCCCCGTTCCCTCCCCTCCCATGTTAAACAAGCTAGTGGTACTAAAGGAATTGTTCCGGTAGAGAATTAGCATGGTTGTGTCGAGGGTGTTTAACCAGCAAATGGTTTGTTTGCACCCAGCTGTTTTAGCTCTTGGAAGCGGCAGTGAGCCTGTGCCTTTGACCCGGTCTGACCTGCTCTGCCCTGCCCTGGTGTGGGCCGCTTGGCCTGGCATGGCCTGGTCTAGCCGACGCAGGGCCGGTTAGGGCTGAGTGCGCTCTCTCCTTGTGCCTGTACCAACGCCTCCGTCTTCCTTTACCCCAGGCATGTCCTTCACAGTCTCCGGTCTGCGAGAGAGAGAGACAGATGGGAGACGTCCGGAGCTGGACTCTGGTTGTCCGAATCCTGGGTTCTGTGGTCTGTCAGTGGAACCTCCGCATGCACGACTTCTGTAATTTGTTTGCGAGGCCTGTATTTATGAGCATGCTAATTGCAGGGAGCACCAGCATGGTGCCTTTTTAGCCGCTGGACTTTGAACGTCTGGTGTTCTGCTGACGGTGTCTGGGGGCACTGGTCTGAGTCTGTCTGTCTGAGTGCTGTTTAACGTTAGTCTTAATTCATGCCACCACCGCATTTTTATGCAATTTGACAAAAGTGCATACACTACAAAAATCCTGAGTGTTAAATTAAGAGCGTAAAATGGGCCTGTGATCTTTACTCTGCAGGGAAATGTAATATTTTTGGTGGATTTCTATGGATGCATGCATACTCATGCATGTCTTTCACATTAATCAGAGTGAGCTGCCCAGCACAACTACTCTACTCTACTGTGATCTACTTGTATCCTTTTTGAAGAGGCTAGTTAAACTATGTAGAGATCTACTGTGTGTTGGTTACTTGTTCACATACGTTTTGTAATTTAGATTAGTTTTTGATTGACTATAAATGCTTAGAATGTTATTTAGATTGCATGTTGTTTAGACAGATGCTAGGTTTGATGTTTACCTGGTATCCTAGTTTTTTGAAGCACCAAATAGTTTTCTTTGCACACTATTTACATTACTATTTGCTCTGTCGTTATCGACTAGTGTTCATGCCATTTACTCTGATCTTGCACTTCCCCTGCAGCCATTAGTTTTCACTGTTTTTCCCTGATAGACACATCTTCGTACACAACAGTCATCTCAACCTCATTAGTGTGTCCACCACATAACAGAGGCAATAGGGCCCTCAAAGCTGTTTGTTATGGCTCCTTTTATCTCAGGCTAATCGGGTTTTTATTGACACAATAGGGCCTGGAGACCTTTGTGAATGAGTATCCGGGCCAGAGAAAAATGGCCACCGGTCAATCCCTCGCAGGTAAAAATAACTTCAGCGCCCCAGTTTTCCCACATTCAGCACTCAGTCCCATTCATTCTCACACATTCTTTCCTCCTTTCTTTTTGCCTAGGAGAGCCCCCCCTCTCTCTCTCTTCTGCTGTGATGGAACTGTCATGCAGAAAGGCGCTATTGTGCCAGCTAGATCCTGTTTCACTCCTGCCCTGTAATTAAGAAGGGATTGCATGGCTGGAGATTTGTGGGTGGGGGAGGCAAGAGGGGGGGTGGGGGTGGGGTTGGGAGGGTCAGGGTCCAGGGATTGGGTTAGTAGGTAATATGGCTAGAAAGCACAGGACGACCTCCTCTATGTGTAGACTGGCTTACACTGGGAAGCCCCTGCACACGCGCACACACACACACGCACACGCACATACATACATACATACATACATACATACATACATACATACACACACACACACACACACACACACACACACACACACACACACACACACACACACACACACACACACACACACACACACACACACACACACACACACACACACACACACACACACACACACACACACACATCCCCCCTCCACCTTATTGAGCCTCCCTGCTGGGGGTTTGTTCAGTGTCTGCAGCACATTTAATGATACCGTGGACCATACAACTTTGGGGTATTTTCTTGTCACTGTACTATATTTGCAAATACGTGAAATTATAGTCCTCTGCATTTACCCATCCATTACTATTAGGAGCAGTGGGCGCTGCATTTAGCGTACGTTTTCTTTTTGTGTGTGTGTGTGTGTGTGTGTGTGTGTGTGTGTGTGTGTGTGTGTGTGTGTGTGTGTCGGGTACTAGTTTGGCAGAGAGAGAGAGTGAGACTGAAAGTGACAGGAAGCTTTTCTTCAACTGTGTCATCATGAAGTCATTGTGAGTGTTTGCTTTACTCACGTTTCCAGTGTGAGTCATGGGAAGCGCGTGGTCAGTGTGAAGAGCCCTTCAGAGTCACTCTGCCCCTTCATGTGCACACTACAGTAAATGAAACCACAAGCTGGGATGCCATTGCCCCGGCATCTGCCATCTTTGGCGCTGCTGTTGTTTCTACATCTCGTTGTCGAGTCGATCATGTATGCTGTTTGTTAGGTTCCACTGTCAGCATCTTATTATCCTGTCTAGATGGATGAACTTGATTTAAAGAAGAAAATGCACATACAAGGCTCTCATTTGCAGGACAGTCTGGTATACAATCAAATGAAATACTGTACAAAAGTGAAATGCATACAGTAGTTAAAAAGTGCAGTCCTCCTTACCAAGCCTTTCTTTTTTGAGTGGTGCCAGCCACTCCTACGCTTGACCGTGTGTGTGGGTCTGTCCGTCCGTCCATCCGTCCGTCCGTTTGAGCACGGCCTCAACAGCTGGAGCTGATTTCAACACAAGGATGCAACCAGTTACACTAATTCAAAGGCACCACTCTCTTCACACTGGGTGTGATTTTTAATATGGACCCCACTCCTTTGGGGTATTTATTTTTTCACTCTACATTTGCACACGTACGTGACTTATTCCCTGCATTTAACCCACCCTAGCTATGTAGGAGCAGTGGGTGCTGTGGGGGCAGCACCAGACCAGTTAGGGGTTAAGTGTCTTGCTCAGGGACACACATACACTGGGGCCGAGGCGTGAACCGGGCACCGTCTGTTTTCCCAGATGGCCTCTCCCATTAAACATGGCCGCCCTATTGTAAACGAACCCAAGAATTGCTCCCAATAAGCAATATCATCCTGCAGTCAAAACGGGCTTATTTTTCCTCTGAGGTGCACTGCATGCCATGTAATTATTACATATTGTCTTGACCAGACTTCTCTTATCCCTGTGTGTTTTGTTTAGGACCAGCGTGAGGTCAGAGACAGATCTCAAAAGAGGTTTCAACAGTTTCGGCGATCGCCATGGCAGACGTCTTGGAGAGTGGCGGGACGGAAGCTGTCGGAGCGGCCAGCGTTGATTGGCAGAAGCGCTGCGTTGCCCTGGAGATGCAGCTGCTGAGGTTCCGTCTCCAAGCGGGGAAAATCCGAGAGCTGTTGGCGGAGAAGGTGAGAGACATAGAGAGAGAGCGAGAGAGAGAGAGAGACGGGGGGATACTCTGGGAAAGAGAGACCGCACACAGAAACTTACGGCCAGAATAATACTTCCATTAAGCGTGTGAGCTCATGTCACATTCAACCTGACAGTTTCACTTGAGGTTGATCTGGCCATAAATTACTTAATTATATACTTTAATCATGCTACTGATCTTTGACATATTGTGGGGTACTTTTCATGCTGTAATGACGGGTCATCTGCTTTGTTGTGTCAAAACGGACAGAAGCATTTCAGATTTTGTGATCAAGTTTTTTCTCTCTTTTTTACCCGTCTGTGTCTGCGGTCTGCCAGTGATTTAATTTTTTGCCTCCAGAAGTTTTCTGGTTCCGTTGACCTCTGAGTAACTACCAAAGAATAGCAGTCAGACTTGGCAGTACTTGAGTAAACTACTACCACATGTGAGTAAGTAAAAATACAGGTGTTTGTGTGAAGACAGATTACTTTGTTTAGCTTTTGTGGTAAAATATCTTGATCCTCTCATCGTGTATCATCAGGGTGCTTGCTTCAGTTTTTGGCCAAATTGAATATTCAACAGAATGCTCATCAGTCCTGGTATTTCCCTTCAGGAAATTAAGACCAGGCACGAGCAGAATGCTGTGTAAATTCTGACGGTGGCTGGTGAGCTTTTCTACACTACTAGCTACTGCAACGACAACCATTGTTTGGGGGTCCTACAGAGAATATAGCTGTGTATATACTGACTTTAAAAAATACAATATAACATTTTAAAAGTCCAAGTAGCTGGTGAATTTGGGGGTTCTACCTGTCACTGTAGCCTGTAGTTAGAAGAGGTTTCCTTGTGGATTTGGTACAGTTTCTCTATATTTTTGATTTGTGAATTGCATTAACCACATGAGCCCTAGCGCCAATATTATTTTTTCTTCATACATTTTGTCCGTTTGCGGCCATTGGTGCATATATATTTTGTTAGTGCACTGTGTGTTTTGTTCCCTGTCGTTGGCTGTGATTCTGTGAGTCTGCTGCTTCGTTAAGGCGGTCAGCAGGATGTTTGGAGTCCAAACATAGGCCAGTGGTTGATAAGATGAAGATGGCTCCCTGCTGTGTCCTCTGGCAGGTTCTGTTATGCTGTGCTCTGCCTGTCAGGCCTCCAACTCTTCACCTAGAACCCCCCCCCTGTTTTCAGTTTGAGTTTGGCGTTCCCTGGTTGTACACTAGGAAAAATACACAGAGGGGCGGCGCTCTTTGAGGGACCGCAAAAACATAAACAGTGAACTGGTGGGTGTATACCGCAGCAGAACGCAAGGCTGCTCAACCATTTTTGGGAGCATCAGTACTTTCTCAACACTAACATTACATCATTGTTGCATTCAATATAATATTGATATTTATTTCAGCCTCATGTTACATAATGGATTTCACTTGTATCTATCTCTCAGTCAGTCAGTCAGTCAGTCAGTCAGTCATTTAGTCAGTCAGTCAGTCAGTCAGTCTCTCACCTTCTCTTCAGTTCTTGTAGTCTCCATTCCTCTCTCATCTCTATTTCTCTATTTGGCTCTCTCCCCCGTCACACACACACACAATTGATCAGTTTGTAACTCTGAGGGTGTACAAAATGTAACCCAAATGGATTTGGGTTACATTTGTACACTCTCAGAGTTAAATTAACAGTGAGAATTTTACTGTGTAGTACTGAGTGTTTGAGCAGAGGCCCGAGTGTGTTTTTCTGGGGGTGCTGAGTGACTACTGTTCCGTCATGTTATTGCTGTTTGGAAAGAGTCCTTCACGCTCCTCATCTCTCTTCTTGCCAAGTTAGGACTGTTTAACGCATTGACCCACTTTGGTATGGAAAAACATGAGGGGGAAGAAAGAAAGAAAAAAGAGAAGAAGCCGTTGACGTGGTTGTGTGTGTGACATGGCATTTATCTCCAGAGTCTTGAGTGTGAGTAAAGACAGAGAGACAGTAAGAGAGTGAGAGAGATGCCCCACTTGCTTTGTGTGTTAAAAGGACGAACACCATTTGGCTTCAAGGATTTATACGTGTGTGTGTGTGTGTGTGTGTGTGTGTGTGTGTGTGTGTGTGTGTGTGTGTGTGTGTGTGTGTGTGTGTGTGTGTGTGTGTGTGTGTGTGTGTGTGTGTGTGTGTGTGTGTGTGTGTGTGTGTGTGTGTGTGTGTGTGTGTGTGTGTGTTGTCCGTCTGGTCTAGTAGGAACGTCAGCTGGTACATAGCCTAGAGCTGGCCTGCCTGTGGAGAATTACTCTAGATGGTGGAGAAGGATAGGAGAACATCACAGTCAGGAGGGATTTTATTGTGGATTTTCCATGGGTTTTCTGGGTCATAGTTGAACTCTTACGCCTAGTTCAGACCAAACACTTACTACGACACAAAACCGTTTTAAGCCCGGTGTATATACTTTGTCGTATGTAGGTGTCACACACCGAAAATAGCAGATCTAAAAGCTCAACACACGTCACGGATACAACGCGTTGTGAGCTTGTAGATCTGCTTTTTTCGACACGCGACACCGTCATATGACGGAGCATAAATTAAGCATTTAGAATATCGTGGAGCGTTGTGGAATGTCTTCTCTGCAACAGTCAAAATGTCCCTTACAGTTACAAATGGATAACAATAACACATGAGGATTTTACTATGCAGAGAGATAATGTAAAGTACTTACTTATTTCAAGCATTTTGGTCTCAATGGAAGTATAGGGAGACCACCTCCAACCAATGCTGATGTGCTAGTTATATTTTATTAACATACTCTGCCATACAAATGGTTTAAAACAAATGTTTTATTCATTAAGTTCTGGATTGCAGCTTTAATTCTCTAATTTGTGGTATTGGAGAAAGTTTTAAAACATATACTTCCACTGCGTGGCCTGTCCTTGGCTACTATAATAACGTATAGGAATTTGTAAAGTGAGCCGTCGTCCTCTTGAAGGTATTCTATTTCAGTGCTGAGTTAAGCTAATACTGGACGTATACACTCCCAAATTAGATTAATTTCTTCCATAAGCCACAGAAGGCCAGAGGGGCGAACGTGATCTATCATTTGACTCAGGCCAGCCGGATCGCCCAGCAAGGAAGTCTGCAGAAAGGTCACTGGGTTCAACTTTGTATGTATAAACATTTATTTAAATGACAGGATTTGTTTGGATCGGTTCTTTTTAACAGTCCCGTCTGGTTTCAGAGAGATATGTGCTGAGCTTTGACTCGTAGCATATGGTCCTTGGTGATCTGTATTTAACTGCTAAGTCCATAAACTGCTTTTCAGCAGTTTTTCTTGAGGTTATGTGAGGGAAAAGTTCATTCATTGTGCAATGTATAAGGGGAAAGAAAACCTTTGAGTTTCAACCCCGTTTTCTGCATGATCTATGTTTGAGTCCCCACAATTATAAGTCCACACTTAAACTTCACAGACATTTCTCCATTGTGAGTGAAGGTGAAGTCAGATCAGTTTTCTCTCCACTGAGCCAGACAGTACCCTTCGTGGAAAGAGTAGTTACTACAAATATTTTGTACACTCACTATATTCGTGCATTGGACTTTTTAAGTAACAGTAATCAGTACATTGATCTCTTTATTTATTTCTTATTTCCCTTTTGTTCTGCATTTCAACCAACTTTTTACAATGATGTACTGAGCTGGATGTCTTACTATCAGTACTAATGCCCATTCATGGTCGAGTGCTTATGAAGATCTCTGTCTTTGAATCCACACGTCCTTAACTGACCTAGGGGTGAATCCTAAACCCTGGTAGTACATACATTCCTTGTGTGCATACCTTTACTGTCTAACCTTCAGTTTCATAAAAATGTCTGAATCAACAATGAGACTTGGCTGGACTCTTCAATCTGGTTTTGTGGACAAAAACAACTAAAACCGCTCTGGAATACATGGGTTAATGAAGTTAACATCTGCATCTCTGAGAGGAATTTGAAGCAGATACATACTTCACAGTAAAACTATTGTCGGTTGACCCCTTTCCTACCTTTCTGCTTTCTAAAAGTAGTGCATAGCAAACGTAAGTTAGTTACACACTATTCAGAGTTCATCTCATTAAACGGAATGCCGCCATGGGAAATTAGTGACACATGCCACCATCTTTTTCATCCAATCATGTCCGCAGGCATTAAGTGACCGCTTTGAGGCCATACAAATCTTGATTTTACTCACACTGAAGCCACCAGGCTTGAATTTGCCTCATAATAGCCTGGTCATAACCTTGACAGCAAGGAGATATATTGTTTTGTGGATTAAGGAATTGGATAATAGGAAAAAGTAACAAAAAAAGATTTAAATCAGGGATATATCGATCAACTTATTGGCCAATATTTGCTTAAAAATGTGTTAACAGTATTGGAACCAATGTCAACCCTATTTGTCGCACCGATGTAATATGATGACAGGTCATATTCATTGGTTGATGTAAAGCCAGTGTGCTAGCCAAATTAAATGTTGTTTTCTACATTTCAAGACGTCTTTTGTCAAGATGAAACCATTTATTGCAATCACATTGAATCATATTTGCCGGTTTGACTCATGATACTACAGAATAATCTGCGCAAGCATGACATGACTCTGAGATTACACTCCTCCCAAAGCAGAGCCTAGCATAGTCTCGCATAGCCAGCCGATCAGAGAATTCTGCCTACTGATACGTCTGGTGATATCTAAATTCAATGAACTAGAAAAAAAGCGCCATTCTGGCTTTTGGGCCTATCCTACCTTAGATAGCCCCCGTCCCGGAAACCTGTAGGAGGGCCTGATACTGTGTAGGCCCTCCTCCCAGCTGTCCCCATCACCTTTGAGTGTAAATCTAACTGTCTCTAAGGGGTTTTGGGTGGGTGGCTGATCATGGCTCTCGTAGTGAAAGCACAGAGATGCGCGTACAGCCGCAAATCTGCTTCCTGGTCCCAAATGTAGATGATCATGATGAGCATGGTTTGTCAATAAACTCATCCATTCCATATGTGTCTCACCATCCCAAGTTGGATGTATGCCATCTGTCTCTCCTAATCAGAGCAGATTTTGCATCAACCTTTTATAAAGCCCACGTTATTTATAACGTTATATGACATCATATACTATGTATAACGTTATTATGTTATTTATAACATGCATAAAGGCCACGTTATTATGTGGAAACCACCTCGACAACCAGTGGTTGAATTACGGTGTGTCATGGTGGTCATCATTAATTATATTTGGCAGGGGACCATAGAAAATGATGCAGTCCGACATTGTTATGCATATGTACACACAGAGTCAACATGAATCTTAGTTACCTGTGATTTGCGCGAATGGGACTGACTATCGCCGACATCCCTACATAATGTGCACGGAGCTGCGCGCACGCATACACGCACGCACATGCACACACACACACACACACACACACACACACACACACACACACACACACACACACACACACACACACACACACACACACACACACACACACACACACACACACACACACACACACACACACACACACACACACACACTGCACGCATACACACAACACGTTGAAATAATTAGAAAAGCGAGAGTATGGTGAAGGCATACTTATGCTGTATAACAATGTTTGAAAGTGATGTCCAAACTCCATCTCGTTTGTACTGTGTACGTGAGTCTTGCGTGCGTGCATGGGTGTGTGCCCGTCTCAGAAAGTGATACAAATCGATACCTGCAGCCAACAGGCATGTGTACTGCTGAACCACTGAACCAGAGACGGAGCTCCTTCCTACCTGCTCACTCATTTAGTCACCCTGGGTTGACGGTTTCGGCGAAATGCCTGAAATGTGAATGTAAACAGATCGTGGTCGTAGGGCTATCAGCTGTTTGCAGAGTATACGATCTGCTGTCTCTGGCTGGCCTTAGTCTTATCTGTTCACCTCCATGGTTATTATCAGTCCCCTTGGATTCCTCACTGCCTGCCTTCACGCCAACCCCAACCACCCCCCCCCAGACTCTATATTCTCTAACACCCTGTGTTTCAAGATTTCCATTGCACACCCATTAAAACGCTACAGTGGTTCTATCAGTTTACAATTCCACTTAGTTTCTGATGACACAGTGTTACAGCACAGCTTTGGGTTCGAGCACTTTGCCCAAAGTAATACGAGACCCCCTCCAAATTGTGCCTCCCTAACACCAGCTAGCTAGGCCAACGTGTGTCTAGAACAGATGCTGGATAGCTCACATAGTTGTCCCACGCCTGCTCAGCGGTTCAGGCCTCACCTGTTAGAGCCTGCGGTAACTAATCAGGCCCCAGGAGACGGGCCGAGAGAGACACCCAGACTGACAGCACTCTCCTTTACAAGGCGTGTAATGATGGGCAGTTTGGGGAATCGGGTTTATGTCTGGAAGGACATAAGTGTAGCTGTAACTGTAGAAAGGCCTTGTTGACGTCCATTGACAGATCTGCAAATATTATGATATTATGACATTCACCAATGGAAGTGCTAAAAAGGCTTTTGAAGTTTTTTCTTTCACAAACATAATCTTTGTCATGTGAAAGGCTATTAAAGTTTGTTTGATACATTTGTTTGACTGAATTAATGCTCATACAGTGTGATGAAGGGTTGAAAGACTTTAAAACAGTTCAATTGTGTCTGTGGACAAACAGCTTCCGGAGCTAATCTCACAAACAGCTTTATAATGGAAGTTGCTCCAGATTTAAAGTCATACATCATAGATATATCATAGACGACTGACATTAAAGATGACTGATGCCACAGGCTGGTCACATGTAGTCCAAGATCCACCTTGGTACCAAGTCTGAGATCCACATTGGAGTCACACCGTTCCCTTTTGGATTCTGAGATCCACATGATTGCATTTTTTTTAAATGAAAATTTCTTTGTTTACACGGCACACAAGGGGGAATAAATAACAACAAAAATCTGTCTGCATCGGATATCGTCAAAAGTTTTATTTTACAGCACGGCATGTTTAATTTTTAACTCAAAATGAGTGAAAGTCTCAGACTCGGACCGACCTTTTGTTGTGACCTCGTATTAGCGCACCCACTTTGTCCTAATTTACGACTATAGTCCGAGGAACTTTCCATGTCCAAGCTTCCGGCGCTGCTACCAAGTTAGCTCACATCTCAATCCCATGACACCAACCCCACCTCGACCTCGACCTCTACCTCTCGACCTCCGACCTTTCCTCCTCCAAAGGGGATGTGTCATCTCCGGAGGCGGGGCCGACGGCTTCTGTCAACGACCTGGGTCTGCACATCTGTCCCGCTTTATGACTCCGGGGTTATATTCACCTAAAGTGCTTCCTTTGCTTACTGTTTCTTGGCCCTCAAATGTAGGATAAATACTGTTTGCTCTTCTTCTCTGACTTGGCTCCGTAATGGCTTTGACTCACAACGGAGGCTTTTGACCTTGAGGCGAGCAGTCACTCAACCACTAACATCAACCTTCGCCCCCACACCTCCTCTCCTGTTGCGCCGCGCCTTTGGTGAGTGTTAATCTGGCCGCGAGGCAGTGCTCAGCTGGTGTGAGAGGTCTCTGGGAATCTGAGGGCTTTGGGAGGCAGGAGTGGCTGAGTGCTCCTGAAAAGAGAGACGGAGAGAGAGAGAGAGAAACAAAGAGAAGGGAAACAAAGCAGATGAGAGGAATTCAGATGCCTCTCTCAAGCGGGGTTGAATCCATTAGTGTGTTTGTTCTCCTTTCAGCCGGGTCACTGAACTCGTAGGGGAAAGGGCGTCCTGTGTCAAACTCAGTGTGTGTGTGTGTGTGTGTGTGTGTGTGCGTGTGCACGCACACTCATAGGTGCATATCCGAATACTTTCAGTGACTGTGTGCGTACTTGAAAGTTGAAGTTAGCATGATTGCACACAAGGTGACGCAGGCATGTGGTCTCAAAGTTAAGTCGGAGACTATATTAGTGCGCTTCCATCACGCCGTTGTTTGTCCAGAAGTAGTGTCGTTGTGAAAGATGGACAGCTTCTCCGAGGAGGCTCGCTGTTAGTTCTGCAGCTATGCTCTGTGTTTACGTTACCATGCCCCTGTGCTTTAAGTACCAGCCCTTTAGAAATGTGAAAACATCTGATCTCACCACAGATAATCCTTCTGAGATAATAATCCCCCCCTTGCCGTCGTTGCTCGGCACAAGTTTGACCCTCCTTCTGCCATACTGACTTCAAGGGCTGCCCTTTACCTTCAACATCAATCAGAACCATTTTATCAGTCTTCACAATTTATCATCCAATTAAATCCTCTAGTCTTAGTGAAATGGACCTGAGTTGCAACTGCAGTTGGACTGTTTTTTTCCTTCTTCTCCAAATCTCTTTGCAAAAAGAAAAGAAGAAAAAAAGAGGTCTGGATCTCTTTGCAAGCTCACAATGCTATTTTTGGCGATTGTTCCCCCCAGAATACGGATGCTAGGGTTCGAGTGGTTATAATCTTCCAATAACCTTTTGTTGATCAGGAATGCTCTCTGGCACTTAAACAACTGAAGCTTCCCTCTCCTATCTCCACCACACTCACTCACTGTTGAAATGTCTTCAGAGGGTAAAGAGCTATTGTTTGTGGGATTAGCGTGTGTGTGTGTGTGTGTGTGTGCGCGCGCGCACGCAAATACGTGCGTGCGTGTCTGTGTACGGTGTGTTTCATTGTACGCGTGTGTCTGTGCGCTCGCGCGTGCACGTCCCTGGGTGTGTACACATATATGGACATTTGTGTGTGTGTGTGTGTGTGTGTGTGTGCGTGTGCGTGTGCGAGCGTGCCGTGCACACACAGTATGTCTGTGGTCTCTGTATACGTTAGTGAGTGTGTCCACAGGCAGACTGCTGGCATGGTGGTCTGCCTGTCTGTCTGTCTGTCTGTCTGTCTGTCTGTCTGTCTGTCTGTCTGTCTGTCTGGTGGATCAGTTAGTGTGTCAGATTGCAGAATGCATCGTGCCAGAACCTGCAGCACACTCTGCAGCAGTCTCCGTTGAGAGCTTTGAGCTAGACCTCGGTTCTTAATTAAATGGAACTATTGCAGTGCCAGTGCAGGGGGGAGTCCACATCACTCCAAAGGAGCTCATTAGGAGGTCTGGATTTTCCCCTAAGGCTCCTTAACCGCCCTCCAACCCAGTGGTTCTCAAATGTTTTCATGTCAAGGACCCCCAAAATAATGTATTTGGTTGCGGACCCCCATTTGAAAAGATTTTGTGCAAGGGACCCCCCCATACAAGATTAGTGTTGTTAAAATTATCTACAAGCTCACAACGTGCTGTAGATCACGAACGTGTGAGCTTGTACCCATGTTGGTAACCGTGGTAACCTCTTTGTCCCTTCCCCAGATGCAGGAGTTGGAACAGAGGGTGATGGAAGCTGACCTGCGGGCTGACAATGCTGAGAAACAGGTACAGCTTCAGTGCAGTTATTGTTCCCAACAGCACCACAGGTTACAGGATGCAGGGAGCACCTTTACTTCAATGACTTTCAACCACAAATTCATTATTCAATTTTTTTGTCACTTTTTTACACATACAAATTCATTATTTGAGCCCATTCTTCGTTTAGTTTACTTAGTTTGCACTAGTCTCAGTTCAATCTGTTTCGCCCGATGGTCATGGTCATGAATCTTTCACTCTACATTCCATCTGTTATAAATAACCTTTCAAACTGGGATCACTTACAAACAAAACGATACCACTGTCTGCTACAATATTTAACAAAAACGTTTATTTGAATGTTGCATGCCTTAATAGACACCAAAAAAATCATGTTATAAAGACAATTCCACTTTCAAAAGGTTGCCTAAAGTTATGTATGTCATGTCTATGTCATAACAGTTGTTTTAATTGCAACGTGCTAGCATTCAAGCCATAGTCATTGTGCTATCAGACACCTTACACCTAAGGGAGATGTAGCCTTTTGAAAGCCATGACAAAAGTTGTGTGTGTGTTTTTTTATTTATCGATGTGAGCATAAGAAATCCTATATCTGTATCGCACGCATACACACACACACACACACACACACACACACACACACACACACACACACACACACACACACACACACACACACACACACACACACACACACACACACACACACACACACACACACACACACACACACATGCTTTGTCCACCATTACTGGGTGTTCCAGGTGTTTTCTGAAGGTGGTAATTTGATGGTGCCGCAATTTCCTTTCCAAAACGTCAAAGACTCAGTTATCAAGGGCTTTGCAGGCTTATTCCATTCGCTGACATGAGTAAATGTATCTACATCTCCAGTATTTTCCTCTTGGCTTTTGTCCTTCCCATAACAACCAAACCGTACCTTAACTTTTGGCCGTGCTAATACCTTTTACTTTATCAAAATGATTTGTTTTAGATCCACGTCATGGAAGAGAAGCTCAAATCGGCGAACATCCAAACCAGTGAATCGGAGATCTCGTTGTACAGAAAACATCAGGAACTTACCAGTCAAGTGCAAGAAAAAGATGCGGTGATAAAGCGTTTGGAGATACAGCTGGAAAAACAGGTATAAAAACAGGGGAGCTGGTAGATAAGGATCAAGAAATGTCCATTTATGCTCATAAAATGTAGGTTGTAATCCACAGAAACCCTATTTTTCTTTGACTGCAGATCTTAGTCAGAGCCCAGGAGGCAAAGATCATTGAAGAGAAGGCTGCCAAGATTAAAGACTGGGTCACCTTTAAGCTTAGAGAGGTAAGCTCAGACATGTATAGTTAGAGCTCTGCTTAAAAGAATCAGGCTCTTGAAAAGCTTTCAGCCTGCTCAGAGACACTCCATTCCCAGTGATAGAAACCATACGCTTTGTTGATTGATGGTTGAAGAATAAATAGTAACATTCTTTCACCATCAAGGAATAGACAGGTGTCCTGTCTGGCGATCTAGCATGTGTACATTGATGACAAACTCTGGCAACAAGCAACAAAGCGGGCGGAAGTCATTCATTTCCAGTGGTTGCTGGTTCTACACCTAGTGACAAAAAAAATAATACGTTGAGAACAGTTAAATTTGATGCGCTAATCATAGCCTTTAGCTGCGAAATGTTTTCGTTTGTTCCCATAGCCGACTTGGTGGAGAACTGATTGCAGCTGTTGCTGGCTTTCCCGTCCTTTATGATCCATCCCTGCCCATTTATTTTGTATTAGATTGGGAAATTCAGTTTTCAGCTTCACCCATCTGACCACTTAACAGCTGCCGTGTTACAGTAACTGGTCAGATGGGTGGGCCGCATGCATTTTAAGAACATGTTTATTTTAATGATCAATCAATCGATTGTGTTCCGGACTTGGATCAAGGGTACTAACATAGTATACATTAATTGTTATAGTGTTATATTATCATTTAAATCTTAGCGTTTTGCCAATTATTGGGGGGCCCACTTGCAATGCCTGCGCGGCCATGAGAATCACTGAGCTAGGCGACAGCGTCATAGTGACACAGCGTCATAGATGTTTTGCAGATAATTAAAACAAATTTGGTTTGAAAAAGTGCTACGGTTAATGCCCTTGGAGAGACTATCATATGTTCTACGGGGTACCTTGTCCGAATTTGTAGAAGCATGGCTGCCCTTGGCACCATATGTAGGGGATGAGTGGCACAATGTCTTGTGTATTGGAGTGACGGAGGATGTCAGTTAGTTGCCATATTAATTGGGAGGCAGCTGATGGACACAAATGGTAGAGCTCTACATGGTAGAGAGGGTGTTGGCAGCAATAATGTGATGATTATTATGGGGCCAGGCTTCCAGCATGGACCCATATTGTTATTCGCATTATTCCATTTCTTCTTCTTCTGCCACTTTTGGCAGTTCTGGCTGAACCGTGCAGTCGCTTTTTATGAAACTCGGCCATATGATAGATGGTCATGAAAAACGATCAAGAAATAATTCTCACAATCTTTCGTCAAAAGGTGGCGCTATAGCACTCAATTGAAAAATGCCAACTTTGAACAGGTACAACTCATGCCGTGTTTGACCTACAGCCATGAAACTTCGATGCACACATGCGTCTCCTCATGCTGAACAACTTTCACACTCTGACTTTTGACCTCTGACCTTTAGATATCCCACCATTTGGAATTATATGAAAAACAGTTAAAACCTATCTCCTCCTGGGATTTTTGAGTAATCTGCACGAAACTTTTTACACATGAACTTTGGACCTATACCAAAAAACGTTTGCAAAATATCTTCCATAAGTGAAAAAATGAAGCTTTAATGAGCCAATGAATATTGCAGTTTTATGACAATTATTCATCTGCCCCTAACACATACATGCAGACTTACCATTCTTTGAAACTTTGCAGAAATGTAAAGGGCCATTCCAAATATCACTGAAACCAATCTTACTCCAATTGGTCAAACGGGGGCGCTATAGCAATTTTTTGAAAATTGAAACTTTAAACAGGCAAAAGTCATGCCTCGTTTGGCCGACAGCCATTAGACCTGCTTACACATGTGCCTTGACTAATGAGGAACACATCTATCACGTTGACCAGTAAGCACCGCCCTTAGATTGTCCGCAATCTTGAGCAGTTTGAAAAACACTTAAACCCAGGATTTTTCAGCTATTTGCGTGAAACTGTATCATCATTGTGATCTCCTTTCACAGGTTCTTGTCTGTTGGTGGCTTCTCGCTTAAATGTGTGCCCCACAACCTGAAGGTCACCAGTTCAAGCCTCACTTGGTGCAGACTTCATCTGAGTTGCATTTCACACAACATGACTATCAATGAATACATCTGCAATTGTTAAAGATAACATGAAATACTTAATTGAGTGTTTTTTACATACAGCTGATCTACAATCTCACAACTTTTCAGATAGCAATGAGAGTATGTTTTTTCAATGTATAACATACTTCATTGTGAAAATAGCCAATGTACAATCTGACAACTTTTAATGGTTTGTGAGCTTGTAGATCGGCTACTTTCACTAATTTTGGTTCTGAGGAGATGTACAATTTCTTCATTGGTAAATGGTTTGTGAACGAGTGATCTTAGTGTTAGTGAAACAGGGGCTTGGGTCATGACAGAAGGCAAGAGTTTGTGATCCTCAACAGACAATATCAGCCTGGACAAAGATATAGCACTATAGGTAGTGTTGCAGCTACCTAAGAGTGCTTCATGACCGTAAGGTTGCCGGTTCAAGCCTCACTTGATGCAGACTCATTTAAGTTGAAATGCAAAAAACATGACTCAATCTATTCCGTTTCCATGGCGCTCTCTCTCTCTCTCTTCAATCTATTCCATTTCCATGTCTTTCTCTTCAATCTATTCCGTTTCCATGTCTCTCTCTCTGTCTCTTCAATCTATTCCATTTGTCTCTCTCTATGTCTCTTCAATCTATTCCGTATCTATCTATCTATCTATCTCTCTCTCTCTCTCTCTCTCTCTCTCTCTCTCTCTCTCTCTCTCTCTCTCTCTCTCTCTCTCTCTCTCTCTCTCTCTCTCTCTCTCTCTCTCTCTCTCTCTCTCTCTCTCTCTCTCTCTCTCTCCTCTCTCTCTCTCTCTGAGGGGTGGCCATAGCTGAGTGGTTAGTGAGCCCGCCTAGGGAGCCAGAGACTCTGGTTGCCCCAGGTACGATTCCAGGCCAGGTCAGCAAATGTGTCGATGAAATGAAATTTGTCCCTGAGCAAGACTCTTAACCCCTAATTGCTCACAGGCACTCATTGGAAACAAGACCGCAAGGACTTTCATGAACTGACCTGTTAAAGGAATTATCATTTCTCTCTCCTGGCCCCATATTATCGCTGCTTGCAGCTATATTTATATAATGTATTTGGTGTGAAGTCTTTTAGGATTTGCTTTTCTCTTCTGTGTTTTTGTTTTTATTGTATTGTTATGTTGGGCTATGTTGCGCCCTCTGTCATGTCATACTCGTGGTGGATTGTCTACTTTCCTTTTTGTCTAATAAAAATATTGAAACAGGAAAACAAATTTGGTTGACAAGAGCAATTTTACAGACTTTCCCTTTATTTCACTAATTAACTGGATTTTCAAAAAATGAATCTCCATTTGAAAGTTTGGAAATTAATTAATTCATACACATGACATTCCTGATTTTCTGAAACTTTCTTTTTGAATATTGTAATGTATTTGTTATATTGTGTTAAATCATGTTCTGTGTTGTAGATGGAGCTGGAGAACCAGCAGTTGAAGATGGCCAACTTGAAGCAGACAGAACAGATCCTGGTGCTGCAGGACAAACTACATGGTGATCTGGAACTAAATGCTAAAGCCCTGTGGGCCTGATGTTGGATCACTATGTCTTCTGCATTACAATGGAATTTAGAGCATATCTGTATTTCGCACGCACACGCACACACACACACACACACACACACACACACACACACACACACACACACACACACACACACACACACACACACACACACACACACACACACACATACACACTACCATAGAGCTTGGAGTGGTTCAGCATTTTGCTTATTAAAGATAATTAGAAAGTAATAATGGACACATACACTTTATATCATTGATTACTATGGGAATATAGAGCTATTTAACACTTTTTTTATGTATCACTTACCCCCCCTTTAACACATGCATTCTGTATCCCTGCAGTTCTCTTGGAGAAACCTGCAACCCCTGCACCCACCACTACCTCCCCAGTGACCGACGCCCACCTGGTGCCCAACAGCCCCCTGTATCCTCCCAGCTGCCCAGGCACACCGCCAGCCCAAGACGACGGCTGGCGACAGGCGGGGCCCCGCGCAGCCCCCTGTAATATTAAGACCTCGCCGTCAGGTGTGGCCACCATGTAATTCACATTGTCTTGCAGGGACAGGCAGAGCAAAGCTTTTGAAGCAGTGGGGTGTGTGCTTGAATGTAAACTGGGCAATGTCCTGTCACAGAACCAGACAAGACCGGTAAGGGTGGAGCACACAGGGTGAAATGAAAAGACTTAGGGATTAGGTGGCTTGAATCAAAACAAACGTGCCTGTCGCTTCAAAAGCCTGTCTCTGCCCATTCATACTATCATGTCCATCTACAGTACTATTGTCTCATGCTGTGTTCTTAACCTCAATCTTGGGGCTTGATTTAAATGTAAACTAAACAAGCTTTCTCTCCTTTCAGATGTAAAGAGGTCTCCTGAGCAGCCTGCTAAAGGGACGTGTCAGGGCGACATAGGGAACTATGACGCTCACTGTCCTAGTCGGGGAAAGGAGGGCCCTTGCAGCCATATGTCCAACAGTGGTCTGGATCAATCAGTGGGACCCCTGCCTCCCACCAGGGAGCGGCCAGAGGGCAGAGCCGGCGGCTACGATAGAGACAACTCCTCCGACGAGCTCAACACCAAATTCCGCTCCCAGTGCCTGCACTCGTCCTCCTCGTCTTCCTCGTCTTCTTCCTCGGCCTACGAGATGGCCCACGGGCCCAGCACCCACAACACCCCTCCCCCTGGCATCACTCCCAAAAGCCCACTCTTGTCTCGCTCTCCTTCCACCAACCACCCCTTCCCGACAAGTCCTCTCCAACATCCGGCCCACCCGTCGGGTACCAGCATGACTCTACCCAAGGTACGGACCCCTCTGACTCCCAGGGACAGCATTCAGCTGGTGAAGAAGCACTATAGCCAGCCTCAGCCCAGCCTGGACCGGCTCCACCACCTCAACGTCAACATAGACATCATGACCTCCTCGTCCACCCTGCAGAGCTCCGGCACCGCCACCTCACCCTTTGCCCAGGTCGTGGAGGAAACCGACATCGACGACGGCCTGCCTGACAGCATGGAAGGGGTGGTAGAGGGGCAGGGATCGGAGGAAGAGCCTTCGCGTGATGGAGTGTCCTTCGTGGGGCTCGCGGAGGAACTCGAGCGTCTGGATCCGGAGGTTCTGAAGCCCCCGACACCTCCCTTGCATCGCTTCCCCTCTTGGGTATGATTAGAGGACTTCCTTCTAGTCACATTTCAGATTCTTTTTTTTTGTTTGTTTGTAAAAGGCAAAAACATATGTTTATTTTGGTAAAAGAAATAATGGTTCCCAGTCCCACATTGTCTTCCCTTGCAACGACAATACTTATTCACATTATATTGACAGTATTGCAGCCATTGTCCTTATTGCCAGGTATATGTGGAATTTGTCTCTGTGAAGTTGACATAACATGCATTACACTGAATAACAACAGTATTAAGAAACATTTACAAGTGATTGTCTCCACCAGGCCGAAGGCATGGCCGAGACTATGTTTTGCATCTTGTTTTGCATCTTATCTTTTTGCAAAACTTTTTTTTTTTAATTACTCGACCAAATTTTGTCCAAACATCACATAAATCGGTACATATTATCTCTTTAGTCAAGGGATCAAGACAGATCCGTCCGATTTTCCATATTCCATCCTGATTGGCTAATTCCGAACATTGCTGGCCCACAATAACCTACCTGACCTGGAGGGGACCTGTGCTCCAAGGAGCACAGGTCTAGTTTAAAATTATTTCTCAAAATATAAAAATAAGCATAATGATAGAAACTCTATCGCACACTAGTACACACACTTTTCCAGCTCATTGGCCTTGTAGTTAAGAGAAGAGACTATAAAAATGTATATGTATAAATGTATAGATTACATGTTCAAAATAATTTGTCAATTTCTACAGGAGAGTCGCATCTACGCAGTGGCTAAGTCAGGCATGAGGGTGTCAGAGGCCAATCCTGGAGCCAGGGGACCTGGACGAGGTGAGTAACCTGCCGGTGCTGGGAAAAACAAGAAACCAGCCATCATCTGTCTTCCCTCGTTGCCAAACACAATATTTCTATGACAGTATGGCATTCACCTGAAGTCCATGCGCATAAATTTCATTAAGTCTAATCCAGCGAAGACAAGGAAATAAAACGACCTTCCATCCAGCTGTATCTGTCCGTTGTGTTCGTGCGTGCGTGCGTGTATGTGTGTACATGTATGGCACCGTGACTCGGTACTGTGAAGTGGGATGTCATTCTTATGCTGAAGAGAGTGCGGTGGGTGAGTGTACAGGTAGTTGGTCAGATCTATCATTGCTGCCTTTGATGTCACTTCCTTTTTTACCTGAGGCGTTGCGCACCTGTGCAGGTGCAAGCCCCTTGCCGGGAGGCTTTTAAGAGCCCCCTTTAAAGACGCAGAGGGAGAACAGAGGGGGGAGTGTTGGGGTGGATGTGAGGGAGGGAAATCCTGCTTTTTAATCAGCTGTGATGAAAAGAACAGGGACCAGGGTGTAATTACATATCACCATGCTTTTAGGTGACTACATTCACTTTGAGATTTGACAGCGTTCAGAACGCTGCGTTTACTGAGTGCCTGGTATATATCTCATCGACTGCCAAATGGGCTGTTTTGGATGACTTCATAGGTTGCTGTCAGATAAATTCCCTCCCTTAGTTTCTCCTTCGAGTGCTGTTGGCACATTTTGTGCTCTGGCCAGACATGGTTAAACAGATAGTCTGAAATAAACACAAGTTGCTTCTGGTTGACATTGCTTTTTCAACAGTTTGTTCTTCTGGAATCGGCACACCTGTTGCTACAGTAATTACATGAAAGGGATGAAGCCAACATTCTTTAAAGTGTTGTTGTTGTTTTTCGCATCTGTCGGTGAATACATGTTTTTTTCCTGTCTATGTTTCAGGGTCCAACTTACCCCAGTATCCAGCAGCAGGTCCATTTACTCACATGATCTACAAGAACATCAATGTGCCTGTGTATACTACACTGAAGGGGGTAAGGGGATAAAAAAACAATGTGCCTTATTGAAAGACCGGGTTTAGGTATAATGTGAGTCAGTTCACCGACTCAACTTGCCATAAAGTTATGTTTTGTTTAACGTGGATCTCCCTTTGTTGAATGCATTCTTAAACTTGAGCCAACTTGATATTCTGCCTTACCCAATGGTCCGTCCACACCAAGCACTATAATTATAACTAGCCTATATGCCGGTACACTTTGGGCACGGACCTATTCAGGGCCCACGCAAATCAGGAATGATGTAAGTTGGGAACGATGCAAGTTGGGAATGCATGCCCTACCCGGTTATCCAATACCCATTGTACCTGTTCTCAGAATACCCGCTGTACCCGTTGTTAGAGTACCCAGTGCAGTACCCGCTACCACAATACTAATAACATTATATTTTACAATAATTGTATCATTTATTTATAAACAGGCACCGCCCTGCTCGGAACAAATGTGATGCAAGGCTCGGCCAATCCATGAAGCTGCTGGGTTGGGTTGGCCAATCAGGGAAGCCTACACTGTCCTCCACAGACACAGAGTTTCAGTGCGTCTTCCACAGACGCATGGACAGATAGATACCCACTCAGCACAAATGATTCCCGGGTTATCAGCGACAAACACGCCAAGTTTGAAGTCAATCGGTCAGACGGTGCCCGAGTTATTCCGGGGACAGTCAGACAGACATACAGACAGACCTACAGCATTCTGCAATTTATAGATGGATACTTTTAACTATGTTGTTTGTGGCAGAGTCCACACCACAACTATAACAACGACAGTAGTGAATGATATAGATAACTGTAGTTATAGTGCTTGGTGTGCACTTCAACCCCTATGGATGTAGTTGACCGGGGTCCCCCAGGACTCCATACTTGGTTCACTCCTTTTTTCCCTCCACACCAAATCTCTTTGCCGGAAATAGCTGATCTACAAGCTCACAACTCAACGCAACATGAAGCATCGTGAGCTTGTAGATCTGCTATTTTTCCTGAGTGTTCACCCCTCAAGAATAGGGACGGCATGTGGTTAATGCTTACCTCCTGTGTGTATGTGTTTTATTTCTGTGTAATAGAAAGCCACTCAGATCAGCAGTGTCCCTCTCCCTGATGATGACTCTGGGTCAGAGGATGACAGCAGTTCTCTGGCCAGCTTTCGGACCTCCATCCTTAGTCCTGACAGAAAGGGCAGCATCCCAGGGAGTCCTCGTGCTGTCAAGAGAGGTAAGGGACTTTTATTAGTTTTTATTTTCTTTTTCTATCAGCATCACTGGTACTGGTACCAAAAATATACTAGCCTGCAGACCTAAATTCAATTCGATCTTTATTTCAGACTCAAGGTCCATATCACAATAAGAAACATAAACCTAACATTGATGATGAAGATAAATTCAAAAACTTTGTATTCCTCAAAGTTGGAATAAAAAGCTGGCTTTGTAGTCTTTAATTCTAACAAAAAACAAAACACCTAAATTGAATTCATTAAGGCATGGCTGGCTAAGGATACATACATTATTATTACCCTGCCGGCAGCAATGTGTGGAAGTGTTCTAATTGGCTGTGTCTGTTTGTGTTTTGTTCGTTTGTTAGCATGAAACTTGACAACAGATGGACTGATCATTCAACATTGTGGGAATGATCAGTAGGTTGGCCCAAAATGATGATTAAACTTTAGGTCTCAAAGGCCAAGGGCAAGGTCACAATCATGGTCAAGATTGAGAACAGATGGGCAGATTTTCATTAAACTTTTTGAGAATGATCTGTAGGCTGCTTATGTTTTGGTTGAAAAGGTCAAATGTAAAAGAAACAATCAAGAGACATAGAACAAGAGATGTTGGAGCGGGTAGGATTTGCACTCTGTATTTGTTTCATTGTATTGTTTGATCACTTTAAATACTTTCATTGTTCCCTCTCTTCTTATATTCCCTGTTCCTCTGCTGTCCTACAGGTGTGTCCATGTCCTCCATCAGCTCAGAGAGTGACTACGCCATTCCACCAGATGCCTACTCTCTGGACAGTGACTATTCCGAGCCTGAACACAAAGTCCAGCGCACCTCCGCTTACTCCTGCGAGAGCACTGGACCTGTGAGTAGGGATCTTCCCTTCTTTTCACTTGTCAGTGAGGTGTTTCACCGGGAGGAAATAATGCATGCAGAGGAAAATGTTCCCAGTTCCTCTCTCTGCCCAACAGGCACCCTGACAAACCTGTATAGGAGTTGCTAGTGCAGTGACAGAGATCACCCTCCCCACCCGGCCAAGTCATATGCACCTTGAAAGATTTGAACCCCTAGTTTCCACAGTGGTGGGCAGTAACTTGACCCCTGTGCCACCCAGACACCCACAATTGTCATGTTGCTGTCATCTTGCTGTTTGTTGCTGCTTACTACTCGGATCTGCTTTTATATACTACAATGTATCATCTGCCCTATTGGTAAGGGAGATGTAGCGTGCTCAGAGTATCTAAAAGCAGATCCAGTCATCACCAAACCAAAATAAATGTATGGCTCATTTTATATTCATAACAAATATTTGTATTCAATTCATGAGTTGTCCTGACTGAAATGGATGCTGTGTGAATACGGTCAATGGTTTCCACAGAATCAGACGAGATTAAGATGAATGAATCTCAAATGAACAACTAACCTAAACGCTTGACAGTCTGAGCCATCAGATTGTCATGCGTTTCGGTTAGTTGTGTTGAATCAGGTCTTATTGTGTGTATGTAGGAGATGTTGGAGAAATCTGGTTACCTGCTGAAGATGGGCAGTCAAGTCAAGGCCTGGAAACGACGCTGGTTCATCTTGAGGAATGGAGAAATACTCTACTACAAATCTCCTGTGAGTCTGCCGTTCGTCTCACTTGCTCCAGACAATACTTGGGTGGTGGTGGGGAATATCTACTATCCAAGCAACCTCAAAAGTGAAACAAAACCTCCACAGTCAACAGTGGTTTCAGTAGGGCCATTCAACCAATGTGAAGTGAAGGCACATTTACATAACTGTGACATCATCCATGCTGTTTCAATTTCACGGTTGTGCACAACCTCCCGTGCAACCTCCCGATGCATCCAGTGGTAGAGGCCACAGTTTCGTCATTTTGACGGAGGATGAACCACATGCAAGGATGGGCTGATTCCACAGAGCACTGCAAAACGTTGAGTGAATTAGCTAATTGTGTGTGTAATGTATGTGGTAACACAGCTAACACAGGCACTGTTTAAACTGCCACGCACGCACGCACGCATGCACGCGCGCACGCACGCACAGTCGCACACACACACACACCAGTTTGTAACTCGTCTAGCAGTTCGATCACAGAGGTACCTTGAAATCTACCTATCTGCATTGTGTTTTTGCTCCTGTCTATTCTTGTATTTACTCATGATTCAAGTGTATGTGTTTGTGTTAGGGTTTAGAAGGGCTTAGTTATACCTCATTCATGCTTAATTACACGTCAGTGTTGTTCACTGAAAATAGCTGATCTACAAGCTCACAACTAGTCGCTCTGTGACTATTTTCGGCTTTTGAGTCAGGGTTAAAAGTGGCAAGAATTTGTAAAAATGGCATTAAAAAAATTGCCGTCCTAAAGTGTTGATGTCCTCACAAGTATAGTAATACAAGTGTGTGTGTGTGTGTGTGTGTGTGTGTTTACATGGATGTGTGTGTGTGTCTTCAGAGTGACGTGATCAGGAAGCCTCAGGGCCAGATGGAGCTGAACTCGTCCTGCCGTATCACACGTGGAGAAGGAGCGCAGACATTCCAGGTGAATGTGCACACGTTTGAAATGCTCTAGTGGCATCCATTAGTACGAGTTAGATTCAAGTATCAGATGATTGAACATCACTTAAGGGCATTTAAGGACACACACCCAGAACTGCACACTCGCACACAAGCACACAAGCACACACACACACACACACACACACACACACACACACACACACACTCACACTCACACTCACACTCACACTCACACTCACACTCACACCCACACAACACACACAATGAATAACACCAAAAGTAGACACACACACACACACACACACACACACACACACACACACACGCGTGCGTACACACACACTGAATCCCCTTCTTAAAGCAGTGTGTTGGGCTTTGCATTCCAGAGAAGCGGCTTAAGATGACATCAGGTACAGCATTTCTGTGGAATGTTTTCCCGGCTTTGTTGGAAGCTGATTCTCATCTTCCTCTGACATGATGATGCTATCTCACTCTTGCGTTTTTCCAAATGTATTCTTATCTTCCCCTTTTTCTTTGTTTTTTTGTTAATTTAATCAGTTGATTACAGAGAAGAAGACCTTCTACCTGACTGCCGACTCCCCAAACATCCTGGAGGAGTGGATCAGAGTTCTGCAGAACATTCTCAAAGTACAGGCCAGTGGCCCCATCACCGTGGAGACCACTGCCAAGCCCACCGTGAGAGGCTGGCTGACTAAGGTTAGGGGTTCAGAGGTCACTGGGTCGGGGTCATAGTTGTCAGCATATGAAGTTGAAGATTCTCACAGGTCTTATGGTCATGTTACTCGCCGAAAATCTGCTATTGTCTGCAATTGACACAGTCCCACTGTACAACAGAGTATAAATGAGGCCTTAATATGAATGAGCTGTGTATTGTATATAGTAGTATGCTATTTAGATAGTAATTCATAATGTATATATTTTGTAATTTTGTAACTTTTCATAAATCCATGACCTAGTCTGTAGGCTAATCGCTGGTGGAATTGTTGATCAGCAACTTTCTGTGGTACATTTACTTTTATAGTCTACTTCTATAGAGCCATTAAGACATCATCTTCAAATGTCAGAGATATGTTAAAAAAAAAAAAAAAAGTATCTCTTAACGCAAAAGTTTCTTTTACGAAAAAAACTAAAAAGTTAGAATATGGAGATAGGAGGTTTCTGCCTGGCAGTGACGATATACAAGCAGGTCAGATATTCCAAAAGAAAAGTAATCCTGTGTGGAAGGACAGCTTGGCAAACCCTATAGTTGTCCGGATTCCCCCTGGGGTCTATACCAGGAGTCCTGCTTTTTTCTTTACCTCTACACCAAAAAACGTTGCCAAAATTAGCTGCTCTACAGATTCACAACGCATTACGGTATGATGAACATGGCGTATAGAGGGGGATATAAACACCCTATTCAAATGAGAGTGGTCTTTGAGGTCTCGGGCAGATTCTTGGACATCCTCTTTCACGCTGGGACACGGCTATTGTGGTAGAACCGTTGGAATGTAAAATCCTCAGCGTTATGTTAACCACTCAAATCCTAGCGTACCTTTTCTGCCAGCCGTGCACCAGTTTACTCAATTATGTAAGTTGTCTTCACTGAGGTCTGTCTGTCCATTAGCTAAGGTTGAGATATATGCTCAGACGGACCCTTTGACATCAGAGGAGTGTGGTTGACAAGTCTCTGACAGATGACTGACAGCCCCTGGCTGGCTAGTGATTGATCCCTCCCTTCCGCCCCATTAGCTTTGATCTACAGGCTATGACGTGATGAGAATGAAAGGGTAGCCAATCTCGTGCGGCCTCACGCCACACAGTTAACCTCAGTGACCCGTAGTTAGCTGATGAACAGCTGGCTTTGTGTTGAAGGCCTCCTCCGGTGACATCATTGCCCTCACTCGGATTTCTAAGCCTCTCTTGAAAACATTCCATCCATGATGAATGATTATCTTCACCAGCCACGATCCCAGGTTCAAAATGGATTTGCAGGTGAATCAGGGTGGGAAATGAGTGCTCTGTACAGCTGTGCCTTTTCTCAACTGGCAGGAATCAGCTGTTGCTTGATTCACGTTTCTCCGCTCAGTTGAAACGTTTTAAATTGCCTGACGTTACTGGAGAGGAGCTCTAACGTTCTACACACCCACTTGTAGAGTCCCAGGACACCTACTTGTCAGACCTGGAAAGAATGATTTATTTTCCTGACAAACTGCATCTGTCCTGTCAGACTACAATGTCAAGACTTGAGTCACTGTAGTCAGACGATAGTCTTGCAACTGAGTAGCCGTATGGATGAGCGGATAGAGTGACCATCTGGGAAGGAAGGTTGCCAGTTCGACCCTCGGCTCACCAGACTACATGTTGAATTGTCCCTGAGCAAGGCACTTAACCCATAACAACTCCTCCTGTGGCCCATCTGAGCCACCTGAGTAGCCATCTGCTGGGTGAATGCAGAAAAGTAATTTCCCCTCCACAAATGTCTTTATTGGATGAATTGCAGTTTCAACAGATCACATTTCAAACTGACTCACATGAAAATAAATTAACACCAATTCTCTCTACACTTTCAGGTCAAACATGGACACTCCAAGCTGGTGTGGTGCTCCCTGGTTGGCAAAGTGTTCTATTACTACCGCAACCAGGATGACAAGGTTGGCATTCAGAAATGTCTACACATTTAAAAAAAACAACAGTTTTAGAACTACTGTTCACAGCATTGCTGTTGGATGTCCTTCCTTTTAATGAACTAACTTATGTAAGAACTGACAGCTGACTGATCTAGATGCGAGTTGTTTTAGTTTTTTGACACAATGACAATTAATTTCTAATGGGACATTACATAGTAAAGTCCTCTGTGTTAATTGATCCATTTGTAACTCTGAGCTAACCATACTATATTCCCCCAGGTTCTGTACTAGGTCGGCTACTTTTTTCCCTCAGCGCCAAATCTCTGGCAAAAATAGCTAATGCTTGACCTCAGAATAGGGACGCTAGGGTTCAAGTGGGTAAATGAATCCTGAGGATTTGACGGTATACCCATTATCTCCCTGTCTTTTTCCATTTGTCTTGTGTTTCCGATGACATCCTGGTGCCTTTTTCTGAACATCAGCTCCCTCTGGGGCAGCTGCGTGTGCGCGAGGCATCCGTGGAAGAGGTGGACCGCTCCTGTGATTCAGACGAGGACTACGAAGCCGGGAGTCGAGGTTTCCTGTCGTCTCACTGCACACTGGTGGTCCAGCCCAGAGAGCAGAGCCCCACCTATCTGCTCATCGGCACCAAGCAGGAGAAGGTACCAGATAAGGCCTGTTAGCTCAGCTGGTGAGAGCGTGGTGCTAATTGAACGTCATTCACACAGACATTATTTCACTCCTACGTCATACTCAGAGTGGAGTCTCCCACCCAGAGTATGACATCAGAGCAAATATGGCTGCCTTGTGAATATGTCCAATGACACCAAGGTTGCAGGTTTATTCTCCGTACAGGTCACTGTTGCATGTTTAGTAACCATAATGTTTCTTGAATTTCCCTCAATTAAAGTATAATCTAAGATCATCTTATCTTCCAGGGACCTTTTTGTAATTCTTTTCACTTTTTTAATAACATATTGTAATTTCCCCGTTATGTACCTGAATTATCTTGGTCACTGAAAGAGTTGACTCCCCTAGGGGGGATCAATAATGTGCAATCTAGACTAGTATATGAAAACTATAGGTCTAGGGAAAGGCAAGTTCCTGTGTCCACTTCAACACCAAAATACATTGCAGCATGTAATTATCTAAAACTTTTGTTCCCTGCTTTTGTTCAAATTCCCTTCAGTGAAAACTAAATGACATGTCGGACCATCCACACAGTGATATGCCAATACTGTGTGCCTGTCCAAAATGAGAAAATCATAATCCAGAAATCTAAATTTAAATACCTTCTCATCCCAGTTGTAGGAAGACAGCAGCTCCCAAGAAGGGAGGGAAACCATGTTTTTTGTATTTATTTTTTATCTTGTCTGTATTCTGGGTTTCAGTTTCTCCTTCATAGTTGCTGTCATCCTGCAACATTTCTTTTTTCCAGTAACAGCCCATTTGACCATGATCTGTTCTCTGTGCCAGGACACATGGCTGTACCACCTGACAGTGGCAGCTGGCAGCAGCGCCAACTTCAAGGTTGGAACAGAGTCCGAGCAGCTCATTGGTAAACTCCTGGACGCAGAAGGAGACCCAGGTGAGACATCCTCATTTTTACACTATGGGCCTCTTCAGACTATGCTTAGCCATGGGTTAAAGTAAGACCCCCTATAGCCAGGGTGTACAGCTGTGTCTGTACGCTAACAGAGATTACAGAGTTACATTTACACTCCGAAGCCGGGCCATCTGTACCTTTTTGGGGTTATGATAAAAAAACATGACAGTTAAGATCACTTGTATGCAACAAACTTAGAGCAACCTACAGCAACTCAAAGATGGCTGTATGCTTGAGTTGAATGTGAACAAGTTGTGTGCTTTGAGTGTTCTTAACTCTTTGACTGCCAGAGTATTTTCATAAAGTACTCCCCCAGTGCCAGCGATTTTATTTTGTTATTTTGTAATTTAATTTTCAAATAGTTTGCCTTTCTGCGTTTTGAAACATATACCACAGATCGGCCAGCAGAGAGCAGTACAGTGACACCTCAATCACTCGCTGACTCGTTCGACCCCCCCACACAGGCCAAACACTGTATAAGTCATAAACCGGATGTGACGTTTTCGACAATCTCTGATCGGGCTAAAATACGATGTGATACACGACCCCGATGACTGATCGTCACCCAGACCAAAGAGAGTAGAAGTCGACCTCTCCGTTCGTTTTTTATACCGTGTGAAAAAACTTGTTTTTCCCTATTCTGGCCGAAAATTACCGGGGGAAAAAAATGAGAACCGGAAACGGAATCTGCGTCATGAAACCGGAACCCAGTGAGTTTGAAGGAATCAGGAAGCGAAAGTGATGATGAAAAATAAACAGAATAGCGCGATCACAGTCAAAAGTAAAAACTCTGGATTTCTCGTTCTGGCAGGGAGGGTATTCAGAAAAAACTCGGGATAACTCGGGGCTTGGCACTGAGAGAGTTAAAGGCCCTGAGACTTCAAACCGCCTTGTCCTGACTATTACAGACTATGTTGAGAAATCAGATTGGGAGTCATACTGTAGGTGTTTAAAAGTTGCTCCTGCACACATTGCACAGGCTACAGCTGACAATTTGTCTATGGTGCTTTTATGCGCCTGCGTGAGAGTAAATATATCTACAAGACTGGGTGAATACATGAATGAATAACATTATACCATTACGTCATACCCCTCACAAAAAGGCGACTGCCCTTGTCATTAATGCAGCTCTTTGAGTTGTTGAACTCCGGTTCACACTGGGCCCCTCTCTCTTATCGACAACCGATGAGAGAGAGGGGATTGTTACTGTGGGTAACCGACCCACGCAGACGCCTCACTACCACCGTTGGCACAGTACACACAGACACTGCACATTCTACGACCCTTTTTCGACCCACAGATAGGGCTGTCACGATTACAGATTTGATTTGACGATTAATTGTCACTCAAATAATTGCACACATGTAGTTGTGTGTTTGGCATTGAACATTGGAACATAATATGATTTTTTTTGTTTCTTTTGTTTGCCTTTTACGCTTCGTAATCAAAAATTGTGCAGGCCAGATATGACAAATAACTGAAATATACAAAGAAATGATAGACATATTTAATAATGTAAAACAAATGTTTCTTTAATGTAAAGAAAATGTATGAACCATTTACAACATGGAAACGATTATGACGATTATGCAAATATATTTGCGATTATCTAAAATAATTGTGATTAGACGATTATGTAATCATTGTGACAGGCCTGCCCACAGACGCTAAGCGATGGCCAGGCGGCTTGGTGTGTCACAGCCTACGTTAACCCTGGGCTCTGCCTTCAAGTGTGAATGCTTAACCCGGGGTTTACTCTAAGCTGAGGGTTAATGAGTATGAGTGTGAAATGAGGTTAAGATAGCCCTGGGCTTTCTGTTGCCTAGTGTTTAGCTTAGCCCTGGGTGAAGAAATGAAAGTGTGAAAATCTTTTTTTTTTTTATTTGTTACTCAGCACAGCAGAGTGCTTTGTCAATAACACGTTTCTATAAGAAAATAAGAAAAATATATGTTTGAGAAATCAATTCAATTCAGCTCAATAGATTGAGTCTTAGGAAAGTCTCTGTGGGAGAGGATCCATATTTAGTCAGCAGATGTTACATGTTATTTTATCCAGGCCCACCGAACGCCTTAATCTAGACTGCAGACAGTGTTTATGACTGTCTGTGTCAATGATTGTCAGCTGTTGGGTCACTACTGTTTTGAAACTCAATATGTGTGTGTGTGTGTGTGTGTGTGTGTGTGTGTGTGTGTGTGTGTGTGTGTGTGTGTGTGTGTGTGTGTGTGTGTGTGTGTGTGTGTGTGTGTGTGTGTGTGTGTGTGTGTGTGTGTGTGTGTGTGTGTGTGTGTGTGTGTGTGTGTGTGCGTGTGTCTTCTACTCATTTCCAGACTCTGCGCTGTGGAAGAGTGAGGCCTTATGTTTCAGTAAGGAGGGTCTCAGATCCCCTCTCACCACTCTGCCATCTGAAGCTCTGCAGACTGAGGCTCTCAAACTCTTCAAGGTCTGTTGGTCTCTGCTATGGTTACAGTTTACAATTTAGGCATTTAGCAGACGCTATTATCCAGAGCGACATACAATAAGCAAGGTAACAACATACATCAAATGCAGAGACAGTGCTGTAGTGCCTCAGTAAACTAGGATCACAGGTAAGGCAGGAACCTAGTATCATGTCTAAACAATATACTCTAAAAATTATAACCTGTACATCAAAACTATAGGATACCAGGTAAACAATGAACAAATAACATGCTATCGAAATTACACATTGTGGTCAAGAAAAAACAAGCAGCAAAAACATGAGAACAAATGACCAAGGACAGTTTTCTCTCTCCTTCCACGTCTCTCTCTCTCTCTCTCTGTTTCTCCTTTTGTCCCTCTCTCAACCTGTCCCTGCTCTATTGTGCGTGCTTTCCCATTCTACTTTCCATCATCGTCCATTCCCCCACCCCCCCTTTCCCCCGAACCCTCATCTCTGCACTGTGTCTCTTGCACTGCACTGAGAGTCCCCTCATCAGTTGAAGAAGCCATTGTCCATCCTCGCCCAGGCGGTCCCCACTGTATGCCCCTTCTCTCTGTCTCTCCCCTCCTACACTTGGATACGCTCCATGCCCCCTCTCTCTCTCTCTCTGTGGACCTGCCTGTGTGACAGATCAAAGGACCAGAGACAGGGGCCTCCATCTCATTAAAAGAGTGGAAGAGAGATAATGGCCTTGATTATCTGCTCTGATTGAGGCTAACCGCTCCTCTGGTTTACCGCTGTGTGTTTAAAGAGCTGGGAGATCAGGGCTCCCGTAGACAGGCTGCAGAGTTTAGTTCTGTTACTTTTAGTTCAGTTTCAGAATGATAAAATAAAATAAAGTCAATAAATCAAAACATAGAATGATGAGAGATACTATAGGGTAAGATTAAACAAAGTATGTTTTATAAAAACATCACACACATATGATAACTACTGTAAAATATATGGGAGAATGTGTTATATTAACATTTGTGTAACAGCAAATGGACAAATAGGGAAATAATGAGGAAGTGTAGAAGACAGGAGAGGGATTTTATCTATGAATGGATATGAGCGTTGTGTGTTGTGGAAGCATGGGAAGAGAGATCATGGGCTAAAGGAGAAGAGCAGGAAGTTGGAGGCGAAGAGACCTTGATCTTGCAGGAGTGGAAATATCCTGTTCCTCTTTGTAATGGCTGTGGCCACACATAATGCACCCACCCCGTAAGCCCACTCACTCCCCTGCGTCCTATTCATGCTCCAGAGAGCTCTCCACTACAGCAGGGACCTGGTTCACTCTGTGGGATGGTAAGATGAATGGAGCGCGTCTCCCTTTGACCACCCAACCTTAAAAACATTCCCATACGCGCACAAAAGAGTAGGAAAAATACCCCCGTTTCAGAACTTTGAAGGGTATACACTTTTTTTTTCCTCTCCTGTCCTTTGTGAAGTATTCATGAATTTGACCGATGAGAATGGTGAAAGGGCTCCTTTGTTTTCATCCGTCTCGCTGCATTAAAAGACAGCGGTCACTTCAAAGAATAATCAAGTTGAAGAATTGTCCATTCTTACAGGGGTGACAAACTGCTCCTACTGCAATTTGACAGTGTGATAAATGTATTTTTATTTAAAAAAAAGTAAGTTTCAATTGCATTACAAACTCCATGTCCTACAAGAAATTCAGTGTTAATAGTGTGTGTTAGTGCCTCCACCTGGTGGTAGCTCTGATTATTTACATTGCCACTTTATGTTTTAAGCTTTCGGTTTGTTTATATAGAACACCTGTGGCAACAGTCACATTAGCTCATGCTCCAGTTTACATTATAAGCAACCAAAAGTAAGCAATACAAGGGTCAGAGACACTGTGCCAAGAAAACTAATGCAATAAATATTTCTGTGTACAGAAAATGATCCCATTCACCTTGTTCTTGGCCCTTCTCCAGGGCGACGCCATGAGTTTTTCTCTGTGTGCTGCTTCATTCAGTACACTGTTCACTTCCGCCCTAGTAGGCTACTGCAGGTGTAATACAGGTAATCAGCAGTGTTGCCAGATTTTGCAAGAGAAACACGTGGCCAGGTCTATGAAAACAAGCCCAAAAAACAACGCGTCATGATGATGCAACACATTTAATAAAATAGTGGGGAAAAAAGTGAAATATTTTAAATATTTGGCACAAAATATTTTCAGATGGAGTGACGCGGAACATTAGGAAGCAAGCCCAAATAAGCAACTACACTTTAGGAACAAGCCCAAAAAAACGCAACCCACAACTACCAATAAATATTTACAAGCGACTTTACAGAAAACAAACCAAAGTTGCTTATAATATGCACTATGCAGACAAGGCAACACTGGTAAACAGGAAACCTCTTGATATTGGGCTCCCCACCCCCCCTACCTCCCTAAACGGTGGCCGTGTACCAGGAATAAGCTGAATAGAGCAGGGATAGGATTCCCAAACCGGGGTGCGTGCAAGCTGCCTCTAGGGGGTGCATGTCATTAATAGTGTCATGGTGGTGATGGTGTTATAATTAAAAATATCATCAACACATATACATTCCTCTGAACTTTGACCTTTCACCAAACAAATACCTCAGTAGGTCTGTTCACTTTTTCTGTGTACACTTTTTAAGTGTTTACTGTTGAGTGAGAAAACGTTAAGTTGAGTAGTTTAATGGTGCACTTTAAGCTAATAAACTGGGGACCCCCCAAAATAATTTGGGGGCCGACCCCAAGTTTGGGAACCACTGATCTACACTACTCAACACGTGTACATTTCTCTGAACTTTGACCTTTCACCAAACAAATTCCTCAGTAGGTCAGTTGACTTTTTCTTTTCAAACCATGTCAGAAGGTCATAGGTTTTCATATGGTAACGTTTTACTGTGCCAAATCGGAGAAATCTCAATTCGCAATCACCTGTACATATCTCATCTATACAGTATATAGATGGTAATCTTCTTCATAATCAGAATATTGCTTCTGTTCTTGAAGAAGGCCAGGCTGTCTATGGAGCTGCAGTGTGTGATACATTTTTCTTCGTTCAATAATTGTTCTCTGATCGGCACCTCGCCCAAATTCCTGGTGTGCGTTTCTTTTTCATTGCACATATGAATGACACAGATTAAGTCATTTTTATTGAGCTGTTTTTGACTATGTCCTCCTCTGCAGTCCTGTCAACTGTTCATCAACGTGCTGGTGGAGTCGCCATCCATCGACTACCACACGTCGCTGGCCCAGAATGCATTGCAAGTGTGCCTGACCCACCCAGAGCTGCAGAATGAGATGTACTGTCAGCTGATTAAACAGACAAACCGACGGACGCCAAACAATTACTCCCTCACACAGGTCAGACTGGTTACACACACACACACACACACACACACACACACACACACACACACACACACACACACACACACACACACACACACACACACACACACACACACACACACACACACACACACACACACACACACACACACACACAATATGAGTTCCACAGTTGTTGCTTGCTTACCAATACGTCTTTATTTAGTACAGCGGCGAGAATGGCCCGCTAGCAAATGCACGCTCACTACTTTGTAAACCAATCCTGTCACTGACTGCCCCAATCGGAAGGACCACCCTAAAGACTCTGGATTGGTTCTGCAATACAGTTTACTTTGTTTCCACCATGTTTTATCACCAAAACCTGGGAGACCTCTATTGAGCCAAGCATTTAGTGACTGAGTCAGTGAGTTACTCTGACAGTGTACAGATATAATTATACTACCCTCCAGTTGTCGATTTAAGCTGACATTAGAACCTGAAAAGCGAGACAGCAACTCCATGTGTCTGAGAAAGAGTAGCTCCTTCATTCATTTATTGATGGGTTTTCCATGTCTCTTGTTCTCTGTGTGCAGTGCTGGCAGCTGTTGTCTCTATGTGTGGCTCTCTTCCTGCCCCAGCAGCACTTCCTGTGGTACTTGAGACAATACCTGCAGAGAAATGCTGACCCAAGGTGAGCTGATGTGAGCTGATTGCTGATTGGCTGGTGCATATCGGAAGGCATGAACCAATAATTTGGGGGTGGGCACATAAATGGAGTCAGAACAGTCAATAAGCATAGACCCATATTGGAGTTATCCAAACGTAAAAATAGCATGGCCTTAATCTTTTTTTTTATAAAAGGCAAGCAAAAAAAATGTTTTCAACAAGTATTATATGATAACAATATCATATTATGATTGAATTGTAGGGTAAATCACTGTATAATTATTTCCAAAAATTTGATAGACAACTTTTTCAGGATTGACTGACAAATTGGCATAATTTCACAATTTGATGGATGCATTTTCATTGTATTGGATGTACTTTCGTTGTATTCACAAGAGCGTGCCAACGTTCACAGTTAATTGATCCATTTGTAAGTCAGAGAGTGTTCTAGTGGAACCAAATAGATCCTTGTGTAGACTCTCAGAGTTAAACTCAGGATTTTACATTTTGTGTGTGTGTGTGTGTGTGTGTGTGTGTGTGTGTGTGTGTGTGTGTGTGTGTGTGTGTGTGTGTGTGTGTGTGTGTGTGTGTGTGTGTGTGTGTGTGTGTGTGTGTGTGTGTGTGTGTGTGTGTGTGTGTGTGTGTGTGTGTGTGTGTGTGTGTGTACTTTTAGGAGTGAGGTTGGGAAGTATGCAGTATATTGTCAGAGGTCAGTGGAGAGGACCGTACAGAATGGGGAGAGGGAGGCTAAGCCGTCTCGTATGGAGATTGTGTCCATCCTGCTCAGGAACCCATATCATCATTCCTTGCCCTTCAGTATCCCTGTTCACTTCATGAACAGCACCTACCAGGTAATACACACAGACGTACACGACCATTTACTTGACTTAATGGGACGCTTTGCTGATTTTAGACACCGGAATAGTGTCTGCAGTGGTAAAGTCTGAGAAGATTACCTGAGTGACATCACTCGGGTAATCTGACTCGCTTAAGGCCCTTGCATACACAGTGCAATGCATGTTTTTTATTGGACAATCAGTTTTTAATGCATCCAGAAAAACACAGGAATCGAACTGGGTTCAGTTGACAACATTATGCACGGTTGCAGCCACTTGCCGGACAGCAATTCCAGAGTACAGTAGGTGTGCAATAGGTCATAGAGAACAATGTGTTAATGTGCTAAAATGTTCGGCATTCCATCGGACCTTTACTCTAGTCTAGAGGCACAGAATTCTTTAAAACGATTCTCCACATGGCAAGAAATCAGATTCTAGTGTCCAAAATCAAAGTTCCCCACAAAGAACCAAGTATAGTATAGTGCTGAGTACTACACAATACAAGTATAGTGAGTACTATACTATACCTTATCCTTATCTCTCTCACATTGCATTTTCAACCTCTTAGTATTTCTGTATTGGCAGACAGGTGCAGGTGAACAATGTCCTTTCTTTCATCGCAGGTGGTGGGGTTTGATGGGTCTACAACTGTGGAGGAGTTCCTCAACACTCTGAACCAGAGGGTGGGCATGAGGAAGCCTCAGCTGTCTGGGTTCGCTCTCTTCACTGACGACCCTTCTGGCAAAGACCCTGAGCACTGCCTGCAACCCTCTGCCAAGGTGAAAGCAGAGCCGCGACTTCAGAATCTGGATGCATATTTGAATGGTTGCAACAAAAGGCAACATCTTCCGCGTATCTGTAAAGCCATTTTGTCATTCAGAATTAGACGATTGCGACATTCTTTTTTGTTAACCATAAAATTGTGAAAAAAAAGGTGGAAGCAACTTTGTGAAGATGTATTGTGTGCACTATAAATGATGAATAGAAAGTGTAGGAAAAAAGGTCTCCGAATACACAGTTAATTCGCATACAATTGTGCGGGGAGTTTTTGTGTAAAATATAAGTTACATTTTGAAGTGCACTATCTCTGAATTCTGACTTCCTATTCCTTTGTGCTAGATCTGTGATGTCATTTCCAAGTGGGAGCAGGCCCTAAAAGAGTTGCACCCTGGGAAGTATGAGGGGACAAGAATTGTCCGTCTAACGTACAAGAGCAGGTAGGATTTCTCCAAACACATCTGTATAAAAACAGAAGGTCCTGGCTTGCACATATGTATCACCTCTTTGAAATGCAATATGCAGTTAAAGCCTGATTGATTGAACATGAAGAAGAAAGCATTCTTCTGCTTATTATTCGTCTCTATTTCATACTTTATCTGTCACGTCTATTAAGATTTTATCGTTTGAAAAACTGCTTCATACTGTGTGTCCTCGTCCACCCATCTTTTCGTGCAGGCTGTGTTTTCGGGCTCACGCAAAGGGAGAGACAGAGCGAGAGCGCCTCCTGCTGGCTTACCAGGTGAATGACGAAGTCCACCAGGGACACTTCCCTGTGAACAAGGAGCTGGCTCTGGAGGTGGCTGCCCTCATGGCTCAGGTGGGTAAAAGTCATCTGAGGATACAAGCGCAGTCAAATCAAATACATTTATTACCTCACACTCAAAATGTGTTTGGTCACTTTTGAGTGTGAGGTTACAGTAGCTTCCACTGTTACAGTTTTTCCTCAATCGTTGGATGCATTTCCTGAAACTCTAACCTAATTTCCTCAAACTTTAAGTGCATTATCCCAAACAGTAAAATCATGCCATGCTAAAGAAACCATTACAATCAAAATGACCTTTTTTTACGAGAGCGCTGCAAGGTTAACAAACAGTGCAGAGCGTACCATCTGTGGATACTTTTTCCAGCCATATCTCTGCGCAGTCTAATAGCTGATTATCTACCACTGAGGTACCGCAGCTGAGGTACAAGATAGCAAGTAGACACCGTCAAATGCATGCCAGTATTGTATATCAAAGTGCAACAGAGTTGTTAGCAACATGACACTGTCTGGATAGAATGCATGTTTGCTCTGCAGAAAACTACAGCCCTCAGCCCTACAGAAGCACGTTCTCATCACATTCACTCAAAACAACATTCTTTATACAGTGCATTGCCGCCTCATTTCTGGTACGATAGTGTCACTTGCCAGAAAGAACAGATCTTCAAGCTAACAATCTGTACTTTTTGGCAAGGGACACCCTTGTGCAATGGAGTATAAATTAAGCTTAAAAGTCTGCTTGTGAATGTTTTGGGAATGACTCTTCTGTGACTTCTGGTACACTGTTAACTGTCATTGTCTACTGAGTACTGACAGTATGTACTGAATGTAATACTGCACACGGCTTGCTGTGAACTGACCTTATACATTGAACAAACTGCACATTGTTTACTAGTTAATCCAACTTTTAAGTATCAAATTGACAACCACTTGTTCTGGACTTGAGATCAGCCAGTATAATTTTCTTCCCTTCTCTCTGTCCCATTCCCAGGTTGAGCATGGTGATCTGGAGCGACCGGCGGCCTCCTCTCCTGCTTCTCCTCAGCCTAAATCCCAGCTGGTTCTCCTGCAGGTGCTGGAGCGCTTCTATCCCAAACGCTACAAGCAGGACTGCTGTAATGAGCAGCTCAGGTAAAACACATGCACTGTTTAGCATTCATATGTCACGTTCTCATCCACAGGCAATGTATCTTTATTGTTTGTTGTGATGCTATGTAATTATCAGAAACACAATATGTAATAGAATAAATACAGTGACACTTTCACCCTCAAAATCACGTTGTGAGCTTATAGATCTGCTATTTTCTCTGAATGTTCACCCCCAGAATGGGGTTCATGTGACTAAAGACAAAATATTTAGTTTTTCCCCATTTCAGGGACCTTGCTGAACGTCTGGCCACTAAGTGGTCTGTGCTTCGTGGGTGCAGTGCATCCGAGTGTGTGAGAATATATCTAACTGTAGCTCGGAAGTGGCCCCTATTTGGAGCTAAACTCTTCAGTGCTAAGGTAAATGCTGAAATAGATTCCTTTTCACTCCTAACCTGTCTTTGTTTTATTATATGCCTCATTGTGACTTGTTCTCATGGTTTTTATCTGTATCTCTGCTCAATTTTGACCTTGTGTAATTGCAAGAATTCAAGTAAATTAATACTCTCCTTTTGTCAAGTTCAAGACATGCCGTGACTGGTTGCATGCTTGTCTATCATGTTGTAAAACAGGACTCAAAGAGAGACATGATTTTAAGTTGCAAACCTTGCTAGCATGACTGACTTTCAACCTGGCTTCCCTATGGTGGGCATGTCATTATAGGCGAATGTGGGTTTTCTTTATAGCGAATAAAGCCTATCTACTACAGTAACTCACTCATGTGTTGTGATGTAGCTTTGTGAGCTTGTAGATCAGCTATCTTCGCTATTCGACATACGCCGAAGTATATAGGGCTCAAGTGGTTAACTTTATTTGTGCTTCCTGTCCATAGCCGGTCCCGCCCTCTCCTGTTGAACAGTGTCAGGTGTGGCTAGCTGTCAATGAGGATGGATTGTGTGTTCTGGACTACACTATGGTAAGTCTACATACAGCAGGGAAACTGTTTACACCAGTGGCTCCAAAACCTTTTAATTTCAAGGACCCCCATAACTCTGAGAGTTTACCAATGGAACCAAATGGAACCACGGGTCCATTTGGTTCCATCGGTAAACTCTGTTCCCGCCATGCATGACAACGATAACTATTAATATGTCATTTTAAAATAGTTCTAATTCAAGTGGATGGCAGAGTCCATACCACAACTTGAACGATAACTGTAGCTGTGAACGATATCGTTTGGACCACTTTCAGTGCGATTTTATGAACGACAGAAACACTGACAACCAATCAAACCCATCAGAAGGACATCTGGGATGCAGTCGGTCTCATGCTCACCCTCGGAATCACGTCAGTGAGTTATATTATGAACGCAGATGATTATGAATCGCTATTGCTGGTGGGCGCTAGCTGGCATTACCTCTCAGGAAACAATGTCTAACAATAACTAATAATCTTGTCTCCTCAGTCATCTGATGCTTGAGGAAGGTCCATGACCGAAACGTTGCCTTTTTAATAATACAAGTTTTCTCTATTGAGCAAGTGAAGACGGTGTGCTTCTATATTACATACCTGAAAATCAGTTTTCTAAATAAATTATTTTGAAATTTGCTTTGGTTAAGCCCCTGGATTCACAGGTTTAAAACTAAAGGTTTGGATTGCAGGCCAGGCCGCAGCTGCAGAGGTTTGTTGACCCTCTGGTCTGGAATGATTTTTCTTCTGTGGTGTTTGGAAACACCAGAGCTCCACAGGAAAGCAAAAATGACCAATGACTGACTCAACGCCCTTGACCCCAAGGGACCTAGCAGTTCCAACATATAAACGTTAGGTTGAGCTCTGTAATTTTCGGCAGCTTGTGTTCCTTAATTTTCGTTTCTCGGTTTGGCGTCAGCCTCACTCATGTGCTCTCATGTAACGCTTATGGTAAAAGAGAAAGAAATTCACAATAAATCATCGGAAATTATGTTACGCTTCTTTGCACTCAATTTGTACCTTACACACACACAAAAAAAGACCACCAGAATGGTTTCCGACATGAATTACATGGTCTATTCTGGGTCGAGAGTAAAAACTGACTGTTCCACGTTTCATTTTTACTGTATGTTTCACACTGAAAATCCTTTGGTTTTTAGCACACCCTGATCACGTACTCCTATCAGTCTGTCATTACCTTTGGTGGATGCCGCGACGACTTCATGGTGGTCGTGAGCCAGCAGAGGGAGCCAGGAGTTGGGAAAAAGAGTGTGGAGAAGCTGGTGTTTGCAATGGCCAAACCTAAGGTAAGCTTTCCTGTTGTACATCTGGACAAATGTTCAGGCGGAGATTGATTTGTGGACAGTCTCAGACCTTCAAATGCTGAGCCAAGTTTCCGCTTTTCTGCAACGCTAGTCCAGGTCATTATTTATCACTTGGCTAGATGATCTAAGGCATTAGCAACTGAGGCGTTAAGTAAACCATGGGTTGGTGAAATCAGTTCTCAAACTGCTGAAGTGTTATGAGGGTTTTCTAATAACTGACAAAGATAAGCAAGAGAAAAGCTAACTTTAACTTTGTCTTTATTCAACCGTCATGAAATAGGATTACACTCAACTACCTTGGGCTAATGGAGAAAGCAGGTTGATCTTGTATATTGCAGACAATCTCAAAGGGGCCTTAGCACAGAGTCACGTTACTACAGAAGGACGTGCTAATAAGTTTGAGCACTAGGTCAGTTGCATTTCTAAAGGTTTTCACATCAGCTTTGAGAGATCCTGTGTGACCAAGTGTGCATTTCCCAGCTCCCCAGAATCAAATGAAACGAATATTAATAATGGCAAAGCTATTATCCCCAATTTGATCTTACCTGTCCTTCCCCTTCCCAGATCCTGGAATTGACTTTACTCATGGCGAGCTACATCAACCACTGGACCCCCATCCTGCCGTCTGCCTCCCACCACCAGTCCCAGGGCCACTGGGACGTAGACAGTCGGCACTTCCCCTCCATGAACTACACCACCAAGGGCCCAACACTACTGTGAACTGCATAAATGACCACCTCCTAAAGGTGCACCTTAGCGGCAGTAAAACTGTTAAACCACAGGGTATGACAGGGAGAGGACTGTACTCGTTAACACTCACGGACGGTATAGAAGAATGCGGCATCGTTTTACCCTCATTCACCTGGAGTGCAATGCATTGCATACAGGAGTTTTTTTTACATTTTGCAAAAGAGGAAACAGGAAATCATTTTCCTTTTTTTTTATTTTTTTTATTTTCCAGAATCTGTGGTATGTATGAAGATTTAGATTCAGAGATATTAATTCTCATTTGGTATGTATTTATTTCTACAACAAAAGGGTGATCCAACTCTGCTTCGTTTACTGTACATGAAGATCACTTTCTTCCTTAAAGATCAAGCCTTGGAAAAATGTTATTTAAAAGAGAACAGAGAGCCAAGGACTGGCTGCCACTTCTTGAACTTCCACTTGGCGAGAAGTCATTTTAGTAGCAGGCCACACCTCCCTGTCTTGCTTTTGCCCTGGCGTTCATCTATTCCAGTCTTCCAGACCTCAGCCTTTTTACTATGAAAAAGTAAAAATGTGTTGCTTTCATGCTCTTTCATACTTAATATGGAACGGGTGTGGTTGAAAATATCCCTTAGAAGTTAGAGGCTTTCGCATGGCATCGTCATTATGTCATTCATTGTGATTGATCACTGGTACGTGCTCCTCCATAGACTACCTGATGGAAGGGGATTTGCTACTTTATACTTTGTCATATGACCATGTTGCTTAATGAAAACACTAGATTTTCAGCTAATAATAATTAGTTATTTTGACACAGAAGTATAAATAATGCTTGAGCGGTACTGTATTATCGGAAAGGGACCTGTTGAAATTCACTGATACAGCATAGTGTGCATTAACACAAATTCTGTGTCTAGTTTTTCATACTTTCCAATTAGATTGTAATTGTAAATTGTAATTGTAGATGTAATCTGCATCTAATATTAATCTATTTGTATATTGTCGTCTTCATAACATTGAAGAAGAACTGTCCCATGATCATGGGCTTAATTGTGTCATTCCCATCATATGCATTTAGTCACAGTCATGCAAGCAGCCAGATCCAGGTCAAATTGTCAGACAATTCTTAGCATGTGTTTGAACCTACTGAGTAACAATTGAGTGGGGTATCCAGTACCACATCACAAGAAATCAGTTGAAAGTTATCAACCACAAGTACGCTACAGTGATTTTCATATTACTTTCCTCTGACGGTCTAAACTTTTCTGCCACTCAAACTGATGGTGTGGTAGCCTACTATACACCCGTTTGGCACTTTAGTAGGTTAAAAAATGTATCTGCAAAGGCTATTTGGCTCAAAGTCTACAACCAATATGGCAGGTGTCTAGGAAAGTTTAGTAGTGATATTTACATTACTAGTGTGAATGCGTTTTTTTTGTTAATTTGCTGTAGATAAAGAAGTGATAATTCCTTTGACAACACCAACATAGCCACTCACTAAGCCTTACCTTTTCAACAGAAAAGTCTAACTCACAGGCATTAACCACTTTAACCCTGGTGTCCAAATTTGGGCACAATAATAATAATAATTCAGCATTTTCTAAAATGTTTCGAAAATAGGTGATCAACAAGCTCACAACGCGCTGTATCAGGATGGGTTGTGAGCTTGTACATCAGCTATTTTCAAAATACTTTTTAAATGTTTTGTGGTTAAGTGTTTTAAGAGTGGACACAGAATAGAGCTACCAAAATGTTTTGATGACTTGAAATGTTTGGATAGAACCACTGTCTTGGTCATTTTCCTCTTAGTTATTTATTTAATTTCCAGCATTTTGGGGCTTTTGCTTAAAGGTATTGTTTTCCAGAATTGTCACAGTTATATTTAGAAAGTTACATGATTTTTGACTGTTTGCTTCATGTAGCAGAATAATTTAAGAGCAGACTATATTTGTTACTTTTATATGTGAAAGAGATTGTTTTGAGCAATAATGTTTGTAACGGTGGATGTGTACTGTATGTGTGTGACAATAAAATAGCTGGCACAATATTATCGTCTGCATTTGATTCGATTTTACTTTCTCAAACTATTCTAAACTTGTATTGTTATTTTATTTTCATCATTAGACAACCATGGGTGAACTTATACTTGGTTTCAATATCTATTTTTGTATAAAAATATATATTTCAGTCTAAATAAAAAAAAGAATTGCATAAAATATTTTCTAGTCTTGAGAAACTGAAATACCTCTGGAAGACAAGTTTCCACCAATGAGTGTAATTTACCCAGGAAACGCGCCGTTATGCAATTTAGTCTCATGGGAAAAAGAACACTTGTTTTACACTGTCATCATAACTTTTTTTAAAACTCATTACATCATAACATTAGGATTTACACTTGACGATGGTTATATTGTATACATGGTGTATCCAGTGTGTGAGTTTAGGGGGTTGCGAGCAGCTTTGACTTTCTGTCCAAACGGGTCAAAGTGGTAATGGCATTTTCCTGCCAAATTTGCGTTATAAATCATTCATTTTTATGGTTTGTCTGAAGCCCTTGTTCCGTAGCTGCTCTTTTATGAAATGAAATACTCATTATAGGCCTCAACGCTGACTCAGTGTGCACCTCCATCGCTCGTCAAAAAAACAAATAACTTCTCTAATTTTTCCATGGAGCAATGTGGCCCAGCCATAATGCTTTATAAGATTTTTAATCCACCTTGAATATTAATTTAAAGATTTCAGTGTGGCAACATGCACACATTGTTCCAAAACCTTGTTGTTTTTTCCTTCTTTTTCTGTTATTGTCAGATCACAGATATTCTTGCATTACAGCCAAATATTTCAAGATATGTCAAATGTCCTCATCTGTCTATCATCATATACCTAACGCAAAGCACAAAATGTGTGTGTGCAAGTACTTGATTGTATTTAATACACGCACAATTCAAGGTCAAAGTGTCTAATTGTTACATATTGTGTACAAGTATACATTTTGTTCTGGTTCCTCCCTCATATATTGTAGCAGCATACAAAATAACAGTAAGAAATAAAAACACACACACACACACACACACACACACACACACACTCTGTGTGTGTGTGTGTGTGTGTGTGTGTGTGTGTGTGTGTGTTTGTGTGTGTGTCGGTGCAGCTAGTTAACAGGCAAGTCTAATGTGATGATAGAGGGGGCCTACATTTTTTCAAGTATGAGGTTTGGTGCTCGAGTGTAATATGTAATTTGTTCCATTGATATACGTGTTCTTTGAGGAGATTTATCCATTGCTTAATGTTTATTGTATTTCTAGTTTTCCAGTTTAAAAGGATAGTTTTCTTGGCGATAGTTAAGGCAATGTTTTGTTCCAAAACCTCATTTAATCATAGTTTTGCAGGCTTTATATGTGAAAGTGATTTGAAAACTACGCTTATAGGGCAGTGTGTGTGTGCGTGTGTATGTGCGTGCGGTGCGTGTAATGTATTGTGTGTGTGTGTGTGTGTGTGTGTGTGTGTGTGTGTGTGTGTGTGTGTGTGTGTCAGAGAGAAACATAAAATGTATGTTTTTAGATCTTCAAAATGTTCACCTATATTCAATCTAAACTTTTCCTTAGCCTATGCAACTGACTATCTGAACATCTTCACCGGTCTTTAGATTAGATTTGGGTACAATGGTTTTAGATTTAAATATTGTATACTAGTTTGAAAATGGCACATTTCTCTCTAAAGATTACAGAATGCATTTTTTCTTAAGTTTGCAGAGCTGTATTCAAGAAATTACATTATTGGAGCATAAACACAAATGTATTGCATTACATGATTAGGCCTACTGTGCAGTATGTGTCAGACCAAGAAGTTCTGTGCAAGACTGTTTATGGTATTGGGATATGAGTTTGCCTACATGTAGCTAAAGAATCAGGTTTAATACCCTTATGATATTTCTATCTATATAATTCAGTAGTTTTATTTGGTCTGTTTATTCATTTTCAATGGGCTATTTCTAAGAAGAAATTCCTATTCCCCACTGGCCAATATGGCTATGGATTTCTTTTTATTTTTTTACCCATGTATACATTAGGTTTATGAAGAAGAAAATATAAATCATTTAGAGTATATGCCTACGCCTACTCACACAAATAAGAACGAAGTACTAAGTTAAGCAACCATGATACCGTATCAATTTACGCCTTGACCTTATAGTCTTGCAAGCCAGACATCCACAATCTTGACCTATAGGAGTGCACTCATGCATGTCCTACTCTAGTGGTGGAAAAAGTATTCACATTTTTTACTTAAGTAAAAGTATCAATACTGCAATGTAGAAATAGGCCACTCTGTTTACTGTTACAAGTGAAAGTGCGGAATTCAAAATGTACTTGAGTAAAAGCACAAAGGTATTGGCATCAGAATGTACTTAAAGTACCAAAAGTAGAAAGTACTCATTATGCAGAATGTCCCATTTTCACAATTTCATAATGTATACAAATCTATTATTGTTACATGGCCTTACCTAATCAATTCAAACAGTCTCATCCTCAAACAGGTCTGACAGGATACAGCTCAAAGCTATGTATTCTTTGCTTACGTAAAATGTTAAGTAGCCAATTTACCAGCCAATTTGTATAAATCCAGATACATTTCAGAATTTGGGCCTTGGGTTGGCGTATAATACATCACCACATATTTTCTGTTTTGAGTAGATACTGTCTGTATATGTAGCCTACTTGTGTACAATGAATTACAAATATTATTAATTGTTTTACATTGTGATTTCGAATAGTTTGGAAAGCGTCTGGTCTGGCATGCTGGTCATGTCGAGCTTTGTCCTACTTGCAGGTCAATTTCTCTGGGTAATTTGCATAATGTATAATTTGCTTGCTCTTTACAGCACGAGTTTTGTGAAGCAACTGTTTTGGAGTAACTGACACCATAGCAGCCTCGTTGCTACACTGGTACCACAGACAGCACTCGGAAAGATATCGCTGCGACTCTCTCTACACAGCGTGGAGGCAGCGACTGAACAGCGACCAGCTGCCCTGTATATCCGATCTAAGTAGTCTCTAAACCAGTGACACAAGATACACTCACTTTCACATTGAGTCATTGAAAGACAGGGTGGGTTTTTATTCCTTGGGACCAATGCTTTACTATAAACTGTATACGTGTGTCGCTATACCACTCCTTTGTAGTGCCAATGTTTAGACTTTTTTAATGTTTGCTGCTTACAGGCAACTCATTGGAAAGTTCCAACATGACGACCAAAAAACCCGGAGGTTTACTACGGGAAGCATCTCATCAGATAATGGCCGGCGGATCCGCAGGTACGTTCTGTTTTTAATCCGTTCCGTTTGAAACAAGTGATATCATTACGTTCTAGGCGATAGTAAAGTAAATAAGTTCTGAAGGTAGCCTGGCTAACTTGGTGTTCACTCTCCATTTCGACATCTCACCACTCCGACTAGTGGCTTCCGCGTGCGGTTAGGGTTAGGGTTAGGGTTAGGTATAGGGTTCGTCAACGTCGGAAAGGCGACATGTCGGAAAGGAGAAATGCACCCGGCTAACTTAGTAGCCAATAGAGTACAAGAGTCCGTTTGGGAATCCACCCCCCACGTTGAATTCAAGTCTAAACTATGTCAACAGTGTTGCGATGTAAGTTCAGAAGGTTCCTGTGCTCTGCTGTATGTGTGAACAAGGCAACCGCTGAACCGCGCCGGTTCATCGAACACTCGACTCGAGCATTATTAATGATATTAATGATCACCCTCGAGTCGCTCCCTGCCGGAATGTGTCTGTAAATGGAACCTCCAGAAAACGTTCCCGCAACGTTTGGTTCCGCTTTCCCCTGTTTCCCTCTCCCTGTCCAGCGAAAAGGCAAACAAGTGGTCAATTATTGTGAAGTCCTGCAATTTAACTACATAAGTATGGACATTGTCACCAGTGGTGGAAAGTAACTAAGTACATGTACTCAAGTACTGTACTTAACTAACATTTTGAGGTATTTGTACTTTACTTGATTATTTCCAATTTCCAATACTTTTACTTCTAGTCCTCTACATTTCAGAGGCAAATATTGTACTTTTACTCCACTAAAATTATTTGAAAACTTAAGTTACTTTTCAGATATAAATTATGATATTATAAAACATACATTAACCACTTTAGCCCTATTTTATACATAGGCTATTTTCAAACATTTTTGTACTTTTACTTTTGGTACTTTAAGTACATTTTGATGCCAATACTTCTGTACTTTTACTCAAGTAAATTTAGAATTCCGGACTTTTACTTGTAATAGAGTACTTCTACAGTGCAGTATTGATACTTTTACTTAAGTAAAACATTTGAGTACTTTTTCCACCACTGCCTGCAATTTAACTAAATAAGTATGGACATTGACACATGTTGTATGTTTGAGATCCTTCTCATTGTAACATATCCGTTTTAGAATTGTTTAAATTAGTTTGTAAACAGCTGTGTTTTGTGTTCCTCCTTGCACCCTTCTGGAGGGTGGAGCCACACATGTCAAAGCCAACATTTACATCTGCAGTTTCTGTTAATGTGTGGCTATTGGTCTCAGGTTTCAGCTACACTGCCCTACAAACAGTGATGCTATGCTCATTTGAGAAGTGGTTGCACTCTCTATTTTAATGACGTGACGCGCACGTCGCTTAACACCTACAGTACAGGTCACACAATGGACAATTGATATGCATATAGGCTAATTCCTATGTTAATGTACCGCGTGAGTCGGGAGCCTTTGTAAACTTTGATGAAGTGTGAATTTAAAGTAGTTTTAAATCTATGCGTGTGCCTGCACGTCCCCCTGGCCAAATAAGTGGTTGCACGGCGTGCAACCGCGTCCACTGAGCATTGCACCCCTGCCTACAAAGCCAAAGTGCAGTAACTACGTTTTTGGACACACCGACTTATTTGTTTATCCCAAAGGTCAAATTAGCCTTCTTGATTTTGGGGGATAAACAATTACCTCAAGAACAGATATACAATTCCTTTAATATCACTTAAGTTATATGCCGATACCTCATTTGGCTGACCAGTTGAAACACTTTTAAACCAATTTATCAGTAAAAAAAAAATCACACCTGTGTGAAGGTAGCGGCGCCTTTGATATATTTTGTCATAGATATGTGTTTCTACTAGAGAAACAATATTAAATCTCTGTAAATTTATTTCAAGGCTTCCAGTGGCACTAAATAGTGCCACTAACCCTAACCCTAATAAACCTTGACATCATAGTGATGTCATGAATAGTCCCCTTGCCTGACAAATCAGAACCTTGTCCTTGACGGGCCTGACCAATCAGAACCTTGACGGGCCTGACCAATCAGAACCTTGACGGGCCTGACCAATCAGAACGTTGACGGACCTGACCAATCAGAACGTTGACGGACCTGACCAATCAGAACCTTGGCGAGCCTGACCAATCAGAACGTTGACGCAAAAGCCAGGTATAGAGGGCTAATATCCGCTCTATACCTAAAGGTATAGATCTCTATACCTAAAGGTATAGAGCGGCTAGCGCCGCTAAAAACTAAATTGCAGGGGAAAGCGGAACCAAATCGTAGTTACTGCAGTACATATCACTACCAATAGGTTAGGGGTGGAGTTTAGAAGCCATTGTTCACACCTCTTACCTGACTGCCAGACAGTAGCCTAGTGTGGAAAAACTTCACAAACTTTGAGAGCCCTTTACTCAGATTCTTGGTTAGAGGTTTAACAGCATTCAAATAAGCATATCTTATTCAAATAGTTTCCTGATTTCAATGAATGACACATAATTTGAAAGCTTACATTCTGTACTTTCATAAGCTGAAAAATGATCAAAGCCCCCTTGTTTCTCAAACCATTGTACTTGATACTGTATATATCAAGTGTAGAACCTGACTATGTAGTTCACTCGACTCCTGTTTGCCAGGAGAGAGCGAGTGGTGGAGAGAAAGGACTTGTGTGAGACGAGAGAGAAACATCCTCCTCTCTCACAATAAATGATATTCTAAACCTATGAGAGCTGGGCCTAAATCATATTTACTGAATTGTAATTAGTAGATATATATATACACCCAATACCATTCACAATACAAGTCATAATTGTGAGTCATTCACTGCCTGAATTATTTCTGGCCGCGTTTGCCCACTGCCAAGATTTTTAATTGAAAAAAAAAAAGTACTCAGGAGCCGAGATACAGAATTTTTAAGTTTAAAGTTAACAAGGAAGTGGATGGGAGTCTAGATCTTCGAAAAATCATATCTCCTTGGTCTTTTGGGTCTTTTTTATTTATTTATTTTTTTAAAGTCGTTTTAGTCGTTCTAGGCAGGCATGGCTTATGGGACAGAAGTCGTTTTAGTCGTTCTAGGCAGGGAATTAGTTAATTAAGTAAAAATGATGACTAGTTTTCATGAGCCAAGTCAATCAAGCCAATTGAGATACTACTAAGACTATAGTTATTGAGTCAAAATCATTTAGTCATAATTTAACACAAACATGATAAGAGAGCTCTCTTTTATGAACAGCATACAACTGCATGTATGTGGTATGGCTAGATTGTGGACTGGCTGTGTGAGAAATAAATGATGAATATATAGTGTGTAAATTGTAACACTTAACACCTTTCTCAACTAAATCTACAGTATATGCCTAGTGTCTGAAAATACGTTCATTGCAAAAAGGTATATATCAATAAAGCAGTCAATCAACCAGTCAGTTACATTACATTACATATTAATAAACATTTGCACAAAAACAATGTTATTGAATCTTAATCTCACTTTATGGAACATACGAGTGACCAGAGCTATGTGAAAACATTATTGTGATAGCACAAAGACATTTATTAATTGTATTTACTTGTTATCTCTTTCTCAAGCAAGACCTGGTCATCTTAAATACAACAAACAGACAAGAAAAGGAAAGACAATTGATAGGGATTGAGGCCAATTAGACCGGAAAGTAATAGCCAGAAAGTAATAGCCAGCACTCCGTCAGTCCTTCAGGAACTTTTAATTCATAGACGCACGGACAGCAATGAGCATACACAGATGCGTTTCGGCGTCAAGCCTTCCTCAGCGTGTATCATTATTATAGACATTAGCATGTCTATAACTTTAGCAGATATGGTAATGAAAGCCGGCAGTTTCAGAGTTTATTGAAGTCCATTCCGGGAAGAGGGAGCAGAGTACACAAAAGCCATTTCCCCAAACTCGAGTTTTTCGAGTTTTGGGTACTGAGGCATGTAAATAGTCCTGTGATCGTAAGAGGGGGTTGATGTGATAGTGAAGTATGAACCAAGATAAAGGGAGTTGACCAATGTTTTCTTTATAGATGAAGGTGTATCCGTATAAAGCAGCTTGTGGTCAGTCAGGGACGGCCACTTGACTTTAGCATGCAGAATGCAATGATGGGAAAGTGATCTGTAACCGGTAATACATCTTAATACACCATGGTAAACAGTGTCCAACATGTGTAATGAGGTGGAACAGGCATTCCTACATAAAACATCACCATAATCTAATACTAGTAAAGTATTTTTGCCTCAGGAGAAAAGCACAACTTGTTTCTGAAATAGAAACCCACTGCTTTAAGTTTCTTAACCAGATATTGTGGTTAAAAGGCAAACATTCTTCAATTATCAATTTATTGAGCTACATAACCAAACCACCATGCGGTCTGTTCTGTCCTTGGATTAATGACTCCTACTCATGACTCTGGCACTTTTGCTCATAGACTACTGGGATGTACACTGGTCACTGGTATCATAATTAGAGGCCTGCTGTAAAAGTAATGTTTAATGTGGATAGATTGTATATTCCCCATTACATTCACTGTAGATTGACTGTACATAGTTATCCATACTGCCACTGTGTAGCTGGTTAACGCTTTACACATGCACACACACACACACACACACACACACACACACACACACACACACACACACACACACACACACACACACACACACAGACACAGACACAGACACACACAGACACACACACACACACACACACACACACACACAAATTACTTGACTGCTTGTTTCTTTTTTAGTTTTTTGTACTTTCTCTGTCTGTCCTGCGTTTCATGCCTACTGCAGTGCTGCTATGACTGAATTTGTCTGTCTGTCTGTCTGTCTGTCTGTCTGTCTGTCTGTAGTCTTAATTACCTTGCAATGTGTGTATAGAGGCAAGACTATTGTTTTGGACTTGGTTTACTCCAGATGTAAAACAAGCTTTATTTGCTGAAGTTGGCATCCTATTTATTCTATTCTATTTAAAAGCATTTAGCAAAATTTCCAGAGCCTTGTATTGTACAATATATCATAATATATCATAAATACTCTATGAGGCTTTCAAGTTAGAGAAGCTGGCTTGTCGGTCTGGAAGGTTGTTAGTTTGAATCCCTAGGCCAGCTGAAAAAGCACCATCTAGTACAGGATGAGTAGTATTTCCTTTGCCATTGAGCACGAAGCTGTTTGGGTCCTTCCATCTGCCTGTGTAACTACTTTATGACATCACATTGACAGCCATGCTGAAAAAAGCATGTACGCATGCATGCATGCATGCATGCATGCTTTGCAATACCGGCCTCTTTGATTCATGGAGGTTTAAAAAGGACTTGACAACGTTATACCATAGTATGGTTGAAAAGTCTCAATTATGACTCATCTCATAATTGTATTGCATGTAATTATTATGTATTACACTTCACAGTCATGATTTTACTTGCTTACTCCGTTTATAGCTTCCTCTGTTCTGTACAATCACATCCTGACATATTCCTCTACATTTACATTACTGTACATAACACGATGTTGTCAGGGTCTGGAGATGAGCATATACAATACATGTTAAAGTGTGAATGCCAAATGATTCATGCTCTTGAAAAAACGATACACAATAAAATTATAATCTCATAACAGAATACAAACATGATCTTCCTATTAACTTTGACAATTAAAAAACAATGTGATTGAACATTAATAACGTCACTTGTGATGTCTTTCTTTTATGACGGCACATACTCTATGTTATAAAAGCCTTTCTTTTATAGTACTACACATTAAAGAAAGGCTGTAATCTTTGATGTCATAAAAAGACGAAAGCGGAGCAGTTCTACTAATGATGAGTTGGAGAATAACTTAATGACATCATACTGTCTATTTCAGTGATTCCATTCAAATAAGCCTTGTTTTGATGTGCAGTAGTACTAACGGCTAAGTAGAATTAAATGTGCATGTTTCTTCCCATATAATGATGACCTAGATGATATTATTTTGTACAGTACAAAAATATTGTATTGATTACAAAATCATAATATCTTATAATATTTTTTGTCTCTGGGGCCAGTATTTAAAGACCAATGCAGAAGCCTTCAGAAACACTAAACTGTCAGAGTATCATGATTCATACAGGGTGCTGCACAGATACATATAAATCTATTCTTATTGAAATACAGGATCTGTGTTTCGTAGTTACTATAAGTGAATTTGTCATATGTGAGTGGGAAAGGCAACATTGTAATTGTTTGTCAGAATGGCTTGCAGACAACACAGACATAACAAATGTGTTTGTTTGTTTGGTAAGCACACTGTATCTTGGTTCAGTGTTTAATGCAACATACAAATGGACCGAGCATGATTCATTTGATACTGTTCTGAGATAAAGGCATTGACATAAACAAGCAAGTAACTTAAACAGTTTATACATTTTCATTATGAAGTCCGCAGTCAGAACTGTTCTCCTCCTGTCATTTTAATAGGAACGAGTATTGTGTGTACTCTGGCAATGCCGCCTGTTTTTCTGTGTTTTGCCTGTGTTGTATGTACTACTAGGCCACTCTGCTCCCACCCGTTAGTGAAGAATCCTCAAACCTTATCCAGTATGTCCTTTCAAAGAAATGGATCACATCACACCAATCCACCGCCATACCCTGCCTAGAGTACAGCTTGGTCCTGTGACACAAGCAGTAGCCTAACTCGCTAAGAAACTACTATCTTATAATGTGAAGTGTCTCCGACTCAGTTTGCGTCAACAATTACTAGTAAATACAGAATTCCACAATACTGCCCTAGCTCCATGCACCAATCCACCCACTAACGCCAACTCAGCCCATGTACCGACCCACCCACCACCGCCTATCCTAGCCCCATGCACCGACTCAGCCACCACTACCCAGCCTATAGCACCATGCACCGATCCACCCACCACTACCTGAGGGGGCTTGTGTCTACCGTCACCCTGGATGTAACCTTTTGGGAGGCGCCCCATGTCAGTTACTCAACAGGCACAGGGCAGAAAATCTTGAATCTTGAAAAAAACAAAAATCATAAAATACTTTGCCCCCAGTAGAATGACCTCAGTGTTTCCCCTCACCTGCACTCGGCCTCAGTCCTCTCCAGATCCAAGTTCTCTCTGGGGTGTTGTTATTGTTGTGTGTCTTGATTCAGTGTTAACAAGGATGGAGGGAGACCAGTGTTAATTTATGTGTGACCCGGTCACAGATTTTGAGGAGGGGGGCACGGGGGTTTTCTGCTGTCTGGACAAGCTGCAGTTTATTTTTACCGTTGGAGAGACCAGTGGTGCACTGCTTCAGCGCCACCTCCTTTTGTAAGGATTGGCTGTTAGGCACTAGTTCTTTCTCTTGTTGGATGAAGGTTTACAGTCACAAGACTGTTATGTTTCAGTCCCTCTGCAATATGCTGTGTGTGTGTGTGTGTGTGTGTGTGTGTGTGTGTGTGTGTGTGTGTGTGTGTGTGTGTGTGTGTGTGTGTGTGTGTGTGTGTGTGTGTGTGTGTGTGTGTGTGTGTGTGTGTGTGTGTGTGTGTTTCTTTACATTTGAGTGTAATTGTCATGTTGTACATGTGTTGTACAAAACATGTTGTGTTTTGAAGGTCATGCTTAAAACACAAGTGAATAATGTAGTCTGTTTTTATAGCCCTTCAGTTTCATATAATATTCATGTTTGCCACCACAAGGGGGAAGCAGTGGCTTACTGTTTGTCTGTATGCTAAATAGCAGTGGGTGTTTCTTGTCAGCAATGACTTTTGCATGCTAATTGGTAGAAAGTATTGGGATATTATTGGGCTTCCTTTTTATATTGTGATTTATAAAAATAACAATAAAGAAGGCTATGTAGGATGTGGGATATGAGAAATATGTATTTAATGTCAAATACTGGAAAAGTAAGTCACATAGAGAAGGACATGATCAGTGTTTATTATATGAATAAACTAATACATTCAAAATATGTAAACAATTGTAAATATATAAATTCATGCTTAAATATCCATTAATGTTACTTAATTTACATTGTAAATAGCTTGAATGTGTAGTTTTTCGTCATTCCTAACCAAATATCCTGTTTTTCAATTCTTTGAGTAAATTGATACCTCGGTAGCAAATGGAGTGTGACGACAAGAGACAGACGGCGTAGAGTATGATTGGGTTCTCTGTGTCGCACTGTCAGAACTTCATTCAAATTACACTCCAACTCTCTTGATTTAATTGGTTTTAAACAGTGAGTCTAAGATTAGGCGGGATAGAACAAATAAAGCCACTTAGCTTAAATGAAGTGAAGGAAGTAAAGAGCGAGAGAAAATCAAATAAATAAAGTCAAACAAAGCGGGGGGAACTTCATGAAGATTATTCACTGACCGAGATGCCCATTACAAACGACTGTTTCCTCTCCCAGCTTCGATTGGCTGCCACAATCAGAGCCGAATTAGGCCTAATATTTATTTCCAGAAACAATTGTACATGTTTTAGCGGGGCTTTGATTGAACTCCCGGCGGACATGTTGTAGACAGATGTTTAGATGACCTCATGTTTGAAGTAATGTTGATTTTGGAAGGGGGGGGGGGCTTTGCCGACGTCTCTCTAAATCAGATCCCCCCCGCCTCTCCCATCCTCGCAAGCAGCCCCCACCCCCTACACACACACACACACACACACACACACACACACACACACACACACACACACACACACACACACACACACACACACACACACACACACACACACACACACACACACACACACACACACACACACACGTGTCTCTCTCTCTCCTCTTCTCTCTCTCTCACACACACACACACACACACACGTCTCTCACATACTGTAGACGCACGCACGCACACGCACACACACACACACACACACACACACACACACACACACACACACACACACACACACACACACACACACACACACACACACACACACACACACACACACACACACACGCACACCCTGCTAGACTGTGTGTCTCAGTCTGGGAGGGCAGGCGAAGGCACATCCCTCATATTTAATGTGTGCTTTGGCTCAGAGGAGTCATTTACATTTTTGACAGACAGATGTCCGTGGGGTTTGTGGATGGCTTGGTTAAAATGAAGCATGCTAGTGCTGAAGGATGGCTACTTAACCGGACACATCTGTATTTGGTTCTTGATGCTTCGCTCTCCCCATACGTGTCTCCTTTAAAACCAGGCAGAGTATCTGCCATCGCGGCTGTCCTGACAGATTTTCAAGCAGTCAAGGAAATTACATTGATTATTAGAAGCTCATGGGTACACAGTAAAATCCTCAGTGATCATTTCACTCTGACATTGTACAAATTAGTTAATCTGTTCAATGTATAAATGAACATGGATTTGTTTTGTTTTTCGTTTCTTCAGTGAGTGGTGGCATATTTTTTTTTTATAGAACAGATGTCAGATATTACATTTGGAAAGGGGTTTATTCTGTTCTTATACTCTTTGAAGAAATGGCATGCTACTAGAGTGTAGCTATCATTACTATAGCCTCCCCCCTCATTTAATTTGGTGCAGGGGGAAAATAGATCTCAACAGCAAATGTTTAAGAAAATAAACAAAACAAAACAAAACAAGATTTATTATCTCCTTCAGCTAATTACCGTTCTCAGGAAATGTGAAGGATCACAATGTCAAAGGGAATCAGTGGACTGTGACCAGGCATGAAGTGAAAAGGTAATTTATGTAGCACGGGATGCCATACTTCCTTAAATAGATTGATACATCCAACAGGTAGACACATAGGCTACTAAAGCGGCAATGATGGCAAAATAATGGATGGTTTGGCGTACTATTTGTGGCATCGTACTGGTTACGGGTTGACATATTTTAATAGGCTTTAAATTGCTCTCATGGCTGAAATTAATCTTATACTGAAGCAGGTAAGGCCCAATAAAAATGAGGAAAATGCCTATGGTGAGTACCACTTATAGAAGAGGAAAATAGATCATTGTTATGGGGACCAGTGGGCATTCGAAGACTTATTTTGCTCAAGTTTATATGTTACACATGTTTACCTCAAATCATGCTTTACTCTAACTAAACTTAATTTGTCTGCAATCTGTGGCAATCTCGTACTATATTTGGCCGTCTTCCTATGCTACAAACAGCATTAGGCAATGTTTAATACAACCATACAAAGTGAAATCCTCAGTGTTAATGTATCCATTTGTACACTCAGAGTTAAGAGTTGCATTCTGGAACTTTTAAAAACGGTATAAATGTTATTTTAACCAATAGGTGTAATATGTTAATACACAATAGGCCTATTATAGCTAGCACATCTGCATGGAGGTTTCCCTACTTTTCCATTGAGAAATTTAGTCATGACACCATGAAGATTCCATCTTGGAAGAGCAGTAGGAGTTTGCTCTCCCACATGGGAGAGCTGGGTTCAAATCTCTGATAGGCTATGAAATTTACACATTGCAGCTTTAGCACTGAAGATGTTTTCAGTTCATAGGAATACCTTAATCAGCAGATTGTGCAGAGGGTAAGGCTTTTGAGGAGATCTGGCTTTGTCAGGGACTGTGATGTATGACCCTCAGCCACGCTCGCGACGTTATCTTAATGACATGATTTATGAAAGTGGGGGACTGGAGTAAGCCAAGTGTGGGAGACCGCTGTTAACCCACTGAGGGATCTTGAAACCCCTTCCTGACTGGACGCCACACAATACCCGCGCATGCACGTTCACGGTGCGCGCACCAATGCGCGTGTGCACTTGCAGTCTCTTTGAACCCTTCGCTCAGGCGCAGCTATACACACACACAAGACATCCATCATGTATGTAAAGGTCGTTGAGCAATAATAACAATAATTATACTGTTATGGTAAGAGCGGAATCAGGAGGATAATTATGATTGTTCAACATGGGAGGCTTTTCCCTGGATCATTGCCGCCTCGTTCTGAAAAGGCAATTATTAAAACCAGGGCAACGCAGGAAGTTCACTGTGACTGCTTTGAGACTGCAGCAGTAGGGGGCATACATGGTTACTGTACACATCAATAACATAAGACTTTTTTTGTGTTCACACGTTTGCGTGACTACAGATCACATGTAACATAATGCCAGAACTTTTCAAACAACCCACCCCTGCCCCCACCTCCACCCCACGCAGCCACTTTATATTTGACCAATAACCATTCCAGTAATACTAATCTCTAATGGAAAAGGATACTTTTAGGACCCATGCTAAATGAGGAAGAGGACAGATGCAAAGCAAACACTGAGATCATTCACAAATTCCATGGCAATAGAAAAGTGAAGGCATACATAGTACAGCACATGGCAACAATAATATAACTGGGAAGGAAATCAGCTAAACAAGCTATGCTTAATTGAGCACTTAGACTAAGTAGTCAAGGGGCAAAGAGAGAGTGACCTTGTAAGAAAATGAAAGTTTACAGTTGCTGGACTGGACTTTATGCGTGAGCACACTTTAAAATCCTTAGTTTTAATCGAACTCAGAAGAGTGTACAAATGGAACCAAATGGACCCACAAGGGTACATTTTTGTACTCTTCAGAGTTAAATTTACACGGATTTTACTCTGTGCGTGTGAGAGGGAGTGTGTGTGCATGCGTGTGCCCACTTGCATACAATAAGTGTAACTGTGTCCATAACTATCGTGTGTGTGCGTGTGTGTGTGCGTGTGTGTGTGCGTGTACGTGTGTGTGTGTGCGCGTGCGTGTGTGTGTGTGTGTGTGTGTGTGTGTGTGTGTGTGTGTGTGTGTGTGTGTGTGTGTGTGTGTGTGTGTGTGTGTGTGTGTGTGTGTGTGTGTGTGTGTGTGTGTGTGTGTGTGTGTGTGTGTGTGTGTGTGTGTGTGTGTGTGTGTGCGCGCGCATATTTGTTTGAATGTGTACGCGTGTCTTACACACACATCTGGGTTTTGTTTTCTTGCCAGGAAAATGGCTATATTGGTGTGTTTGTTTGTGTGTGTGTGTATACATGCATATGTGTGTAAACTCACGCGTTGCTATAGTTTTGAGTCCAGCCCTGTGTTTACAAACCTCCTAATTAAGTTATACAATAGAAACTGGACCTTTGACTGGATGGCCACTGTCTGCAAGCTCATCATCTCAGTTTAGTTCTGTTTTACCGGTACACTGATAAAAAAGAATAGCTTGTGGCTTCATTCTCCGCTCTATGAATACGAGCACTGAAGATGGTCAGCTGACCAAAATGCAGCCCCCCCCCATCTTCATGTCAGGGAGTTATTTTTTATTTATGTATTTCTTTCTCCATCAGAAGACTAAGGGTACTGGCATGTCCTCTGCCTGTCCTCTGCTGCCTTGTTCTTCATCAACATTGACATGTTAAAGTGTTGAAAAGACCCGAATAGGGGGGGCATTTAACCTCCTGCCCTCGCATATAGCCGCGCTCGCTGGTACACAGTAAAATCCTCAGTGTGAATTTAACTCTGAGAGTGTACAAAATGGAACCAAATGGACCCGCAAGGGAGTATGATCATTTGGTTCCATCTGTATACTCTCGGAGTTACGAATGCATAAATGAACACCAAGTATTTTCCTGTGTGGTTGTAGGTGAGTCACATGGTCCAGCAGCTGTGGTAGACATGAACTACTGTACGGTCTCCTAATGGTGATTTTTCAGGCTCACCGCTTTCTGATCCGTTGTTTAATAGTTTTCATTGCGTTCCCTAGAAAATCTCCCAAAAGTCAAGGCCAAGTCAAACCTCATGTTATTTCAACCGAATTTGATACATGATTCAAGAGTTCAGATAATTACAAACCCTGCCGTGCTTCTGCTGTAAGCGCTGAAATATAAATAAACATAATAAGCACTGTCAAAAAAACAAAAACAACACAAAAAAACATCGGACTTCGAACCTAAAAACCCTGAATTACAGTACATGGCAGTTTCCATATGTGTGTCTATGTCCGTGTACTCTTTGCCTGTTTATGTGTGCGTGTGTATGCACGCGCGCACACACATCAACATGCATGTGTGTGCATGTGTGCCGGTGCGTCTGCCTTGTGATTCTCTGGATGAGCTGGAAGCTTATAACACAGGTTTTTACAGTAAGCTCCAGCCAAGAGCTGTAATTCTGTCTTCCCTTTTAGCTCTCCCTATAGCAGAGAGAGACAGACAGGCTGCCGCACCCCCCTGGGCTAACTCTATCAAGATGAACAACATTGGGGCCAGTGCAGTAATCATAATGTGATTTGTTGTGCTCTTGAGCCAATTTGTGTCCTTACTGGAGGAAATATCCCGAGCTTGGTGGCCCAAACAAGAATGTCCTGGGACAGAGCTTTATTTAGGGAAGCGCAGATTCATAGACACTTTAGAATAATTTCTAATCTGGAGTTGGGTAGAGTCTGACATGCTTTCTGGAGGAGGACATTGGCAGAGGGAGAAGCAAAATATGATAATGAGAAACAAAAGCGAAGAGAGGGTCTTGTTTGGAATGTGTTTACTGTTTTCATTATCCTTGTGAAAGCGGAGAGTCCTGCAGTGAAATCAAAGCAGACGCAAATGTCACAATCATGAAAGTGCACATAAAGGACAGCGATAGATATGCAACAATTCTCTTTATTGTGTTTGAAATAGGAGCAATTATGCACTGGAACAAAGATATGAAATAAGTCGTTGGGTCATGGAAAAGAGCAGTTTGTGGTTTCTCGTACTGTCCCTAGTTCTCATGCATTCTTGTGCAGGGCTGCAACCCTGACGAGAAGGAGAGAAAAAACTTGTACCTACAGTATACTGTATGTACTACATTTGTCTGGTTTTAATTTCTGATGAAAGTCATGAGTGGAGTCAAACATCTGTGTGTATGGTTAGTGAAAAAATACAAGGCCTATTCGAGCAAAAGTATGGTCTTGATTTTGGCATCAATTTGCTGCACAGGTATTTAATGAGGATCAAAATGCTTTGCCCTCAGTACACAATCTGATCCAAATCATTTTCATGAATATGGTAACTTGGTTAGACTGACTAGATGGCGGAAGAGAGCCAAAGTCATGTTTAATGCTTCTCCTCAGTAAATCTCTGCAAATCTTTGACATGCTATAATCTAATCTGACTTCAGCAATATTGAACAATTGGGAGTATTGTTTTATTTAGTATATCCACAAGTGTATAGTAATTTTTTAAAGGAAAAAGAACCATAATAAAATATTGATGATTATAATTAGTAATAATGGTCACAATTTAAAGGAAAAAGAACCATAATAAAATATTGATGATTATAATTAGTAATAATGGTCACAATGCCTAGACATTTTATTTGTATCCATTAGCACACAGCCATAGTCTAATCTCTTCTGGTACTAGCTTGATTTTGATTTCTTCATCATCATCATCATCATCATCATCATCGCCACACTGTTCCCATTGCCACTCTTTGCAAAGTGTGCTAATGTGCATACTAGCCTGACTTCATGGATTGGTGAATATAGTAGCTAGATGGACCATGGTGTGGTATCAAATCTAGTGACAGGTATACAGAGGAGGGTAGGTTAGCCTAGACATGCAGCTATCAAAACATATGAGATACTTTGGAATAATATTTTCCACATCTGTGTTTACTTTTTTCAACCTCAAGCTATAGCCTAGACGGTCATAGTGTTAATATCAAATTCACAGCAGACAGTTTTGCAGTCTCTAAATGTTCTCTGAAGGCCTTCCAGCTTCTCATCCAATAGGCCTACATGGATGCTAGTAGTTGTTTTTCCCCCCTGGTCAAGGGATCCAAAACATGACTCAGATTATGACGCAGACTGTAATTTTTTCGACAGCCTGCCTTACTGTAAAACAAGAGTTCACACAGGGATGGGTTTTAGTAGAACGTGGACCACACAGAGCGTGCTCGTCCAGCAGCTCGGTGCCGTTTGAAGCATGGTCCAGTGGGAGAGGAGAGAGTAGCCGCCCACGGTTGGGGGGCGGTGGGATGAAAGCCTAAAGAACGGCCGCGTCGTTTGCCAAAAAGAACTGATCTGCAAGCTGACAACATGTTGCGATGCGGCGCATTGTTAGCTTGTAGATCAGTTCTTTTTGGCAAGCGGCACTCTTGCGCGATGGAGTATAAATTAAAAGCTGAAGAAAGGTTAAGTTATCAGCAGTTTGACAGCGCGCAAGCGCCTCAGCTGGGCAGTTCTGTGATCAGAGGGCCTCTCTGACAGATGCTTTCTCGATAAGCATCCCCCTCCGGAAGGCTCAGCGGGCGGAACACACAGGTGGCCTGGGCCGTTACCATAGCGAGGGGTTCTTCCTGAGACCGACCATTGATGTTAATGTCTTCAAAAGGAGGAAAATGTGAGTTCAACAATAACTGTAGCAGACCGTATTGCTCCTTCATGGGCTGGCTCAAGTGTCCCCCAGGAGCCCCTCGTGTACATATTAGAGCAGGTGATTTTTTTCACCTAAACACTGGGTGGTTTGACTTTTCTTTTTTCTCTTTTTTTTTGCTTGGTTGAATGGATGTGGTGTGTAACAGTCCGAGGGAATCCGCCGCTGAAAAATCCTTCCTACTCTCTTGACGATACCGCACAAGAAGAAATCTTCCTAGTAGCTCCATTGGTGTTCTGCTCTTTTCCTGAATTGCAGCGCTCCTGGGTGTGTTTCATAATGCTAGTTGGACCGGAGCAGCCTGAATGGATGGCACCCAAGGGGGGATCTGCACTCTCCACCAATCTATCAGTCCCCCTAGCCAGGCCAACGCAGAGTGGCACCCTCAGACCCCTGCTGCACTGACCCCTGACATATTCACAATTTATTTAAAATTGATGGTGAGACTGTTTTTTTGTTTGTTTGTTTTTTCTTTTCTTTAAGGGAAAGGTGCTCATATGCAGGCCATTGCTTTTTTGCAGATGTTTTTTTTTATTGTGATTACTTGAGGAAATGTTTTGTTAGTGCTGACATTTTTTTCTTTCTGGTTATTTTTGCTGTAGTTTCTCAGTCATTTTGGGTGCTCTTGGATAAACAAGAAAACGTAATGGTCAGTTGCTTGGACCACCAGCTGTTAGCATACTTTGAGGGCTATATTCTTTTCCACATTCCACACTCATAGTCAATTCATATCAACTCCACTAATAGATTATAATTTAAAATAAATTATAATAACTATGATACAAATTATATGCATATTTGCAATTTTAAAAAAAAACATTTTCTGCATAATATAATAATTCTGTGGGTTTTTGGTTTTTCCTAAGTGGAAAGGAGACAAGGTAATTACCCTTGGGGCAATTAGAGAAAGGAGCCGAGGGAGCAGCAAAGTCATTTTCTAACCCAAACATCCTGCCTGGTCCATGGGCCAGAGTGGCCCAGCAGCCTCCTGGAAGGCCGCTGGCTGGCTGGCTGGCTCACAGGGAGCCGGTTGCAGGGGAAGCAGATCAGGGTTTGTTTTCTTTCTCTGGAGGCATGCCTCTGAAAGCTCTGCCAGATGAACGGCACCTGAAATGTGCAGCTCTTTTATCGTCGGTAGAGGGAGTGACTTGCTGCACTGCACCCAGCCAGGAGAGCTTTGTGTACACATCTACCCGTCAGCTTTCTGTACTCGCTTACAAGGGGGAAGGCCCATGCTAGTCCTGTGTAAGTCAGGTTACAGGGTGAAATATGCCTGAAATGAACAGTAGCTGGGGAGGGGATGTGGGGTCAATAGGCTTAAGTTTTGTACCAAGGTCACACCCTATCTTTTCTGTTGTAGTCTATAGAGACAACCCACATGGCAGAATAGTGTGTGTTTATAGGTGTTTATGTCCCACTCAGTTTATTGTAATTTAGAAGAAAATTATACTCCTGTAAAATTGTATATATTCTTCTTTCAGAAGTAATTAACATTAATTAACACAAGTAACGTTAATTAACAAATATAAAAGGTCACACAACGCTTCCTTGACATGTGACTTGATAAACTCCAACTTTTTACTGGCTTGGACCCTAGCGTCCTTAAATGTCATAATAGGAGAACATTCCGCGAAAATAGCGGATCTACAAGCTTGCAATGTGACTCGTTATGAGCATGTAGATTTGCTATTTTCGGCGAATAGATTTGGTTGAGGGATTTGTTGAGGGAAAAGGAGGGGGACAAGTACAGACCTCTGGGTGACCCCGGTCAGCAAAGTATGTAGGATTTGTGGTTAAGGCCTGAAACTATCGAGCAGTTGACAGTTGACACTACTGTAGTTATCTGCGCTCTTATTGGAGCAAATACTGAATACTGATGCATTAGTGTTTACACATGTGAGCAACATTTTAAATGGTTAAGTGTAAGTTCCCTGCCTAATTCTATTCTATCTATTATTTGGATGTTCTACCCACATGATATATATATATATATATATATATATATATATATATATATACACACACACACACACACACACACACACACACACACACACACACACACACACACACACATTTTATGGTAGTTTGGTATGCCAATGACATTTACATTCTTTTTAATATAAAAAATGCCACATCCATACATGCGTACTGACTGTATGCACAGAAAAAATACAGTTCAAGTAACTGAAGGCAATAGTGCATGTGCTTGCTTGTATATGCTATTATACTGATACTGGGTTTGAATTTAGAGGGTGTGGGGACCAGGTGTAGACAGTCTGTGACTGTTTGGCCGCCAGTGTGTGTTGTCTTTCATTCTACATACAGTATGGGAACCTTTAGATTGCTACAGAGAGAATCTGACCCAGAAATGGATTCTGGATAATGGATCAATATAAAGCCATATTACAACAGTTATAGGGATAGGGATGAGAACAGTTATAGGGATGTGAAAGAAAATAAAAAGTTTGTCAACATTGTGGACCCAACATTGTTGTGAGAGTGAGACAGACAGACAGACCAACAAACAAACAAACAAACAGACAGATATATAGAGGGTTGTGACAGAGAGAGAAGGACCATTCTGGAGAAAGTGAAAGGTGAAGAGGAGATAAGTTGGCCGTCCGGCTCTGCGTCTGGTCTAGTAGTTGTGGATATGATATTAGAACCATTCCACCGGCTGTGGTGTCAGAGTACCAACAGTACAGGCCAGGGAGAAGTTCAGAAGCCTAACGGCTTGTGAGTGATACGCGTCAGGAAATAAACGGGGCGGAAAGCTTTGTATAAAAAGCCTACATGAAAAATTGAGCTTTGTGGGAAAGCTAAAAAAGAGGGAGACAGGCGTTTGGCGTGTTGATGAAACGAGCTCTGGTCCATCTAAAGCGACTAGTGGGCTGAATGGATGACAAAAGTAATCAATTTATTAGTCCTTCCAAAGAGAGCCCCCCCCTTCCATCATTAATTCTCATTGCACGGCTCTTAGTGCAATTTTTTTTTTCCCATGAAAAGTCAGGTGTGTGTGTGTGTGTGTGTGTGTGTGTGTGTGTGTGTGTGTGTGTGTGTGTGTGTGTGTGTGTGTGTGTGTGTGTGTGTGTGTGTGTGTGTGTGTGTGTGTGTGTGTGTGTGTGTGTGTGTGTGTGTGTGCGCGTGTGTGTGTCACGCAAGAGAAAACAAGCTCATATTTGCATTCAAGACTGAATGAGTGTGTGTGTGTGTGGCGCGCAAGAGAAAACGAGCTCATATTTGCATTCAAGACTGAATGAGAATTAGTCTTGGCTCCATGCCAGGAATCCCTAATGAGCAAACATTGGATGACATCATTTTGGGGGGGTTTGGAGGGAATTAGCTTGATTAGAGCAGCCCTCCACTCTCACCTTGGCCAGGAATCCAACTCCTCTGCAATCTCCCTGTCAAAAGCTCCACTCAAGCTCCTTTGGTTTTAAGGAGACTTTTTTCCCTCCTTTTCATTCCTCTACTTGTGGCGTGTTTAATGTGGAATAAATACACTTGAAGAGGAAAGAAAAATGAGCAGCGGTGCTGACATTTCGTTTAGCTCAATTTTGTTATTTTGTTGAACATTTCTAGCTGTTAAAAGATTGAGTTTGGGGGGGGGGGGTGGTTGCTGCTGCATGGGAGCAAAGATTTATTTGTCACTGTGAGTTTGCACAGTTCCTCCTTTGCTGGGACGAGTGAGGCTTGCCATCGGTCCTCTAACAACAACAAGCCTCGCCTGCCAAACTTCCTAGATAATTAGTGAAGCATTTCACACGCTGCATAACATCTAAAAGGGAAACGGAAAATTTACAAATTAACCATGGTTACCAATTAGGTGCAGGGGTGGTGGTGGAGTATTTCATGGAAGAAGTGTTGGTGATGTTTCAACGGCACATGATCAGTCTGAAACAAGCCTACTGTATCACCTGAGTTGAGTTTGCAACAATTCACAATTGTGTGTGTGTGTGTGTGTGTGTGTGTGTGTGTGTGTGTGTAGAGTGCACATTGTTAGGAGACATATTTATTCCAAATTCATTAGTTAATTCACTTAAGTTTGTTTATAAGTCAGGCCTCATAACTGATTGTGAGAACTGAGATAATTGGGAAAAGAATGCATTGAATGTTTTAATTGTGATTTAATGGAGTCACTTGTCTTGAGTGTGATTATCAGACACAGTGTATGTTTTACATTCTGTTTCAGCATTTCCTGGGTGTGTGAGAGGCAGTTAAAATTTAATCACAAGTGAAAACTTAAATGTGATCAAACAATGTTTGGTTTCTCTAAATGTTGATTATTTAACTTGCTCTTTGTTTAGTCTCTGCCCACTTTAGAATGCCAGAATGTCAATTCACGATGTCATTAATTACACATTCGCCATGATTGTTTTTGCTCAAGAAAGACAAAATGGGCACTTTACCAGGCAACACTCAGTGATGCCCAAGCTTAAAGGATAATTGCACTTTTTTCTGTGATAAATTAGATGATTATTTTTTCTGACGTCCGCGACCGATGGTCTGCCAGGCTAGGTGTATAGTGCATTGGTTGACTCTGTGGTAATAGCCAGGTTGATTGATTGGTTGATTGTTCTGATGCTTTAGCGTACAGTGTAGTGATGACCTCCTTTTACTGGTGATTTGTAGCAACTGCTAAACTAATGAATTCCAATATCGGACCTGGATCAAATACTACTTGCAGGTCAGAGACATCTGGTTATGACAAGAAACGAAAACAGAATAATCTAAATCTTGAAAATGGACACTTTCAACCCCAATCTCTCTCTTGCTCTCTTGCTCTCATTCACACACACGCACGCACGCACGCACGCACGCACGCACGCACGCACGCACGCACGCACGCACGCACGCACGCACGCACGCACGCACGCACGCACGCACGCACACACACACACACACACACACACACACACACACACACACACACACACACACACACACACACACACACACACACACACACACACACACACACACAGACACCTTGATCCTACACACCTCATCCCACCACACCCCATCCAGTCACCCTCCCAGCCCCCTGCCCAAGTGCGGTGGTCGGGGGGTGGGGGAAACTGTCACTGTGTCCACCGCGGCAGTCTGGGGAGTTGAACTTGACTGAAACATATGTCTTCAATTTTAATAGCCCTCCTCTCCTCTCCCCCCAGATGGCCTGGAGGGTGGGGGCGGGGCGGGGGGGGGGTTGGGGGTTGCCTGAGAAGCTGCGTTTCATGTAAGAATAATTTGCGCTAAGTAGCTGGGCGATCTGTTTGTTACGCTAGAGCTGACAGTTTGTTTATGTTTCTTGAGGAGTATGATGGATGGGGCGGGAGTTGATGCTAATTAGCCTAAATTGTCGCGAAGAATGCCGAGGGTCTGCGCCGTGCCGTGCCGTGCCGTAACGCGCCGCCCAGGCCAGTTTCCATTGTTCCCGTCTCTTCGCACTCTGGGCGTAATCGAATGGAGCTTGGGTCCATTCATCATGGCAGCGAGCGTCAGCAGGAAGTGAAACGAGTGAACCTGAACGCGGCGAAGGGGGAGGCGGCGATGAGGGTGACCACGAGGTGGAGCTGACCAGTGGTGATGGAGGGATGTCACTCTCTCTTTCCACCTCACGGCCAATCAGGAGAGACACAACCTGGGACCAACGGGCCATGAAATTAATGTTTACCCAAGATTCTTGACCAGGGAAGATTAGCAGTTCCTAAACGCCTCCTCCACCACAGTTTGACAGACATGGTCAGCTGCAATGGCTCGTCCATCAGGGAGAGGGTCACCACTCACCACATCAGCTAAGTCTAGGAACTTGCCTTTAAAAGGGGAACACAAACAACTGTGTCTCACAAAGCCAGAAGCTAGAGAACTATGACTGAGACAGCACAAGTGTCAAGTCTGGAGTTACATTATAGACACTGAATGAGAGTGAGGTTCCCATTTAACTTTCTCAGGATATTGGATGTTGCAGAGGATTCTTGTGGAAGCCAAAGTAGCGCGTAATTGGTCAATCTTTGCCCCACAAAAGATTTGTTAGAGGAGACTTTTTTCATCTCACAGTCTCAGAGCATAGAGGCTTCAGAACGTAGCTAGCTGGCCAATTGACAGTGTCAAAAACCATAACATTCATGTAAAACGTTGAAAGTTGTTTTTAAACCAAGGCTTAACCTTTATCCAATCACTTTCGAGGATGTTGTGAAATTATTTCCCCAGACATTGCATTGGCTATAGTGAAAACCCAACACGCATCTCTTCATGCAAGCATAGTTGGTTGCATCCCATCTCCAGGGGTGGAATGTAACTAGTTACTGTAGATGCACTCCAATTACACTCACTGCTCTGTGGAGAGTGTCACTGACCTGAAGAGGGATTGGTACATCCGCTTGTTTTGAACACAAGTACTCTTGCTTCTCCTTCAGTAGGATAACTTGGTACTCTTTCCACCTCTGCCCTTCTCTGCCTACACAGTAAAGTCCTCTGTGTTCATTTATCCATGTGTAGTGTACAAATGTAAGCAAATGGACCTATAACGCTCAGAGTTAAATTGACATTGATTGATTGATTTTAAGTCACAGAATAAATAAACTATTCAAAAATATGAAATACTCGCCTTTACTTTTTTTTTTCGGAAAGTCCGAATCTAGCCTGGCACGGCCAGACTAGATTCACTGTGTAGATATTAGTCTGGAATCTCTGTGTGGAATCTGCATATCCAAGGGGCGGATAAAAAAGAAATGCCTCTGGTGATAAACCCACCCCATATTTGCATACTGGGCCCTGATTGGTGCCCCACAACTTCGGGAGCAGCGAAATCCAATCACAACCGAGCGGGGGCAGACAATTCTTTTCTTTTTTGTACTGGCAGATTCGTCTGGTTTCCAGGCTATTTTTGGGGGCTTTTATGCCTTTATGGATAGGACAGTATAGGCTGACAGGAAATAGGGAGAGAGATTCTATGTATTTATTTGATTTGCACAACATTTTCTGTATACATTTACAGGACATGTTAGTTATTTCCAAGGGAAACATTATGAGATAGTTGTTGTGCCGGTGAGGTAAGAAACCCTGGGGGGGGTGTGACATGCAGCAAAGGCTGGGGGACTCGAACCCGCGACACGCTGTCAGCCTAGGTGCCTGGACCGTTACGCCAGCGGTCCAGGCCCAAATCCGACCTTTTTTATGAATAAAAGTTCACTTTATTGCCAAAGAATATTCACGTTCCATGTGAGCGTACAGTAAATGACACAAACAAACAACAGTTTTAATCAGAAATAAAACATGGCTAGCGGTGTGTAAGGACCCCTACTGTGTGCTACTGTAGCTACAGTACAGCCCGGGTCAACACACAGGCTGTCCTGTCCCTCCACTCAGTGTCGCTCACCCTAATTTGTTTTTGCCGCTTTTACCCCCTCGTTTATTTGTTCTCATTTGCTGTTTTTCCTGCAACAGGAACCTCTGGAAAAGAAGTGAGGAAATCACTTAAACAAATAGTCAGGCCTCCTGTAGACCCCTGCCAGGCCGCGCCGAGACGCTCGCCTTGACCAGCGCACCAGGAGCATGCTCATTCATATAAATACACACACACACACACACACACACACACACATGCATTGTCCAAACTTACACACACACACACATGTGAACAGTCAGAGATGAACACAAACGTGTGTGTGTGTGTGTATACTCACAAACGCACGCGCATACACGCACACACACAAATATACAAGCAATCTAATGACACACACTTAGGTCGTAGGCGCACATGCACACATAAATGATTCGGGAGGTCTGAACAGCCTATGACCACAAAGATTGGTCCTGCAACGGTGCCAAGCAAACATGTTCGTATCCCGCACGGGACCCCCTGCCTGCCATACATCATAACCACCTTCTGTTACGAAACAGCCACAGCGCCTGGTGTGTCGCACCGCGTCTGACAACAATACAACACTATTGACCCTCGTTGCTCCACTCTCCCGAAGCAGCCCGACCTTATTTGTAACACCGTCGCTGCTTTTAGCCCCACTCGCACTGGAAACAAAGCCGACACGCCATCTGCAAGTCATTAACCCCTGAACACGTACAAAATACAACGATGGCGTAAACAAAATGGCATTGCCATAATCCCTATGAGCGGGATGTGTTAAGTCCCGGCTAACAGAGAACAGAGCAAGGCCAAGCTGAGTGGACCCAACACATGTTCAGCTTCACACTGGCACACTCCTTTTGACGTGGATTTTACCACACACACACACACACACACACACACACACACACACACACACACACACACACACACACACATGCTCGCACGCACGCACGCACGCACGCACGCACGCACGCACGCACACACACACACACACACACACACACACACACACACACACATACACACACTCTTTCTCTCTCTCTCTCTCTCTCTCTCTCACGACCTAGTTCAGCGTGAGTTACCATTTGAAGTGTGCGTTCAGCCGTTCACCTTTGCCTGTGTGTTAAACTTTTTTTTACTATGGAGGTTCAGTCTCTGAGTCTGCACAAGCAAAAGCTTTATCAACTAGATGAGAAGTTTGTTATTATTAGTATTAGTATTTGTGAATAGCTGGTGAATAGGTTTGTGAAGTCTAGTTGTCATTTGTGGACACCATTATCAAAACTACATACAGATATACAGTACATGGTACGGAGACAGCTGGACCTCACATTCAGTGCAAGTTCATAGGATGTTCAATACAGATATACTATCACATTGCCACACGTCTAAATGCCTTCAACTTTCAATCACAGAGGTAGGATGTGGGGTTGGGGGGGTCAGTGGGAGACGATAGAGAGAGAGAGAGAGAGGAAGTGAGTTAGCCTTGGATGGGCAAGAGTGAAACCTGAGCATGATTGAGTTATGGGGGAAAGGAGACTAGAGCCCTGAGGCTGCCAGTCTGCTGCAGTGTTGTATACATGGCGCTCTTGTCATGCTAACCCCTGTTAGCAAGGGGGAGAGGCTGTGATGGAGCTATCAGGACCTCCTGGTCCTGAAAACGTCTTGTCATCTCTTGTATACACAAGTAGGTAGCATTGGTCTGTGTGTATGCTTGTGTGGTGCCAGCGACATTACTCTCGAGCCCTCTGGGACGCTTGCTTGCACCATCGCGTTGACGCGGCTTCCTTTCCCGTCTCTATGGAAATATGCTGTCTGTGTCCTCACATAATTGCCTAAAGATGGAGGCTGTAGACACGCTGTAGGAAATGCGTTCTTCTTCCGAGGGTTAAAAGATTACCTTTCTTGTGGGCTTCATCCTCACCTGCTTTTCAAATGGTGTGTAACGTGGTTGAAAGTGGGGAATGGACGAGGAGCTTTCGAGGGGCATTAAAGCGCCCCCATAAACACAAGCCCCTCGCTATTAAAAGGATTTCCCTTAATGTAATTTTTGTTACCACAGGGAACCTAGGAGACCTAGTTCTTAAGGACTAGGTCTCTTTTTTTGCCTTTTCTTTTCTTTTTTTTCTCCAATTCTTTTTTTACTCATCCCATCTTGCACAGCATGTGAGGTGCCGTTTAAACTGTGGGAAAAAAATGGCCCGAACAGAATGCGGTACGGAGCCCCTTGCTTTGCGACTGCACCAGCGCTAAGCAAAAGCAGATGTTATAAAGTTTACAGAAATCAGAACATTATTTTCCTGTTTCCATTGCATTCTTCTAAACACTTAGTGAACAAGCTTTGAAGTCACCCAAGAAATCTAGTCTGCGGGAGAAACGATAGGATCTCCTGGAGCAATGAAGCCAAGGGGAAAGAAGTGTGTGTGTGTGTGTGTGTGTGTGTGTGTGTGTGTGTGTGTGTGTGTGTGTGTGTGTGTGTGTGTGTGTGTGTGTGTGTGTGTGTGTGTGTGTGTGTGTGTGTGTGTGTGTGTGTGTGTGTGTGTGTGTGTGTGTGTGTGTGTGTGTGCGCGCGCATGAGAGAGGGAAAGGGAGAGGAGGAGAAAGAAAGAGGAGGAGCTGCATGGAGAGGAGGAAAGTGAAGAAGGAGGGGGAAGAATTAGAGAAGGGAATCGTCGGTTCTCTAATCCGCCTGTCAGATGATCCCACCAGGTTGAATCATCTAATTGGGATTTGTTCGCGGATCGTCGGAGCTCTCCAGAAACCTGTCCCCTGTTCTGATGGGATCTGGGTTGCTGTGGAGATAAGCGGTGCTGTTTAGGCAGGTCTGCTGTGGGTCCTGATCACGGCAGCAGATAAATCCTTCTGACCGTGTCAGATATTCTCACCACAGGCGGTGGGGGAGGAGGGCTGCCAGGAGCCCACATCAGGTCCCCGTTAGGCCCGGGCTCTTTTATGATAGTACACTGAACACTTTTATACCGCATGAGTGATGTGCATGCCTGGCAGGCATGTACTGTACTGTGGAGGCCATCATGGTAACACCCCCTCCCAATAACCACCACCACCACAACCATCATGCACCCATCCTTTTATCTATCCCCTGCATTATTCTATGTCTGTACTACTAGTTCAAAATTCTGCTCCTCTCGTTCCCCCGGTAGTGCAGGTTTTCTATCTTACCAGATCAAAATAGTCCTTGATTAGACGGTTAAAATTACAAGGACATGTAGGTGAAGGCAATTAGCGCCCTGGTTGGATGGCAAACCAGAGTTACCACGGTTCCCAGGGAACCACTGGTCTGTCATATTGGCCTGCATCCCATCATTTCAATAAATGCGAAGTCTTGTCGATGTCAGCATCTACTTGTTATTACAGTAAGTAAGTAACATGTTCTACACTGGTGCAGTCACCAAGACAAATTCCTGTACAGCTAGCTATTGGACTCGACCAATAAAGCGGTTCTGATTCTGATTAGTGGACTTTGTAGCCTACTTTTTCTTACTTAAACATTATCAGGTGTAACTGAACAGGGATGTTGTAACTGAAGAAAACAACATCATTCCTCGTACGTTTTGACGTCGGAAAAGGGGAGCAAAGTTCTTGTTCTCCAAACATTTCCTTTGAGGGGTGGAGGGGCAAGTACGGCAGTGTATACAGCAAACTTCCAGTAAAAAAGTGTGACTTCTTCTTAAGATGGCCACATCTGTGGCGCATTAGGATGCAGGCACGCTCTTGCAGGTTAACTAACTCGCCATGTTACCCCGAGTGACTGACTCTCCTGAGAAGCAAATGGATTGCAGCGGGTCTTGATGTGAAGCGCATTGAAAAGCTCCCATCGCGTATAGGACTTCAGTGTCAGTCACCGCTTGGTTTTGATTTAGCTGTGCAAATCGCTCTTGTTACCACATATTAGGAACATGGTGAGGATACAAATCCCGTCCTCCCTCTCTCTTCAGGTCCTGGGCCCGATCTGCCTCGTCTCAGCCCTTGTTGTGCGGTAATGCGACGTGGCATGTGAATCATGCACACAATGTGGGTCTTCATCGACGACTACAGACAGGACCTCACAGGACAGCTGCGTTGCAGTTTCCTGTTCTCTCATCCTCAAGACTTAGCAAAGACATGCACCCCCCCCTCCCCCTCCCCCCTTTTATGCCTTAATTCAATAGAGAGTTTGACAATTGCAATTAGGGTAAAGGCAGAGAGGCCTGGCTGGCTTTCCTTCGGTAATATGGAATTACGGTGACGCGGCCCAGTTGAACCACTCATGCGCGGCGGCCAGTCCGTGAAAACGATGCATCTCTGTTGGGCCTTAACCCAAAAGGACCCCCGCCCCTCCTTCATCCTCCTCCTCTCTCCGTTCTAAATACAAAAGTGCCCGCTTTGCAAATGTTCTGCGGAAGATTGCCAGATTTGATAGGTGCTGAAAAACTCATGAGAAATCCTCCAGGGGCTGCGCTTTTATGGAGTGTGAGGGATTGCTACATGTGTGTGTTAGTAAGGTAAGAGGTCTACCTCAGTGCTTGATGGGGAAGAGAATTGAAGGGAAAGGATGATGTATATGTATAAAGTAGACCTGTCGGTATTTCCGTCCAAGAGGGGGCCTTTTTTTCGTCTTCTTTCTTTCCTTCTTTGTTTGGATTGTTTCTTCTCCTCACGCTGCCTTGTTATCATTGGCTGGCCGGACGGTGATGCTGCAGCGCTGGAAAACGGCTGGTGTGATTTTTACTGGAGGACAGGGAACACGGGTCATAAAACTCGCCTCCATTTTCCATGGCCGGGGGAGAGAGAGAGAGAGAGAGAGAGAAAGAGAGAGAGAAAAACTGCCAACCCCCCCTCCCTCCTTCCTTCACCTTCCCTGTCAAAGCACAAGACCTCTGTGGGAGAGAGGCATGACTGTGTACTGTATGGGAGGGATGGGGTGGGAGAGCGTTGTAGATGTATGTGGACACACACACACACACACACACACACACACACACACACCACAATAGAGAGAAATGGAGGTCTTACCTCACACGTGGTCTGACGGAACCATATTTTACCTCCAAACAAGCACGGCAGGAAAAACACCAACGCGCCGGTCGGTGGTTGGTGTCATGACATAATTTTCTTCTTCAGGGATTTGAGTTATTCTCGCCGCTGTGACGAGTGGTGAGGGGGGGAAGTCTCTGTGGGATGTAGAACAACAAGCAGCCATCCTGGCACTTTGGTCCCCAGGGAGAGAGGAGGGAAACCCACGGTTGTCCGCATTCTCCAGGAGTCTAGGTCTCCTAGTTTTCTGCTTCTCCCTCCCAGACAGACAGACAAACAGACAGACAGACAGACAGACAGACCATCCATTTTCCTACCCTCCAGAGACTTAAGGTTGTGTGTCCTCCGGGTACCTCCGTGTTCTAGCAGATTCTTGTGGCGTGGAAACTGTTGGCCACGGCTGCTGATGTTGCAAAACTAGCTTGAAGCATAATATAAATACATTCGGAGTCTCGGTATTGCCCATAACGTTAGTCACAAGGCCCTCCCCTATATACTGGTAGAGGTTTGGCCGATCAGTGCCAGAGGACCGGGGATGCCCTTTCAATCACCACTGTCTCTATAGGTCAACGTGGGAGTGTTCCGTTACTCAGGAATCAGACTGTGACCCGGGTCAGATCCAACGGAATGCTAAACCAAGGGTCACATCACTGCCATTCTCCACCATGCGGACCACCATTAACGCTGAGAGTGTAAAAATGGACCCCGTCGGGGCGTATATGTGAGCACGTGCCCGTGTGTGTGTGTGTGTGTGTGTTAGTCAGACAGTTAGCTGCAGAAATCCTCTTCCGCCACAAGCTGTTTTTCAGGGTGTGAGAAGAGGTGGGGTCGGGGTCTGAGGGGGTGAAAGATGGCCCCGGAGAACTTGAGCCCAAGCCGTGAAAGTTTAAGTAAATATGGAAGGGGGGAGAATCACCCTGGTGGTCTGGGAGTGCCCTCCCCTCCCCCCTCACTCACTCCCATCCCTCACCCCTATACCACGCAGTCCCCAGCTGATGTTTTCTCTCTCTGTTGCCCTTGTTTGGACAACACACTGCATATTGTGTGCTGTGGTGCCCCAGTGGCCCAGTCCTCTACTTATTATAGCACTACATGCTGTGCCGAGAATTACCCTACTGTATAGAGCTGTGACTTAACCCATTCCATCGGGGAACGCATCTACAAATGTCTTCTTAATCGTAACAGTTTCGTGAAAAAAATATTGTTGCTATATCAGTGGTTCTCAAACCTTTTTTCATGTCAAGGACCACACAAAATGGGTTTGGCCGCGGACCCCCATCTGAAAATATTTTGTTCCAGGGACCCCCAGAAGCAAAGATTTGAGTTAAAAATGTTTGCTTTAAATATATATATATATATATATATATTCAAAGATTTGCAAAAATGTTCAAGATTTTTTTTAGATAGCAGATCTAAAAGATCTATGAGCTTGTATATCTACTAATTTTGAATACCCAAAGAAATCTTAAAATGACACAGATGCGTTCCTGGATTGAATGGGTTAATGGATATGAGTCCTATATGTTTCCATGCTGTCATTACTCAGAGTTTCTATAGATAGAAGGAAAAAAGCAGAGGAAGGAGAAAAAATGCATTTAGTGGGGTACAAACTCGTCCCCATAGGTACCGTCGAAACAGAGTAATTTTAGGATATTGGTTAACCTATACATCTAAAATGGTGAAACGTCTATTTTGCATTTTTTTGTTGCCCTGTCGCAGAGTGTTGGTTAACCTAAACATCTAAATATCTATTGTGTATTTTTGTTAGCCTATCATGATGGGAGTCACGTCCACTCATATATTTGGCTGTCTCCACTGTTGACAGACAGTAAAATGGCCAAAATTGCTAGCTTCGTAATGCTAAAAGGCATCAAGGGAGGGTGGCACCATCGCCAGCTGTACCCAAGAAGTACCCAGTATTCAGGCAAATTCCAGACTGGTCATTGGTCTCTCTCTTTATATATATCCCCTTTTCTACTCTGTACATATAGTGTTTTATATTTGTTGATGATATTGTATTTTGGTGTTATTTTTGGGGCGGTGTAACCGCCCCTATAAGTGAGTTTTGGACACTGACCAATCCTGCACCGTGATTGGCCAATAGTCTACAACGCAGTCTACACCCCTAACCCTTCCACAGTCAATGCAAATCTATACTTTTGCAAAGTCAGCCAATCACATTACAGCTAGTGTCATCACCACTAGCTGTAATGTGATTGGCTGACTTTGCAAATTCAGGACTGTGATTGGCTAGCGAAACACATGACACATGTGCAGCCCTATGAATAGCAGTATGGACTTAAAAAAAGGAATTTCTCCTTTTTTTTAAGTGAGTCATGTTGTGATGACCACACACCGCCCACTTCACACTGGGTGTGATTTTTTTATGCTATGTTGATGAATTGAATACAACGGACCACAATGGGAACAAGTACCCAGGACTTGTTTTGTGTTATCCTTTTAGCCCAAATGTATGACTGTACCTCGTGCTGTTTGCATTTCTGTCTAATAAAGTATTCAATCAATCAATATACCATATAATTTACTATTTCTCCTATCACCATCATAATGGCCAATGTTATACAGTATTTTATATATTTATATAATGTATGTATTTACATTTTGTATTTTGCAATATTTACATTACCGTATACTTTGCACACAAAGAACACATTTTAACATATACAAAAGTTGTTTTTTGATACATTTTGGCCAATCAAAATATACTGTATTTGGTATCATCTGCTATAGATTTGTCTAAATATTATTAGAGAACACCTTTCTCCAGCTTTATCATTAGCAATCAAAAGAGAGATTTCATTGTTGCAAATGTGAAATCCCTTCTCAGCCGAGCAGGTGTGCATGCCTTGTGATTTAAATGAGTGTATTTGGAAAAGAAAAGTGTGTTTTAGATTATGATGTAGCATGTTTTTTTGTTTTGCTCCCCTTTGTGTGTGTGTGTGTGTGTGTGTGTGTGTGTGTGTGTGTGTGTGTGTGTGTGTGTGTGTGTGTGTGTGTGTGTGGGTCTGCGTATGTGTGTGTGGGTCCATTTTGATCTCTTCTGCTCCTCTGTTTCACGTGCTGCTGGGCCTGAGCACCTTGGCTGGGAGGTGCCTGGACCCCGAAAAGGAACTAGAGTATGTTTAAGGGGGAAAAGCTGGACTGCAGCTGTTCAATAATTATCTCCAATGTGAACTCGGGACACCTTGAATTCATAACGATGGAACCATCTGATACTACAGCTGAAATGATACAAGAACTCTGTTTCTGATTTTCACTTTGGCGATAGGGAAAATATTTAGGGATGAGATGAACAAGAACCAAAACCACAGATTAAAGAGACATGGCCCCTTGGGGTGTGTGTGCTTCTTTTAAAAATGTGGGATCAATGCAAATTGCTCGTTGATGAGTCATTACACTACTCAAGTGCGGCGCTAATACTGTAGTTTAGCTGCCAGATCCAGGGTTTTATATGGTCATGGCAACCTGTCTCTCTTCCAGGTCTTGAAAAGTTATAGGAATAGGTAAACATCCAAAAAGTCTTGGCAAAAATTGTGGGCAGCCATAGCCACTGTTTAACATTGAGGTCATTTTTTAAACATGCCCACACAAGTGCCTATTGTTTCTTCTACAAAAGGTAGAACACTCTTACCTAAGGAAAAAAAGAAGCAAGAAAAACCCCATTTGTTTTTGGCTGAGAGAAGGCAATTTACAGTATGTCATGTGAGATTATTGCAAAAGTTCCATAGTAGAGTAGAAATGTCTTTAGTAGAAATATCTTTAGATAAGGACCATCATGACCCGTACCCAACCAAGTGCTGTCACAATATTGGTGTTTTGTAGCTCAGCGATTCTCAAGCTGTGGGCTGGGGCCCACCGGTGGGTCACGAGGGTATTGCAACTGGGCCCCCAAATAATTGGCAAACAACTAAGAATTTGATGATAATGCAACAAAAATATAAAAATAAAAAAAATGACATGGCATTTATTTTTTTCTTTAAACCTTGAGAAATGTATTTTCATTGTGATACCGATAAATAGCAACTTAAATTATAATACCTTGGCTCCATCGATCCAAGCCGGAAAACAATCAATTGATTGATCATTAAAATAAACATGCTCTGGAAATGCTGTGTTAAGTCATCAGATGGGTGGGCTGCGAACACTTCTTGATTGCAAAGTGGGCCCTGATCCAGAAAAGGTTGAGAACCACTGTTCTAGCTTCAGTGGAAGCCCTGAAACCCGCAGTTCTAAATGTGGTTGGATGTAAGAGGAGAAGGATGGTAGAATAACAGAACGTGCACTTTGTTCACCCCCAGCCAGCAGTAAAAAGTCTAGAGACTTACGGAGTGAGAGACAGTTTAACTCTGGGTCGTAAATATGTATTTGGCCCTTTCACTCTTTTCTCTCTCTTTTTCTCTCTCTCTCTCTGTTCTCACTCTCCTCTTGCAACACTCTCGTTACCACGCTAGATGGAGGTTTTGGTTGCTTTGGTGTCTAAAGTGTGTGCTTGTGTGTGAGTGAGAATGAGAAAGAAAAAGTGTGTGTGCGTGTGTGTGGCAGGCAGGCAGGCAGGCAGGCAGGCAGGCAGGCAGACAGACAGACAGACAGACAGACAGACAGACAGACAGACAGGAATAGTGAGAGAATGTTTCACGCACACAAACTATTTCAAATACTCACCCAAATTCTCATACACACAAATACTTACTGTCAGACACACACACACCCGCACACACACACTTAGTCAGGCTCACCTAAATGGACAGGGGTTTGAGCGTGCGTGCGTGCGTGCATGCGTATATGTGTAAGAGAGGTCTCTCCTGTTTCCAACCTTGTGGGAGAGTCCCTACCCAAACCGCAGCAGGGTAATAATCACTTAACCCAAATCAGACGCAATCAGGAAGAGAGAGGGCAGCGGCCTGCAGCAGGAGGGGGGAGGTGGTATGAGGGAGGGGAGGGGAGAGGGGGAGGAGCAAGAGGTGAGGGTCTTGACAGTGTGGACACTGAGCTTAGGAGGGCAGGGAATAGGGAATAGGGAGGTTTATTGGCGGCGTCATTTCATAAAAAGGTAGACGGTGGCAACTTGACCCTGGATTAAAAAAATAATAATCCTATACAAATATTTGGCTTACATTTGGCTTAAATTTCGATATGCAATTTTTGCTATTTATGAAATAGCATTATTTTGCCTGTAATGACATGCCCAAAATAGGGAGGCCAAGTGATTAATGAATGTACGGTTGCAGAAAGAAAACAAGTGTCTATAAATGTCTATCTAAAATCAGATTAATCTGCAAAAAAAACATTCAGAGGTTTAGGAAATATGAATTTAAGACCAGTCTCTGGAGGGTCTGGTGATGTGGAGTTTAGGAGGAAGGGTGAGGACAAGAGGGCGGTCGTTGTGAGGGGGGTGATGATGCGGACACTTATCACCTGGGGAGGAGCGGGGGTAGGGCTGGGCAATTAATCGAAAATATATAAAACCAGATATTTAGAACCAATAATCGACTTAATCTTGCTCAGCTCATGTAGGTTTTAATCGATCATTTTGTAAAAATGTCTTCTACAGTATAGTGTGTATCAATGAATCAACACAAAACAATCTGATACATTTGTTTATAATCAACTAAATTGCTAAGTCTGATTAACCACATATGCCTGTGTTATACAAACATTTTGAAAATAGCTAAACTACAAGCTCACAACGCGTGGCTTCGTGACGCCTTTTGAGCTTGTAGATCTGCTATTTTCATTAATCGCAAATGAGGCAATAGTTTGAAATAATTGTGATGCTAGTCCTGTCGCCCAGCCCTTGTTGGGGGTGTATGGGGCAGGGAAGATGAAGTGCGCCAGTCTCTCACGTATCAACTGCCACACACAGGGAGTCCATGGAGGGAAGAGAGGGAGGGATAGAGGGAAGATGAAGGGATAGAGGGAGGTATGGAGGGTGGGAAATCAGAGAGAAGATTTTTCTCTCCACTGAGCTGAGGTTAAATTTGGCTGCTGTGTGTGTGTGTGTGTGTGTGTGTGTGTGTGTGTGTGTGTGTGTGTGTGTGTGTGTGTGTGTGTGTGTGTGTGTGTGTGTGTGTGTGTGTGTGTGTGTGTGTGTGTGTGTGCGGCATGTGCGTGTCCCCATCCATCCATCCATGTGTTTTGTCTATATGTGACTGTTTGATCAGCAGTCCTGAGGCCCCTGCTGAGTCAGTGAATGTGATCCTCTGATTGTTCTGAGCTGTTTGACTCTTGTTTGTGTTGTGATGTAGGTCCTGTCACTGCTGCAGGCATGCCAGGCATGGACACACACACACACACACACACACACACACACACACACACACACACACACACACACACACACACACACACACACACACACGCACAGGGGTGCAGTTATGTAGATCCTGTCACAGCTGTGTGCCCCTCAGGACACACAAATACAGATGTGCGCACACACACACACACACACACACACACACATTGTACACCACACACACATACACCCTACACGGCCAGACATATCGTACATGCACACTACACAGGGCTGGGTGGAACCATGACAGAGCCTGAAATCCAGGCGATTTATTGGGCTCCACACCAGCCAAGACCTCCAGCACGTCAAAGCGTCTCAGTTTCAGCCTCCACGTCCTTCCGCCCAGAGAAGCTTATCTCCTCCACACAGCTCTCTGCTAAGTGGCTGGAGTCTGCTCCCAATCAAATGGAGATTGCGGCAATATTGTATCAGAGAGGGAAATCTCGAAGGTTTGTGTGTGGTGGCTGTGTGTGTGTGTGTGTGTGTGTGTGTGTGTGTGTGTGTGTGTGTGTGTGTGTGTGTGTGTGTGTGTGTGTGTGTGTGTGTGTGTGTGTGTGTGTGTGTGTGTGTGTGTGTGTGTGTGTGTGTGTGGGGGGAGAGAGATTGCGTGTGTTGAGGGGTTGTATCTATGTGTGTGTGTGTGTGTGTTTGCAGTGGCCTTGCTGTAGTTAGTAGCCTACCTCGTAGCATCTGCCATTCATTTGGAGTTGAAGACAAACACACTGATGAAAATGACTCAGACCACAGGATCCCCCCGTCTCTCTCTCTCTCTCTCTCTCTCTCTCTCTCTCTCTCTCTCTCTCTCTACATTTTCTCTCTCTCCCTCTTTCTCTCTTCGACCTGCCTTTCTATTCCGCTTTCCACATTTCCCCGTCTCTCTCTCTCTCCTCTCAATCATGATCTCTCCTTCTCTCTCTCCTTATCCCCCGTCTATCCCCCGTCACCCTCTCTCTCTTCTTCCTTGGTCTCTCTCTCTCCCTCCCTCCCCATCTCTCTCTCTCTCTGGGAGGGAGTTGAGGGGAGGGGCAGAGCAACAGGCATTTCCACTCCATTGTATATGTATCTACTGCACTTCAAACATCATATGTTTGCACTGCACATGGGGCCAGATTTCAAACTCCGACTGCATCTCCACAATTCAATTTCGCTTTGTTTAAACACACGCTCGGGCGCAGCCTCGACCATGTCGCCAATCCGCGCCGAGCTCCTCTGACGGCTTTTAATGTATGTGACTGAATTTGTAGCTCATCTGTGTTTGATTTCTCTGTGTTTTGAGATAGAGGCAACGTCGGGGCTGAAGATGGCGAAACGAGATCGGGTCATTTATATCAGCAACTTTCGAGAGCTGTTTGTTGTCTGTAATCCCCTGAGTGGATGAGTGGATGGGCTTTGTTGTATATTTATACCCCTTTCGACGTAATGAGCCCCCCCTGGGTCGCAGGGTGGTCTCGCTGAGAGACACCTAGTCTGTCTCATCAAATCACAGGTTTGATTCTTGGCAACGCGACTCCGTCCTCCATACTGATTTAGATTAGAAGGTTAGAGAGTTCAACTCATGTTGACTTCACAGGTTTGATTCCACCGAGGCCGATGTTTGTAAACAAGTGCTACCCTGTTTTAGTGCTCTTGAGGAAGAGAACGAGGACCTTCCTGCACCATGGGTGTCATCCCTCTGCTCTTTGACCTCTGACCCCTCTCATAAATTGCACACGTATATGTATCCCTCACAAGGATCGGTGATGAAACTGATTCCTCGTTAAAGTGTGTGGGATATGGCTGTTCTGACTGACCTGATACAAGCCCCGATCGAAGCTAAGGCAGTGGGGTGGTGCGAGAGAGGTGGGCTGGGGGTGCTGGGTGAAGGGTGGGCGGGGGGGGGGGGGGGGGGGGGTATAGGGGCTTGGGTGTTTGGTGACAAGGTGTTGAAGTGGAACAGCCCCAAAGATCAATTGGTCGGACACCTGCCCCCCAGGAGCCGTTGACCCGTAACCTTTCCAAATCCTCTCTCACACTCCCTAATGGAGCGACATGTACACACACACACACACGCACACACACACACACACATGCAGGCGGACACCCACACACGTGCAGATGGACACACATATGCGCACGCCCTTTCCTCTACTCCGCTCTCCCACACATCTTTCTCACAGTCACCAGCTCTGTTGCGCGCACACACAAACACACACAAACACACACACGCACGCACATCTTATCCTCCCGCATATCTTTTCTCCAATAACTCAACTGGCTCAGATGCGCTGTGCACACACGTCACTCACCTCTCCAAGTCAAACCCCGATGTTCATGTTCTCTTTCTTTTCTGTGTGAGTCCTGTGCCTGCTTTGGGCTTTGATAAGATAATGGCTGCCGTTGCACAGTGAGTGGGGCTCCGGAGCACCTGACCCCTGAATAGGTGCTGAGTGGAGGGCCCGTGCTGGACGGCAGAGACGTGCTCATACACTGTTGACTTAAGCCTTCGGCCCCAGCCATCCATCATCTGCATGTGATGGGGCCGCCCTCGAACCCCCCACCCCCACCCCCCACCCCGCCCAAACCCCACTGTACACTTAATCTGCCAGCAAAGCGTTCCTGCTGTCTGTGTGTATGTGTGCGTGTGAGTGTGCGTGTAATATCCAGCTTCTATCTTACATGGGAATAAAAAGCGCACTTTCACCCGGTCTCGGCCCACTCTGCTTCATTTCTAGCGTAGCATTTTTCACGCCGTGTTTCCGCCTTGCACAAGCTCAGATGTTTTTCTCACTCTGTCTTCTTGTTTGGTGAATATCCACTTTTCTCTCACACACTCGCGCACATGCAAAAATGCACACGCATACGCCTTCCTTGTCGATATCCCCATTTCTTTCTTTCTTTCTCTCTCTCTCTCTCTCTTGCACTCCCAGCAAAGACAGGGAGGGAATTTGCTCCTTAAATCCTTCCTTCCTATTTTTTCAAAACCACCGAGGCATTTGGAAAAGGTTCTTTGCAATTATATTTAATCATACGCGGCCGTCCCAATCAAGGGCAGCTCTGGTGATCACATTTGTATGGGTTTCAGGTTCTGCCCCTTCGTTTCACGTCAGTGGCGTGCCCGTGCACGCTCAGGGGGCAAGGACCACCTGGACGAGCCGAGCGATAGATCTCTCTCTCTCTCTCTCTCTCTCTCTGTGTTTCTCTATGAGCAAGTTCACATGCTCCAATATGAATGTCTGTATATCTTCTGTACCTACAATACATAGGTACCTGTCTGTATCTGTAACTTTCTCTCTATTCCCTTTTTCTATCTTTGTCTCTTCAGTTGTCCCTTCATTTCGCTCTCCTTCTTCCGTCTCTGCCCAGCTCTGACAGTAGTGTTTTTAGCCGTACGTGGGTTGATGTTTGAGGCACTAGATAGATACTGAAGTGGATTTATTTCTGCTTAGTTTATTTTTTTCCACACACATAATTATAGTGGATGGTTTTCAAATAAAATTTTGCTTCAATAAATGCGATCCACATACTTCAACAAAGTTGCATTTGAGTATGTATTTATGATATGAGTGTGTATTTCTGTTGGTGCTGTCCTTGCATTTGTGTGAGTGTGTGTGTGTGTGTGCGCGCGCGCCTATGCGTGCATTAAGCACTTTAGCAGAAGTCCCCGATGCACTGCCCAGCTAAGTCCGGCTGTCCAGCCCACCCAGTCTGTGAGAGAGTGGGTTTCCATTTTTCTTCTCTCTGTGGACCATAGAGGCCAGTGTGTGTGTGTGTGTGTGTGTGTGTGTGTGTGTGTGTGTGTGTGTGTGCGCGCGTGTGTATGCCTTTGTCCATATCAGTCATACAGTAGCCTGATATATTGTTGCTATACTTGTGTGTAAATGTGTATTATGTGCGTGTTTGTTTGTGCACATTTTTGTATGTTTATGTTGTGTGTTTGTATATCTTTGTATGCACATGGGTGCACATTGGTGTGTGTGTGTGTGTGTGTGTGTGTGTGTGTGTGTGTGTGTGTGTGTGTGTGTGTGTGTGTGTGTGTGTGTGTGTGTGTGTGTGTGTGTGTGTGTGTGTGTGTGTGTGTGTGTGTGTGTGTGTGTGTGTGTGTGTGTGTGTGTGTGCACGTGCACAACTCTGTGTGTGTGTGTGTGTGTGTGTCACACAGGAAAGCAGAGCATGTCTCTGATCCCCTGTTCCTCTCATTTTCCCTGGTGAAAGGCAGCATTATAACTGATTTCCATGACCTCAAGCTAGGGCCTTCATGGCCTCTGTGTGTGTGTGTGTGTGTCTGGGTGGGTGGGTGGGTGCGTGGTTGGGTGCTCGGGCATATGCGTCTGCTAATTTGTGCGCACATGTATGTATGTTTGTGTGTGTGTGTGTGTGTGTGTGTGTGTGTGTGTGTGTGTTTGAGCGCGTGAACTGCTTTCCATGACCTCCAGCCAGGTCCCTCCTCTGCGGCCTGCCTCGCAGCGCTTGTTTAGACAACAGTGGTGCACATGTTGGCTGAAATATGGCCGCTGCGCTCGTTTGCTCGGGTGAATTAAGCTACGGCATGTGTGCTTAAACCCAGACGGCTCGCTGATTTATCCCTATATTTAAATGATTGATTTAAGAGCCAGCCAGGCAACACTTGTTGAAGCTGCAGAGGGTGGGGGGTGTGGGGTGGCGTGGGCCATGAAGAGATGAGAGAAGAAGAAGGACATGGATTCAAATCAGAAAATATACAGGCGCCCCCTCATACACACACGTGTGGGCAGTGATATTTATGCTATCCATCGCTGGGGCTGAAGTGAATTATTCACAAGAAACCGAAATAAATTATTCAAAAGCAAAGCTTTGCTTAGCACAAGATGGATTTTCTAACGATGTACTGATTGCTTTTTAACATGCTCCACGTTCAAATGAGCTGTAAAATTTTGTTTATTATGCTTCAGAACGTGACATAGGCAATCAGTTTTAACGTCAGCAGAGAGCTGTAGGAAAACGTATGAAAACATATCGGCCTGTGTCCGTGCCCCGCGCTTGTGTGTGTTTGCGCAAAGTGCGTGTGTACTTGAGTATGTGTACTTGAGTATGTGTGCGACTGTGTTTTATTACCTGTCTCATTATTAAATGTGTTGGAGGCCGGCTATGCTGGGACAGAACATTCCAGTGCTTTAATGTCTCCCTGGTCTCTCCCCCGTCCCCCTTACTCCTCTCTTTGATAATACTTTTCCTTATGAGCCAATAAAACCAGACGCTTTCTCAGCGCGCCACCTTTTTCCTTCCCCCTTGCACTCATTTTCATCCCTGCAACAGCATGCTTGACACTGGTCAAGCTGTGCATCGTGGGCTAACAGTAACAGTTCACTGTTTGGGAATTTGTTCCCTGGAGTCAGAGGAGAGAGGGAAAAAAAATGCACCCGAGCCCAATTTGTTTGCTATTTTCCCTCTTTCTTTTTTTCCTCCCCCTTTATCGCAATCTTTTCTGCTTTCCTCCTTTTCTATATGCCTCCTTTTTCTGTCTCTCCCTTCCTCCCTCCCTCTCTTCCTCCCTCCCTCCCTCCCTCTCTTCCTCCCCCCTCTCTCTCCTTTCCTCTTTCCTCAACGCTCCGTTTTCTTTGCAGGGTCGAGTTAGGCATAAGCGAATAATTAGGTAATTGCCCCCTTGATTGAGCTCAATAGGAAACGTTTCAATTAGCCTAAAACTGTGCGAGGAGGAAGTAGGCTCTTACAAAGGGAAACATTCCTTGTCATGCAACTGTCAGCCCCCCCCCCCCCCCCCCCCGAGCCCCCACACCACGAGCCGGGATTAACTTGATACCGGGAGGAGGAAACGTCGGGGGAAGAGAGGCGGTCGTTACGCAAAGCACCGCTGAAGAAGAAGAAGAAAAAAAATCTATATATATATATTGAGGAGTTGGGGGGGGGGGAGGGTGTTGGGTGGGCTGGAGAAAGTAAAGAGAGGCAGTGAGTGAAAGTTAGGTCCTAGGGGGATGGGGGAGGGGAGGGGGGACACAGCAGTAGAAGAGACAGCAAGAAATGATTGCCACAATTACAGCTATATTTAAACGCAACTTTTTCTGCGATATGATTCCACCCCCAGTGATCCCCTGTCCAGATAAGAGGTAGACCTCTCAGACTGCCCGCCCGCCCAGCAGCCTGTAACAAATTACAAGCTCCCAGCCATGGAAGAGACCCAGTTCCTGATGAGGAAAAAGAGCTAGAGTGGAGGGGGGAGGGGGCTACGGAGAGTCGACTCAGTACCTCTGAGACACGGTCAGCTTAAAAAAAGAGGGAAATCGGAAATCCGAGATTGCCATTTAAACGGAGGGAGGGAAAATGAATGGATGTGGGGGAGGAAAGGGGGTGTTCGTTGGGAATCGCGCCGAGACGGCAGCATCAAAATGATCTTAAAGGTCTCTTTTCTTCTGAAGGTTTTTATAGCTGCTTTATAGTCAGGCTTTCTGTTCTTCCTCACAGAGTGATTTTGTGTGTGTGTTTGTGTTTTTATGTGCTCATGTGTGCACGTGTTTCGGTAGGTGAGTGCATGTGTGTGTGTGTGTGTAGGCGGGTGTTTTGTGTCCATGTTCATACATATATATGTGTACATATGTGTATATATGTATATATATATATATATATATATATATATATATATATATATATATATATATATATATATGTGTGTATATATATGTATGTGTGTGTGTGTATATATATATATATATATATATATATATATATATATATATATATATATATATATATATATATATATATATATAAAATCGCCCTATTTTGTCATTGTATGTCATTAATGGAAAAACCTAAATTACAAAATATTCAGAACATTTCAGACATTTTACAAATAACCGAACATCCACACAAAAGAATATACTGTATGATGAACATTTCAGTGTTCTTGTATGTTTTACTTGTGTATCAACAGTGCACAGCACACTCAGTGCCCTTTCTTCTGTCATCACATTCACCTCTGCTGGCCCGATACATGGGCCATGAAATTGAGGAGCTCGGGCGCTGACCTCTAATAGCGTGCGTGAGTCTCCGGGAGTTTTATGTAGGTGTTAATGGATCGTATGTGAGTGTCTATGTAGACAGGCGTTAACACTGTGAGGGGGCGTGGTGGGAGGAATAGAGGAAGTGGATGCATGTGTGAGAGAGAGAATTATGTGTGCGTCTGTCTGTCTTCCTGGATTTGTCGTAGAGTAAGTGTATGTCTGAATATTGAATGCATGTAATTTTGTGTCTAAATGTGTGTGAATGAGTACGTCTGAATTTGTTTGTGACAGAATTTTTTTTTTGTTTGTCTCTGTGTAAGTGTGCATACTTGTACTGTTGCTATCTTGGTGAGAACCAAATGTCTTTAAAAGGAGAGCAACATGAAGAAAATTATGGAAAGTGAGGACATTTTGCCGGCATTCGCTTTTCAAGAGGTTGTTTTCGATTTAAGATGCATTTATTTGTCATGTGATCATGTTTATGTGCAGTGATATGTTAGTGCGGTAGATTCTGCCAGACTTAGCTAAAAGTAATGTGTCCAACATGTAATTTAGAATACAGAGTGTAATACAATTAAGGTAATGACAAGTTTATAATACAAATAAGTTACCACTATCTGTAATAGTAATATGTAATACAGTAACTAATAAAGTGTAGGTAAATATATTAAGACATTGGTGTAGAGAATGTTCATAGACTAGCAATATAATATAGAATAGCACCTTCCCTGGGTTACTGTGGTAAGATATACTGTATATCTAAATGTTTCACCCAAAATAAAACGGAAATATACAGAATGTATAGAATATATGAGAAAATAAATTGTGAATACATTTAGAATTCAGATCTATATCTTTATCTTGAAGACAATTTCTTTTTTTATAGAATATAGATAATATAAATATAGAAATTACCAACAGAAGATGTGCAGAATACATATACATGCAGCAGAAGAATGAGTACATTAAAGCAACCAATTACTCTATATGCATAGTGCAAATAGCAGTCAGTATTGTGTGTTGAATTATAACAAGACCAAGTTAGAAACAATCCACAAAAGCACAATTTGTACAAGGAGGTTTGTTCATATTGCCTGAGGGGGAAAATCTCTTGTGTCTCTCTGTGGTGGCTTTGTGGAGGTTCAGAAGTTTGCCTGACCACAGTGACACAAACAGATCAATGCTGTTGTTGTGATGGGGGTCGATAATCCATATTAGGGCTGGGCAAGATGAGTTCAAATGATTATCACGTTTATTTCATTTTTGCCTCGATTACGAGTAATGAACGATTTAAACAACCAAAAAAGTGGAAATAGCGGATCTATAAGCGCACAACGCGGCCCATTGCGACACGGAAGAGCTTGTAGATCAACAATTGTTTTATTATTTTTGTACACCACCATTGTACAACAAAGTATAATACAGGGTGTGTTAATCACGTGGTTAATCAAGTGGTTAATCAGACTAATCAATTTAGATAATTGTAGAAAATCTATTAGAATTTGTTTCCTTGTTGATTCGTTGATATTTAAGAAAGCTGCTTCTCGATTATTCAATTAACTTACAAGCAAGATTAAGTGGGTTATTGGTTCTAAAAATCCGTTTTGATATTATTTTCAGTTAATTGTCCAGGCCTAATCCATATTACTTCTAGCATTGCTCAGGGACCTCCTATAGGGTACGAGTCCTGCACGGAGGGGAGTGAAGCTCCCATGGCGTACTCGACCGAGCGCTCCACCCTCTGCAGGGCTCGCTGCTCACCAAACGGTGATAGCCCCAATCAGAATGCTGTGTGTAGTACAGTAGCTGAGTAGAAAGGTTTTAGGGTTTTAGGTTAAGTTTTGGGTTCAAATTACACTGATGTTAAGGGTAAATGTTAAGGTTAGGCCTGTACTGATCATAGTTGAGGTTAGGTATAGGGAATGAAGGTAGACAATGGCATATCAGTCGAAAGTTTTATGTGTGTGCAGTACATTTGGATTTGCGTCTCTGAATTTGCATGTGTGAGCGTGTGCGTTTGTGCCCATGTGCTTGTGTCTCTACACGTCTGCATCTGCGTTTCTGCGTTTGTGCGTGCGTTTGTGCGTGCGTGTCCGTGCGTGCGTGCGTGCGTGCGTGCGTGCGTGCGTGCGTGCGTGAGTGTGTGTGTGTGTGTGTGTATTAGAGAGAGAGAGAGAGAGAGAGAGAGAGAAGAGGCTTTGGCTGCAGCGTTTTATCCAGGTCCCTGTGGACACAGTGTGGTTAGGAGAGTAAACGGTGGTGCGTGTTAATACGCTTCCTGTGTCTGGACCACCATACCTGTGTGGTTCACCTCCACACACACACTCTGGCTGTTTAACAGAGCCCAGGCACACGTCTGCTACCAACACACCCTTCAGGTGCTACCGGTCGGGGATGCAGGCTGTAGCAGGATGTAAAGTGTGTGTGTGTGTGTGTGTGTGTGTGTGTGTGTGTGTGTGTGTGTGTGTGTGTGTGTGTGTGTGTGTGTGTGTGTGTGTGTGTGTGTGTGTGTGTGTGTGTGTGTGTGTGTGTGTGTGTGTGCGTGCGTGTGTGAGCTTATGATACAGGGGTTTGAAGAGATTCAATTGCATTCATTTCTTTATTAGGTTTACTTATTTTGTGTTTTTTTTGGGAAACTATCCCAAAACAAAATAAATAAAATGTAGGAAAAGTAGCAAGTAGTGTATTTCCATATATATAACTTAGGCAGTTATAAAGTGTCTTTGTTGTTATGCATAATTATAAACATTTATAACGAGTGTTATGAAGCCTTATACATGTATTATAATGCATTATTAATGCAATTATAATGCATTATAGACCTATAGTCTTACTGGTATTACCCTCCCCCTTCTCAATCTTCCCTCTCTGTGTCTATCCGATAAAGTACCCTTTTACAATAAAATCCTCAGTGTTAATTTATCCGTTAGTAACTCTGAGACTGTACAAATGTACCAAATGGACCCGTAACTCAGGGTCAAATTAACGCTCAGGATTTTACAGTGTTCATCATTCCACGACACACACACATTAAATGTTAACCCCTGTTGACACCAAACAGGTTAGCGTGCTTGTAGCCCAGAGTGCAAAACAGCAGTCCACCGATACTGACCCTGTTGACCTGGGCCCACCCAGCCGTGCAGGATATTTAGCCCTGTGGTTCTCAAAGTGGGGTGCAGGGACACTCAGGGGTCATTTAGGGGGTTCCAGGGGGTCCCCAGCCAAATGAGTTAATAGAGCATCAAGATCAGTTGAATGACTTTAACCCTACAGTATATGCACTGGCTATTTGAAAATAGCTGATTTACAACCTGTGAGCTTGTAGAGCTGCTATTAAAAAAAAGAAGAAAATCTTTAAATAATTTAAAAAATGTATAATGTATAAAAATGTATAAATAAAACACAAATCTTTTATGGGGGATACCTGGCACAACATTCTTTCAGATAATAATAACAATAATGGATTTTATTTATAATGCACTTTACATTTGTGAAAATCTCAAAGTGCTACAATAAGCAAATGCATAAAAAAAGAATCATCACACTAAGAACATCTAAGAAACTGAACAAAACATTTAAACGATGGAAAGATATATATTCGGGGGTCCTTGACATGAAAAAGTTTGAGAACCACTGGTTTAGCCCAGAGACCAACACACCGCCCCCCCCCGCCCCCCCCGCCCCCCTTCACTCCCCTTCACCCCCCCATCGTCTATGACAGCTCCCAGCTCCTGTCTTGACAGAGCCAGGTCGGGGGACACACACATCCGCAGTTATAACTCAGTAATTTGTGTTTGTGCATTGTGTGACAATTGTGACAAATGAGTGGCCTGGAGTCAAATGCCAACCTGCCCTATCACTCCCCCTCTCTCTCCTGGTTTCCTGGCCAGGCCAGTGTAGCTGCTCAGGTGTAGGATGCTGAGCAGGCTCTCTCTCGCGTGCAGTGTATGAGTAAGCGGGCTGACAGGGGAAATGGCTGAGTTTGTTTTAAATGTGTTTTTTTGTATTTTTTTGTATTGATTAATTATATCAACTCTGCGGGGCCTATACGATCACATTAAGTGAGTGGGTGGCAAAGCTAGACCCCCCACCTCCCCACCCCACCCACCTATTCCCCTCAGAAGCTTGCGGCGTGACGAGTTTGAAATAGGCCTGTCCGCATACTTGGCTTCCTACTTCAGCGGCACGCTTCGCCTGCACGCACGCACGCACTCCGTCATACACCACAGCGACCGTTTTCATTTCGCCAACCCCTCTCATTTACATTTTCCGGGGCATTTTTCATCATAAACGCATTCTGTCATCGATATTTTGTAAAGGGGGGGGCGCAGTGGTTGAGATCGAGCGGGGAGGAGGGGGATCTCATCGCGAGCAGACCTCCAGAGTAAGAACACGGAACCCATTATGGAAGCCAGGCAAGAGACGGGAGGTGGGACCCTGGTAATGTTTTAGCCCCCCGAAATGAGTTCCATTCCCTGGGAAGTCCTCCTGCGCAGCAGAGTTAGGGATGTAATACTCATATGGAGCAGTTTATGAGGATTAAGAGCTTTTATTTAGTCTACAGAGGCCAGCGGCAGGCCTCTCCGCAAGCTCAGCCCGTCCTCGTCGTATCTTGGCTCTTCGAACGGGCAAGCCAGGCCAGGAAAGGGATCGGAGAGGAGACGAGGTTTTTTGAGTCGACACAGTGAAATCCTCAGCGTTCATTTATTCATTTGAACGGAACTGAATGTACCCGAAAGGGTCCATTTGGTTCCGTTTGTACTCTCCCAGAGTTAAGTTTAACTGTGCATAGACATAGTTGCCGGCTGGTGGTGGTGTATGTTTGACTTCACCCAGGACTGTGCTTGTCTGTTCTCCAGCGGACTGTGAACGTCATTGGGCCTGAGTTTTAGCACCTGTGGCAGGTGGGCCTGTGTAGTCTGTGGCTCTGACTTTGACTCCTGGCCTCACACCCAGAGTTTGGTTCAGAATGTTTACTCGCAAATGTTTTAAATCCTAAATGAGGTAGCTGTGCAGCGCGCCGGGGCTGAGCCCAAGCCGTGTCGTTTTACGTCTCATATTCTGTGCGATGTTGCATTTCGTGCATTTGTTGTCTATCTATCTGTTTATACGTGGCGCATGTGTTTATAAGTGTGGATGAGAAGAAGATGTGTGTGTGTGTGTGTGTGTGTGTGTGTGTGTGTGTGTGTGTGTGCGTGTGCGTGTGTGTGTGTTTACGTGTGTGGCTTTCCTCCATCTTTTTTTTTTTCCCAGAAGGAAAAGTCTCATGTTCACTCTCTAACTCGTCCCGGTAGAGGGTCAATTGCAACCAGTTGGCCGCCAGTCTGGTCCAAAGTAAACATTTGGAGAGAGGGGACTGTACAGGCAGGTACCTGGAGGGGCTGTGTGGGCTTTTACTCCTCTCCTCCTCCTCCTTCTCTCCGTCCTTTCCTGCCTCCTCCCTCTCCCCCTTCTCTGCTTCTCCTCCACCGGCTTCCATGGCTGCTTCTTGCGCGGCGGTGGGCCCGCGCTCCCCTCGGGGCGGGAGGCTGCCAGGGGGTTGCTGCTCCCAGATGCGGACGGCCGGCAGGCTGCTGTCCGTCCTCCGTGAGATGGCCTGTCCTCTGGGACAGGGTCTCCAGAGAGAGGGTCTGCTCTGTGGGCCAGGCTGAGTTCTGCCTGCCTGCTGTGGTCTGGCTAGTTTAACCCATTCAATCCGGGAACGCATCTACAAATGTATTTTTTGTAAAAAACATACGTATGTTGCTATATATATCAGTGACTTTTTCATGTCAAGGATCCCCGAAATTATATGTATTTGTCCACGGACAAAACAAAAAAAAAATTGTTCCAGGGACCACCCCCAGAAGATTTGAGTTACAAACGTTCGCTTTAAAAAATATATATATTCAAAGATTGCACAAACTTTCACGATTTTTCAAAAATAGCAGATCTACAAGCTCATAGCTCGGTGCCGTGCTATGAGCTTGTATATCAACTATTTTTGAACAGCCAAAGAAATAAAAAAAGAAATGACACACAGATGCGTTCCCCCGGTCTTAACGGGTTAAGAGCACTGCTGGATCGCAGACACAGACAAGGCAGCCCGGCTCAGCACGCATGTCCACATGATATGTATAAACTTCAACATAAAACACCGAAAAAAGACATCTCCTTCATTGTGGAAGCTGTCGGGAGTATGGTTTTCATTTTGGGGCTGAGCTCTGCGCGTCCAGTGTGATTTATGCAGGCCTGAGCAGGGGCTCACTTGTGTTTTGTGTGGCGGAGGTAATGGGCAGGTCTGCTAGAGATTTGCTGTGAAGTGTTGAGGAGGGCTGCAGGCCAGAGTAAAGGGGAGAGCCCGGTCCTGAAGCCTGTAGCCCTTTTTTTGAGCCTGATGGCATTCGACTCCTTTAACTGGGGCTGGGGAGCGGTCTGCACAGCTCAATTTTGCCCACATTAATCAAACTCACATTTCCTCACATCAGCCGGTGTGCCTATCAGCAGGGCTGGCTCGTTAGCATAATGAATTCAGGTGATTTTACACAGAGGGCCTCAGTCTTCTAAGAAAACAAATTCGTTGCCCTTGGATATGAATAAAACAAGATCGTATTATTTCCATTGGATCCAGTTTGAGAAGTAAAGGTTTCAATTCATTTTGTCAGGTGAGCTTTTTGAAAATCTGTGTTTTGGAATGGAAACCTCTTTCGGCCCTGTTCGACAGTGCACCCTAACTCCTGACAAAATATTTCCTTCATTTTCACTCATTTAGCTTTTGACTGCCATGAAATCACACGTTTGCTCCGTGGCCAAATTTTACCCTTTGCACCTCCTCTGCATAAAACATCAAAATCTATCATTTCATGGTGCGTATAGCGAGTCAAAATGGCCTTTCGTGTACGTGGTGAGTTATTTCTTTTCAGGCAGACTTCCTCTCTGTGTGAGTGAGGGGGGCATAGGGTCACAGAGTGTGGGGGGCAGCGGTGGTTGGTGGGGGTGGGGGGGGGTCTGTCTGGGAGAGTGAAAGCATGCAGTCAGACAGTGGGAGAGAGAGAGGGGGGGGGGGGGGGGGGGCTTTACTGGCCATTCGTACAGGTGCTTATAATTTGCAGCGTGTGATTAATCATTGTTGTGTTTGGGGGTGACATCTTGTTTAATGGATCTGTCCATCTCACTGTTCTGGGGAGGTAGGCAGTAGCCATGCACAGCATCATAGCCTGTACACTCCACACACGTGCATGTAGGTATACACACACACTCTGAGTTAAATGAACGCTGAGGATTTTACTGTGCATGAGTGTGCGCACACGCACGCACACACACACACTGCATTGACATAATATGCACATTACACATTATATATGAACGCTACACTGACGAGGGTGTCCTACCTTGAAGTGTAACCTCACATCATCTCCGTCCAGCTCAAAAGCAGCAGCAAACTCGAACCCAAACTACGCTTGGTGTCACAAGCAGAGCCGCAGCAGCAGTAGCCTACAAGGTGGCCTGATGCAACATGTGTGCAAGCCCACCGGGCCGGCCCACCGGCCGGCCCCGCCAGCGGACAGAGGCGGCGGTGTTTCTGTGTGTGTTTGCTTTGGGTGGAGGAGGGCAGGCGGGCTGGTCAGCACGGCTGTAAATCAGAGTCTTCCTGATGGAACCCTGATGGACAGGAAGCTAATCTGTCCCCTGTGTGTCATTAGGCCTCAACCTCCCAGATAGCTGCGGATCCTCCTGCATCCCTCGTCTCTCCATATCCCCCCCACACACACAACACACACACACACACACACACACACACACACACACACACACACACACACACACACACACACACACACACACACACACACACACACACACACGCATTATAGACACATGCGTAGGTATGCATAGGCATGTACAAAAACACACAGCAGCACACCTGCACAAACATATATACATATGTTTGCACGGCGTGCGCGCGCACATACACACGCACAGATGTACGTATCTGTGGTCCAGGCAGGGCAGCCTTGTGGAGACCAGAGACAGTACCACAGACACACATGTTGAGCATAAACTGGCTGAGCTTAGTGTCAAGAGTTCATCGTCAGCATCCGTCATGGCAAAAACAGTGCCAGAGCTGGTGTAGTTACTTTCTCCTCACATTGCCATTCTCTGGCACACCCATCCACAAACTGCACAGTTACCACCAAGCCAGGTCACTAATGAGAAAATATACTTGAAGCAAATTAATTTAAATGTGGTAAAAATGATATATTTTGTTGTTTGTTTGTTTTTTGTAAAAAAAAGTTTGTTAAAAAGTTTGAGTTCTGTATTCCGATAATCTGTAATCATTTGTATTGTTCATGAACAGGTGTATCCCCATCTCTCTCGGTCTTTAATAAATAGAAAGTGCATTCTCAGGTCGGGATACCAATTTTATCCAATCAGGAGAGAGGACCTCACAAAGATAATTTCTATTTTATGGTCCTCCAGCTTCATTATTTTTGTTTAATCACTTCCAATTTCACTTGTTTATGCTGTATCATCGTATGAGTTATCTAACTCGCAGAGCTACAAATTGATAAATGAAGACTTGTGATTTTACTGTGTACAGCTTCTATGCCAATACTTTACATATCACCTTTTTTGGTTTGTGAATCACAAATGTCCACGACCAAATGAAGGGGTTCTAAAATAATTGTTGGCTGTCCTGAATACCTAAATGAATGAATGAAACCATAAAAAGCATAAACAATAATTGCGGTTAAAATATGAATGTATGTCCAGGAGTAGGTAGAAGTAAAAAAAACTAATAAAAAAACCTGATGTTCCTTGTTCAATATTTTAAAAAGTAGTTATTAAATCATGACTATTTTGTAATCATACCTAGATCATCTGTTTTGTAATGTCGGGTAAGATAACTCACAAGTTAAATAATAATACATTGAGTTTAACATTCATGCATGCCATAATTTTCAGAGTGGGTGGATGATAAAAAAAAACAATTACACAGTACATACATATCTTATGTTGCAACAAAATACCTCCACCGGCATTTGTGAGGCTGTTACAGTACAGTATGCATGTCTGTTGCCCATTTAGAGCAAAGCTGCTCTCATTCATAATTCTGCGCTGACAGTTTGGAGTTATTTCAGGTTTTCTGACAAATAGCTGGATGAAAGGGACCACCACATCCGTGTACGGTTCACTTGGAGTTTGTCCAACAAAGAGATCCTGACCCCTCAATTACAGGATGATGGAGCTATTTCTCTGGCGTGTTTCTGAATTTCATTAACAATTTTGCGTCTGCATGTGTTAAATGAACCCTAAGAAATGCTCTTTTATTATTTGTTGCATACATTTTTTTTCCTCCCCTGAACATATGTTCTATATATTTTTAGACTGTCTATACACAAAGTGTTTGCAGCAAGCATCCATTGTTCCTTTAACTACATAACTATAGAAATGATTATAGAAATGCCATGCCCTATTTTGGTCAAATTTTAAAAAAGTTTTTTTTTAATGTTTAACACTTCTTTTTACAAATTTGAGCCCGTAGATTGGCTATTTTCGCTATTTGCATGAAACGTAGTAAATAGGCCTTAAGAGGTTAACAATTTTGCATCTGCATGTATGCATACAGTATGATGCTTTGGAAATGCCTCATATTTTAAAGTATTTTTTTAATTATTTTTCTTTTCCCTAAAATATTTTTCTCCCTCTAACATATCTTTTCAGACTGTCTATGCTGAAACCTTTTGCAGCAAGCATCAATTGTTATTAGTGTACAAGTTCTGAACATGCAAATGGGTCGTACTTCATGGACCTGACTAAAATGTCCTCTTTACAGTGTAATCCAACTTAGAGCCAACTGTCTCAGTGAGAACTAATTAATGTGGTATTCCTTTGATCACTGCTAGATGAATGTGGATTTGAGAACATAAACAACCCCATCGCAACACTAGAAACAAGAGAACCAAGTTTCTAATATGTGACGTCATCCAGTTGGAACTGCTCCATTGACATTGAATCAGAGGCCATCTTTGTGAGCTCAGACAAAATGTTTGTTTGACCTTTTTAAAATCACCCAGGATACTGATCCTGTCGTTCACTGTCATTCACCGTCAGCGGAGCCTTGTATGACATCATAAAGAGTGTCTTGGCTCTCGCGCTTGCAGCTTGGGATAGATTTGTTCATATTCACTAATCATGGCTGAATTTTTCCAAGATCATAGGAATAAGATACATTTCTTGTTTTGGGTGGATTTTCTCTAATTTGCCTAATTTACTCTCTTAATATTTCCCAAGACATATATATATTTGTCTTCATCTTTGAATGTGAATAGGCGTGCCTGTGTGTGTCTGCATGTGATTTTAAGGGGCTTTGTAAATGAAGAGGGGGGCCGTAACCTACCATATGAAGCAAGCCAGGGTTGGGTTTCCCTGGCGCTGGCAGAGCGACGTGGCAGGGGGGGTCATGTGCCAAAGTGACAGCTGTTAGCAGATGCCATGTCACACACAGCGGGTCTTGCTGCCTTGCCCGCCTGCCCGCCCTCCCTTCACGCATTAGGGCAATTAATTACCCCAATTCAAACAATGATCATAAATCACATTACACTAGACTGAGCCGCGATGTTGATTGCATAATTATTGCATCAAACCACCGGCGTATGTAACATAATCACAGTCTCTCATCAGGCCCAAACCACCAGCATGCATGTGCATTTGGGTTATGCAATGTTTGGGAACCAGAGATGGGAGTGCTAGCTGTATGTACTAAGCCAGGCAGCCCTGCTTAGGACCTTCTCTTCTCCCTGGGTCTTTACTCTCAGGGCAAAAAGCGACAAGAGAGCACTGTTGTGTTTGTATAGGACAGGAATTTCTTTCCCCCAAATGTTTTTTTTTTTTTCTTCTTTTTTTGGAGTGGTGAAACATGTTTCAACTGTGTTTGGGCAGTGATGGCTGAGTGCGTTTACACTTTGGTAATGGCTTCCTGCCCCTAAACTCTCACGCTAAAGACGGGAGGGGAGCCCCAAGAGCAGTTCCCTTTAGCTACTAGCGCCCTGTAGGTCCTGCCCCTGCGCCTACTGTAGCTTAGCCTCGGAGCTCTTCCTCCTCTCCCACCCTGCCCGCCTGCCAACCCGGCACAGACAAGAGGGACCACCCTGTCGGCTTACTCACTCTCTCCTCTAGCCGTATCGCTCCCACTGTGGATAGATTCTGGACTGAGAGATCATATCACCCTTCAGGAATGTCCGTTTGGTTTTTTGCTCCTTGCATCATTTGCATTTATCTACCTTGCAGCCTTTTAAACGATATCGTGCTTTTGGGAAGACTCCTTCTCCCATGATGCATCCCAAAATGTCAGCCAACAGGGTTGAAGCATTAAGGCCACATGTGGCCCGGTCTCTGTTTCCCGGAGGGCTCTATGAATTAGCTCCTCCCCGGACTGAGTTCAATCTGAACCCTATTGCAGGTGTCCCGGCTCCTGAGTTGCATTAATTTTCTGTACTTTATAAGAGCTAAACCCCTAAAATAGACACTAAAGATACATTATGCTCAGCATCCCTGCCAGGACAACATTTCAACGGTCTGCAGTCTGTTGATGGATATTGGGGTTTAGTTCTAGTATCGATGGTTTGGCCTGAAGAGGACCCATTCAGGATTTAATGGCTGTAATGCAGAACAGCAGCGAAGATCCATTTGTTACTCAGAGCGTGTACAAATATAACCAAATGGGCCCGTAACATTTGCACACTCTGAGTTAAATTAACATTATGGGGATTTTAGTGTGTATTTATTCTTTCTTTAAATGTGACTATAGGATGAGTAGCTTGCGGTGGCCCCTGGCTGTGTGTCCATCCAGCCCAGTCCACAGAGAGCAGAGTGGGCCTCAGCCTGTCCATATAGACACAGGGTGTTAACAACTAATTAAACTATTTACTGCCTCACTAAACCTCCATTATTGCTGTTCCCTCCCAATTATTGGCTCCATTATCAGCTTTTATGGACTCAGGTGTGCTTCCGCAGAAAGTGGGCCGGGCTTCTATATCGGCCGAGTGGTCAGCAGCCCTGGCGGTGTGTGTGACATCAGGGTGAATGGCTGTGGTACTGTAGACATGAATAGGGTTTGATTTGTTTAAAAAAAAAAGCAGGGGGGGGGGGGCATTTTCTTAACCACAGCCTTATTTACTTTTTGTACTCGATACAACAAAGTCGTTTTGTGATGCGTTGTGAGCTTGTAGATTTGCCATTTCCCTTATTTATTTCAATAAAGAAAGACATTTTTTCTCCTAAGTAGGCATGCCAGTATTAATGTGAGTAATATATATATATTTTTTTTTATACAATTGTTAAATTGTGATTTTATCAAACTTTAACAGCTAACATCTACAGACAAAAGGAAATTTAATTCAGTCTGACCAGAAGCAGGGATAAAACATATACCCACTGGTGATAAAAATGAATGACCCGAGGGGGGTATCAAAAGCAGAGCCCCCCTCTTTTTTTCTCTGTAAAGCGGACATTGTACCAGCTCACAGTAAAATCTGTGTATCCATTTGACTCCACTGAGTTAAATTCACACTGGTGATTGTACTGTGTAGGCAAAAAAACTCCTGGATGCTAAGTTTCAAGGTGTCAATATATTCCATTTGGGGGAGGGGGTGGTTTTTAAATTTAAACCACAAAAAGAGACACAGCAAACACAGCAATATATTTAAGTCCCTACAGCTCACCATACACCCTGAGGCAGAATACCCTTACTTCATTATCCCCACCAAAATCAGTAAAGGTCGACGTGCTTTTAAATATACTGGAAAGCTCCAGCCGATTGGAACAATCTTTCCGGTTCCCTTAGATCTATTAACTCCTTTAATGTTTTAAAAGCATCTATCCTTACTCATCTTCAAATAACCTGCTCCTGCTTCTAAATGCCTCTGATTGTTTTCTGTCTTCTATAATCCGTCCTGTGAATTATAGGGAATACACTGCAATTTAATTTCCAAGGTGCACATGCATGTCTGTATTCAGTGTATTCGTATGGGCACGTCAATGCATGTTACCGCATGTGCATGTATGTAACGGTCGGTAGTTTTTGCTTTTGTTCATTTAGCTTTACATTGGTGCATTAATGCATGAAGTCTGTTATTTTGTGGGTGATCAGGTGGGGTGGGAGTGGCCAGTTTCAGAAGAGCTTTTGTCAAGTTGTTCTTGTTTATGTACAGTATGCATGGATGTATTTGTGGTATTGTTCTGTCTATTGTACTTTCTATATTTTTGTGATAAGGACCCTCTCGAAAACGAGATGATACATCTCAAGGGGTTATCCTTTCAATAAAGGTATTGTAAAAACTGTGTGTCAGTGTAACTCTGAGAGTGTAAAGAGTGATGGCTTTTCACTCGTACAGTAGCTCTGTTCCCTCAACTTCCGATTCAATAATTCCTTCAGCAATGTTAACATTTTTTTTCTATGCCATGATCTCACAGGTGCCTTCCCTATTTGCCTTGCTGTATTTGTATTGTATTGCTCATCAATCTCTGTCCACTAGGTGACAGTAATGACACAGGCTCTCCCCCTCTGGGTGTTGCTGTGTTGAGAAGAGGTGTTTAATCTGTGTTTACTTTACACCAGTGGTTCTCAAACTTTTTCATGTCAAGGACCCCCAAAATGATATGTATTTGCCCCCCCCCCCCCCATCTCAAAAATATTTTGTGCCAGGGATTTTTCAAAAATAGCAGATCTACAAGCTCATAGCGCTATGAGCTTGTATATCTGCTATTTTTGAATAGCCAAAGTATAAAATATGGTTAAAGTGGTTAAAATGATTGTGACGCTGTATTAGCTAATTTTGCTGGGGAGTAGTGGGGACCCCCTGGTACCCCCCCCCCAAAAACCCCTGGGGCTCCCCGGACCCCACTTTGAGAACCAATGCTTTGCACTAGGTCAGTGTTTCCCAAACATTTTTTTTTATGTTTCCTACAAAATAATTGTTTTATTGTTTCAAAAGATATAGAACAATTATTTATATATACAGTATATATAGACAAAAAAAAAAGAGAAAATGTTGTAGATCGGCTATTATCACAATTTAAAAAATAGGGCTTGAGTTAAGGTTAATTCAAATCCAAATGTATTTGGGCGTTCAGCTGAAACGTTTGGGGAAACCCTGTACTACAGTAGGTGGATGGGCCTCAACACCGGGCTTAGGCCAGGGTGGGTGGGTCCTTCAGTGATGTTGGATGTGATGTGGTGAGGCGGTGGTGAAGTTAATGGTGGTGGTGGTGTCTCTGGTGGCTGGTCCACTTGCCCACTTTACTACGCCTGTCTTCTCCATCACTCAGCAGCACATAAAGGTTCACCATAATGGATTGTTCTCTGTGTTTACAAACCCTCCTCCATCATCCTTACAGGTCCATTTTTCTCTCTTTAGTTAACCACGTGAACCCTAGTGTCCCTATTCTGGGGGGGGGGGGTGAACATTCTGCAAAAATAGCCGATCTATAAGCTCACAAGGCGTCTTTGTGAGCCTGTAGATCGGCTATTTTCAGTGAAGATATTTAGTGTAGAGGGAAAAAAGGAGCGGACCAAGTATAGAGCCGTGGGGGACGCCCTTATGGGGTCTAAGTGGTTAAGCTAAATGCAGGGATTTTGGTTTGCACTTGGGGCGTTTAGGTTGATAAATAGTATCACAGAACAGGGGAACTTGTTATTGTCTTTTGTTTCGTTTTTTTTACCTACAGTATTTATCCAGGCAAATGTTTTTTCAGTTTTTCAGCTCCACCCTCATTCTCATTCATCCAATGACTTTGAGATGACAACCATTCTCCCGCTTGTAGCGTATAATCTGCACCACCAGAGCAACAATGGAGGAAGTGCCTTGCTCAAGGGCACCTTAACAACAGTTGATGAAAGGATGTTGTTGAGTTGTTGAGGAAAGAGCATTACTCAATCATCACCTCCCCTCCTTCCTGCGCACGCGTGTGCGTGTGCGTGTGCGTGAGGACATTAGTCAGAATTTAATGGTGTAATAATTTAACATGTGCAAACAAGAACAATGTGGGATGATTAGTGTGAAATGGCGGCTAATGGTTGTAATAACATGCATGCAGACATGCATGTGCACTCTCTCTCTCACACACACACACACACACACACACACACACACACACACACACACACACACACACACACACACACACACACACACACACACACACACACACACACACACACTGACTGATGAAACAGAACTGATGCCAGCCCACACAAGCACCATGTACTGTAATTGTGTTCTTCTATTCTCACGAACAGATTACATTGCCCAACCATAGTAAAATATTGTGACGCCTTTTGTGCTGTAGGCTCTTGTCAAATTCGTTGGAATTTGAGTGGAACACCATGGCTTGGCACGGTACAGGCAAATCGTGAAAAGGGAAGTCATTGTTTCACTGTGACATGTCTTTAGAGTTTACTGATTGTAGGCTAGATAGCAAAGTGAAAGTGAAACAAGGAGCCCTTAGTTTTTTTTGTGTTTTAGTTATCCACTTGAATCCTCTATACTTAGTCAACTTGGCCGGGGTCCGCTCTGTACTTGGTCCGCTATTCTTTCCCTCTACACCAAATCTCTTTGCCAAAAGATTGTGGATTTACCAGCTCACACATAAACAGTGGTCGCGTTGCAACACGTTTTGAGCTTGTAGATCTGCCACCGGAATAGGGACGCTAGGGTTGAAGTAGTTATCTCTGCATAGGCGTATCAACCTGGGAACCCTCCAAGACTTGGGATTCCAAACATTTGAAATTAAATCTAACTTGCATTTTGGCAAACTTGTGGCCACATCATTTAAATTTGGAGAAAAAAAAGTAGCAATATTGTAGCCAGATTATTCCAACGTAATTACTAAACTATCATGTTGCATGCTCAATTATGCACTGCAATGTATAATTATAGCTTGGTAATCAAGGCATTGGCGTGGAACTGCCAAGAAGATTGCTTGCTTGTGAAGATTTGAGGTCTTGTTTGAGCAGTAGGCGTGTGTGTGGAGATTTGATGGAATGGCGAAGACAGCTGAGTGAGGGAAAGTACACAGTGAGAGTCTGTTACAATGAGGTGAAATACTTTAGCATGGCGGTTGTCAGGTGAGATACTTGTAACTTGATGTTTTGCGAATGTTCATTGTTTTTATTTGAAGTAAGGGATTACACAAAGCCTGTGGGTTGAAAAATTGTTGGGGCTCTGTTTGTGAAGTCATTTAAAAAACTCTTGTATCCTACTTTTAAAATGAGTAGTTGTCATTCTTATAACGCTGTAGGGCCACATTTGTTCCTTTAACCACTTAAATTCTATATACTTATAGTTATACATGTACTGTAGTATAGTTGACTGTGGTCCTCCAGGGCTCTATAGGTCAGCTTGGTTTTTCCCTCAACACAGAATCGGTTCACCCCAGAATAGGGATGCTAGGGTTCAAATGTTTAAAGTTGCAATTCGTTCTGCAGATGCAAGGCTTTCACTCAATGATAATTTTGCTTGCTGTCTGTCTTTATGTTAGAGCCTTAGGGCTGCTCTGACAGGTGTCCAGCTCGGAGTTGGAGAAATTTGTTTAAAAGTGCTCCTCGAGAATGAATGGGGGACGGGACGACACGGTGTACTTCCTCTCAAACATCAGTTGCACCATGGGTTTTGCATCCATTTTGTCCTCCTTTCTTCTCCTCCTCTCATACACTTCCGTGCGGTTGGCTTGAGCGATTTGCATCTGATGGTTCTGTGTGGAGAATATGACCACAGGTGTCAGAAATCAGTGACAGTAATGAAAGACACAAGCTTTCACTGCAGCAGACGGGTGACAGCCAGGAGTCTGTTCTCGCTACTATCTGTCTCTTCTCTTTCTACCTGCCTGTCTGTCATTGTCAAGAATTCACGATTCGTCACGTAGGCCTACGTTTGTCACTTCAGCTCCATGCCAACTCTAGTCACCAGTAGTAATGATACAAATATTGATGATCAGTCACAATGCTTGAATGACAGGGACATACCAGAGGAGTGTGTGCGCAATAACTGCTGATGCATAATTCCAGGTAATAAATCTGATAGCTCGACAGACACGGTGCATGTTGTTGTACAATAACAGAAAAGGGGAGTGCTAAGATTAATCATCTACTCCTCCACCCCCTCCCGCTTACCCATCATTCCCATCTCCACTTCTCTTTTTCCCTCTCTCTTTCTTTCCCCCTCCTTTCATCTGCTCTTTGCTCTGATTCATGACTGCTGACCTGCGAACAAGAGGAGACGCGCCGGGTGGAAACCGACACCCAGGCGATAACAGATAAAGCAGCAGCACCGGTAGCCGGGGCCAGGCCCCAGGAATGCCAGGGCTGTGTTTGCAAAGCCGGGGAAGCAGCAGCGCTTCTCTCGACAGGGGCCCTCAATGAAAAAAAAAGACGTGCTGTCATTGGAGATGGCCTCGCTTGTTTTTCTAAGCACCCTTTCAGCTTTTTCAAGTGCAGAATTAGGGACTGTTTGGGGAGTTAAATGGGATGCTTCTCCGCTCCTGAGGCAGTAAGCCTGATTGCGGGGATATCTGGGATTAATAACTGTCCCCATGGTCTCTTTCTCTCTCTCTCTCTCTCTGTGTCTATCTCTCACCTCTCATTACCCACTCATTATGGTTGTTCATATTTTTTGAACTCCTCAGACCTCTCTCCCAGATGTCCTGAGCCATTATAAGGTCTTTTTTTATATGTAAATTCCTTCATAATCAGTACCTTCACACCAGTATTTGTTTTAGTCTCATTTTTTTTCATCATGTCCACCTCTGACACGAGAGGAGCGCTGGACGGGGGCATAAATCACTGCTCCTAATGGCCGCCTGCCTCTGCATTAATGAACTTTCTTTCCTCTCCTAAAGTCTTTAATTGCCCTTTAATATCTATGAGTGTATGTGTACTTTACCCATGAAATACCTTTTCTTTTGCCATACCCTCCCGCGTTAAAAATGAGGTAATTATATAGCCTGTGTGCTTATGACGGATTGGTGTGTTTGCCCCTCTTGGGTTGAGAATGGTTTATATACCAATTGCAATTTTAATGGGATTAGATTTGAATTGTTGAGCCTGATGTTTGCTGTAAAAACAGGTTGGACTCTCCGGCAATCTTTCAGTCTTAAAGTGTGCCTTTCTGGGTTGTAAGTTTAGTTTATTGGCCTGACCCACAGCAGCCTCATGTGATTTGGATACCCATATTTTATATTTATCATTTTGCTTTCCCTGTTTTGACTTGTTTATGCCAACCTAACTAGCATTCTCTAGTTAGACAGTATAGATGTTTTCATTCAGTCGCAAATGTAGGCTAACCGTGCTAACATTTTTCCTTTACTAAAACAGTATTACATTCAGTAGTATTTAATAAGCAAATTCCTCTCTCTCTGCTTCTTTTACGGTGTCAAAGGCAACCCTGTATGAAAATGACTTAATGGTGTTAATTTGACTCTGGAAGTGTTATAATGGACTGTCACGGTTCCATTACATTATCTATTTATACACTTTTTACTGTGTATCCAAGTTTTTAGAGACCCATGTGCGCGTGTTTGTGCGTGCAATTGTGCATGCGTGCGTGTGTTATTGTTGGTTGTTGGCCTTATGCCGTTAAACAACTGAAATTCAAAGTTCACTCCACCCTTTTTATTTACCTTTTATGTCAACGGTCCTTCAGAGCAGTCTCACCACCATTCTTCCATTCCTCATGCATTCAGCCTCGGCGTCTTTGACTCAGAGAACCTGTAATACGTGAGCCTGGCGGTTGGCTCGCTGATAGACATCACATCGGCTTTGTTGCCGCAGGTGAAAAATTGAGGTAGGCAGTGGCCTGGCGGTTGTGTTTAGCATTCCAGATTGGACGTGTTTTGAAAAGTATTAATAGCAGGCATGGAGGCAGGAGCCATCAACGGCAGGTTCAGCCAGGGGCTCTGGAAGAATCAGGGCAGACCTCTGGGGTGAACTCTAGGCTTCTGTCATCACACTTTTCTCCGGCTCATCTCATGCCCTCAAACCACATGACAGACTATTAGCTGGTGTTCTTTAATTGTCAGTGGTGCAGAAAATGTGTTGCATTGAAACTTGCACGATAAAAATAATTACAGCTGGACTTTGATTTATCGGTTCAGATTCACAGTAATGACCAAAACACTGTATATCCGTTTTAGGAAAATCCAATTACCTGAAGTTCATCATTCTCTGATTCTAAATGTGTTATCGTTCTGCCAACCAAGAACTTAATTGACCTACAGTCCTTTGAAAAGTGCTGTAATTTGTTTTAATTCTGTGCTATAAATCAATTTAGAGTATGAGTTACTTAAATGGTAGCTCTCATTTTAGAATCAAACTCCTCAGTTATTTGATTAGAATAATGAAGGAACCATTATTTAAGTAGGCCTACAGTTACTAAACTGTTATTACTGTATGTCGTAAAGCGTGTGAAATGCACGACCAGTAAGTGTACTCTGATGTATTACTCCATTTAACTGGGGGAGTCCTACTTCCTGTGGCAGTGACCTTCTCCCTGTGGCTGCTGGGAATTACAGTCATTCAGTGTGTGTCTCGGCGTGATGGATGACACCTGCACCCGTTGAGAAATCACTCCCTGGCGCACTATTGTTTTTCTTTCTCACTTTTGCGTGGGAGCAAAAACTGCATGCATACCCAAGCCAAAACCAACTCAGATAATCATCTCATCTGCATGATGTATGGTCTTCTGTCTTTGTACGACAAGTTATCAGACCTTTCGGAATGTTCATCGGGTAGGATGGTGGCCGGGCTCGGAGCTTCCAGCAGGACTGCCTGTTGGGTCCGACCCGGAGACCTCATGCGCCGTCCATATATCTCCAACTCTTCGAACCACCCAAGATGTTGAACGGGGCGATGATGTAGGACTTTCTGCTGTCTCATTGTTTCTGCTGGCTCGCTCTGACATGCCACCATATGGTCCCTACTTATCCTGTATCCAACACGAGGGCCAAAATTCCACGGCTGTAAAAATGCCGCACATGACTTTAACTGTGGCCAGTACAAAAAAACAGCAGGCAACGAATCAAGACTCGTCTTTGCGTCACTGCAACGTAAAATCAGCGTAATATCCAACTAATTGTATCCTATACCCACTCTTTTTCCACCTTAAGTGATCATTTTGATGATGGAGCAAAAACACAAGGCTGTACTCTGTGACCCGGCACGGAGAGCATTTGTGGCATAGGGCAGTCCTGTACTATGTTAGGAGTATGTTTGTGCGTGTGTTAGTCGGTGGCTGCGTTCCAGACGGTACTGATGCTGTCGTTGCCATTAGCAGCAGTGATTAGTCGTGTGTGTGTGTCTGCAGGCACAGGAGCCGTGGATGACAGAAGCTGTCAGTACCATTGTGGGTTCAGAAACAAAAGAGGCCTCAAAATAATGGAATCTCCCAGTATGTCACCCACTGAGGCGGAACAAACCTATAAACGTCAACCAGATGGCAGGTCACTGTACTGTAATATTACGTACCCGTCTCTCTCCACAGTTGTGGAGGGAGGTTGCTGCTGAACACTTTCACCATTCTTCAAGGCAAAAATGGAGGCAGTCAGAACAGAAAGAATGTCATTAGCAACTCTTGCATACTACAGAGAATGTATTTGACACTTTAGTATAAAGGTCCTTACACACTGGGGGTGCTTTTTTTTGCGATTAATTTGCCCCGAAATATGTATTTTTGTGTCATGAGTAGATCCACACAGAACGCACATTTTATGCAATGATAAAACGCCAGAATTGTTATTTGGAACGCAAATAAAGGCGCATCGACCTGTATGAGGCATCAGCTACTGTATATGAATAGTTTTAATGCGATTTTCATATAGTTTATTTGTCCTTTAGACCTTTAATATGCCAGTACAGTATGGCATGTACAGTATGACCTTTGTGTAATTTCTTTGACAACATAGTAAAGCACTCAATAAGAGAATGTTTTTTGCCCATACCCTAGGTGGGGTTGGCGAAAGGGCCTTTCTGTGTGGAGTTTTCATGTTCTTCCCGTGTCCCCTAGGGTAGATACCCTCAAAAAAACATGCAGTAATCAGGGTCACTATACTGCCTCCCCCTGGTCAGCCGGGGCGCCTGATGGAGGGGAAAGGAACTGGTTCCTTCCACGCGCTAGGTCCAACAGGGGAAACTCCCCCCCTGTCAGGTGATAAGAAGCGGCTTGCTAGCTCCTCATGCGTTGAAGGAGGCATGAGCTCAGTTCTGGGCTCTCCCTAGGCTGGCAGAGGGAGAGAGCGCCCAGGATTACATAGGCAATTGGCACTTGGTGAAAAAATGGGTTACACAATCGTGGGATAAAAATTTTAAGGATAAAAAAAGATATTGTTTTTTGCAACTTAGTGCTGAGGTTGCCTGCTATGCTTTAAAAAGCAGCTCCCAAACATTTAGTACAGGCAGATGTCAAGGGTGGGATATCTCATTTTGAAATGAGAGTTACAGTATGTTAGTCCGTCCCCCTCAGTAAGTGTAAAACGGAGGCCGTGGAGGGGTGTGAAGTGATCCCAACAGTTTGCAGGCTCACATTTGCTGGGCTCTGTGATTAAACGGTAGCATGTGCTGACAGCAGGGAAGAAAAGACCATGATGCACTGGGGCCCTATGGAGCAAGAGAAGTTGCCTTTCAGCAGCTTTTAGGAAGGTGGGCGTTTGGCACATAAATGCTCTGAAAGAACTACAACTCAGACCGTCACAAGTTAACGCAAGTGTGATGTATTTGCAGTCAGGATGGACTCATTTAATTGATTACATCTAAAAGTAGGGTGCATTCCATTCAAAACCCCACCATTAAAGGTACATCCTAATTGCTACTTGGGTGGTTTGCATCATACTGTTTGTATCCCAGTAGCATACTCTTCTCTTAATTCTGTGAAACGTGAAAAGAAAGAGTGTGTTTACAAATGCCGTTGACCTGGGTCAGGCCAGTATCAATGCTACAGGTGTAGAACAGGTCATATGGAGGCCACTGGTGGATTATTGTCAAATGCAGTCTCACATTGTGGTTCGTCTTGGAACCCCTCCTTGTCTGCCATCGGTTGTCCTTAAAGTGTCTCGTCTTTTGGGGCGTCAGACAGGCGCTCAAATAAACACAGCCTGGTTTTGCATTCATGCTTATCATCACTAAGCCCTGTGAAACCGCCTTGTTGGAGGAAAGACACAAGTGCCTAAGGCTGAGGGCAGCCTCATATCAAAGGATGCAGATCAATACAAACATAGAATGTATTATTTGTTTTAACTGAAAATATACAGAAAAGGCATATGTACTGTATTAGAGACAATATATTTTAGGGGCAAATGCTTTAAACATACTTCAGTAATATTTGAAATATATTTGTTCAATATTAAGACTTTATGGTCTTAATACAATCGTACAGCAACATGGCTAACAGCCTAACACCATAAGATAAGATACCGTGTTTAGGCTAGGAATAGTAGTTTGTAAACTAGATCCCATCTTGCAATGGGATCACACCAGCTGCAATATGGGTCAGGGGCGTAAAGTGCAATGGGGCCTCCTCCCTATTTCTTACCCAGCTACTTCCAACGCCCTTTCTCGGACTACACCCATTTACGAACTCTGGCCTTCATTGTGAGCTCAACTGCACACCTGCAAAGTTTTGTCACTGCCGTTTTGTCACTGCAGCATGGTTATGACGCTATCGTGTTGACAAAATCTGTCCACAGACAGACAGACAGACAGACAGACAGACAGACAGACAGACATGTAAACACCTGGCAATGTACTGAAAACCACTTCTGTAGTAGTTCCTGCTACAATAGGTGTCTACAGGACCGCATTTTGCCATGATGACACACACACAGACACACACTCAGACTCACAAAGTGAAAACAATGCCAGCCATGCTGACGCGGCTGGTAAGTACAGTAATATGGTCTTGAAAGAGCTTATCAAATCGGGAACGAGTATATACTTCATTTACACTTTGCCACTCGTCTCTGTGTATCTAGGAATATTGCCCTCGGTGGTTAATCACCCCGCGTTACCCCGTTTTACTTTATTTTTCCCAATCTAAATTTATGAGAGAAACAACATACTCTACCCATAAGAACATGAGATTCAGTACTCCTTTTAGCTACACTGGCAGTAGTGATTAATTGATGATAAACGTTCCCTAATGTTACTGTGTGCCAGAGTCAAGTCTACAGAGACAAAAGGAATCCAATCGTTGTTTTGTTTGTCTTCTTTCTGTGTGTTTGGTTTCCCACTTATCGTCCAGATGCACATTTTCTGAGGCGATGGCGAATGCAGAAGCTCTCCATTTTCCCAGACCCTGCTCTCTCTCTCTCTCTCTCTCTCTCTCTCTCTCTCTCTCTCTCTCTCTCTCTCTCTCTCTCTCTCTCTCTCTCTCTCTCTCTCTCTCTCTCTCTCTCTCTCTCTCTCTGTCTTTCTCTCTGCCTTTCTCTGGTCTCTGCTCCTTCTCTCTCCTGTGGGTCACCTGTTGGAGCGTGTTTTCTTTTTCTCCCAGCATCCTTGTGTTTGTTCAGGCTCAGTAAGCAGGCAGACAGGCAGGTTTGGCTTCATCGCGTAATCAGATTAGCTGAGGAGAGATCTAATGTGGTCAGGTTTCACGACAGGTCTATTCATAGGAACACCTGAAAAAGACGTGTCTGTCAAAAGCTCTCGGAACCCCTGTGTTTACTCTCTCACTGCAGTTTTAAAAGCCTTTGTTGGGTCCATCTTTAAGCCCTTTCAGAAGGACTTTCAATATGTTTAGTTTTTACTGAGAGCTACCAAATTAGGTTTAGGACTCCTATCAATTCCAATTCTAACAATTGGAGATTAAGATACCACTGTAGATGGAATTTCCTCTGTGGTGTTTCACATGATAATTGTCCCTGGAAACCCCCCCCCCCCAACAGAGGAGACACTTTTTTTATAGACATGATGTTTAATTGAGCAAATTAGAGAGAGGCCGTATTTCACGGCAGCTGTGTACACATGGTGGAATCTGTGAGGGAAACCCCATTAAAGCGATGGCAGAGAGGATACAGTGAGAATCCTGAGTTAGCCAGCCTGATTGAGTCTGAGTGTTTCCAAAGCCAAAACCAGTGGCTTTTCACCCAGATGCACGTAGTTAGTGCGTGTGTGAAACCACAGCGGGTCCCTCACTGATCACTCAGGCTCTATTGACTATCCAGCTGTTAGCATATAACTGATGTAGTGGCTTTACATGGATAATACGCTGAGTGGATTGGGTCCCTTCATCACTTTGAAAAGCAGAGAATTAGTCGGGTTGTTATGAGAGGAAGTCTCATTGGGCCTCCTTCATTCATATCCGCTTGCATGCAGACACCACAGAGCTCAGAAAACACTGTGGATTATTTATTAGGCTGGTTGGGATTTGAATTAACCAGGGGCGATAATTACAGTGACGACAAGGGTTCTCACTCAGACTCTCAGTAGATTGGTTTGTGTTGGCTGTCTTTCAAAACCGTTGCTCAAAAAACAAAAGAAAAAACACAACCAACAACATTCAAATGGCGGTAATTAGAAGTCATGCACGTTTTCAGTGATCAAGCCAGGACACATAACCGCTTAACATGGTTTGGGTTGCTGTCAGATCCTCAAGACCTGATATGCAAGGTGGTCAGGTTGTTAGGAAGTCTCAGTGCAAACCACACCCATTCAATGTAAAGAAATGGGAGAGAACAAAAAGTAATTTAGTTGTTTCTTTGTGAGATGCGCTGCGAGAGTGCGGACTATCCAACACCATGTTGTGCCCTAAAGCACCGCTAGACTTATTGGGGTCCATATGCCTTTAAAAACATATATTAAACATTACATTCCACATAAATCAACACATTTTAAAACGCATGTTCAATCACAGGTACCTGTCATTTCTCCAATTTAAGCCTAGGACACTTATTTTCCCATATAAATCTACAAATCATACTATTGATTTCAAATACTTAGCTGGAACATAATTAGGCAACATCTGTATTGGGTCTAAAAGCCTCGATGGTAAGCACAATAGAACCTATACAAGTAAAGGGCTCCATCTTTAAAGATCTCTTCAAATTTCATTTACTACTGGGTCTAAATCAGGGGTCATCAATATGTCCGTACACGGACAAATGTGTCCGTGGCAAAGACTTGGCATAGTCTGTGGCAAATTTCTTATTTTCTTTTTCACACAGGATTATAATGTTCTTATTTTGATCATAAGACCCAATTACTGAATGTCAATCTCCAGGTTTTCTTCAGAATATGTATGACACTGATTTACTATGACACTAAATGGCACATTAGGAGTCCACTAGGACTAGTTCTCAAATGTTTTATTTGCAAGGGCCCCCTTAACTCTCACCCTACGGGTCCATTTGGTTCCATTTGTACTCTCAGAGTTACAGAAATATTATGGTCATCCAGGGCTAGCTCTCCATGTGTTTCTGGTCATTTCATTGTCCACTCATTTTGTATGTCCGTGGCAAAAGAAATATTTTGACAAAAATGTCCACCACAAGCCAGCATGGCGATTACCCATATCCTCAAAATTAAGAGAAACAGATGCCTAAATACCTAAAACCCATTGTGAGACAACTGAAAAGGAATGTATCCTGATCATTCTGAGCTTCTTAGGTTTCCATGTGGTAATGCCAAAGATTTCCCAAGATGATCTTATATCCAGAAAACACTGCAAATCCATTCATTATCCTAACAACAGCTGGGACTGAGGATATGGGTCACTTATCAGAAAAAAAATACATCTTTTTTCCTTTGATTGGATACCAACAACTGAACACTAAATCTTTTCAAGAATGATCATGTGATCAATAACATCAAATACTGCCATAAAGCCTTTAGCAGGGGTCTTCAACAGGCGGCCGCCAAATCTTTGTGTGATAGGGACTTTATTGTCTCCGCCAGGAGACATTGTTTTCACTTTCCGCCCCCCCCCCTCGGCCAAGCTAACATTGGTCAAGCCTCACGTGACACGTGACAATACGGTGAAATAGTGTGATCTGATTGGCTAGTGACGTATAGCGGCCTATAAATACATGTGTCACTTTGAAAGAGTCTTAGCCTCTTTCAAAGTGAGGTAAGACAGGAATAATCACGAAATGGCTGAGAAATGGCGGATACTGTAACAATTGGATAGGACACTTACACAGACAGGACAGATAGGACACTTACACAGACAGGACGGATAGGACACTTACATAGACAGGACGGATAGGACGCTTATACAGACAGGACGGATAGGACACTTATACAGACAGGACGGATAGGACACTTATACAGACAGGACGGATAGGACACTTATACAGACAGGACGGATAGGACACTTATACAGACGGATAGGACACTTGTGTCATGTTACTATGACACAGTAACATGTTCTATTTTTTGTAAGAATTAGAACATAAGAATTAGAACATTCCCAACATTCCCAACACAAGTCTGCTGGCGGAGACTTGTGCTCCGAGGAGCACTTTTTCTAGTTTATTTTTATTTTTACATGAACCACTTGAACCCTCACATCCCTATTCTGGGGGGAACAATAGCCGAAAAGAGCAGATTTCTACACCCATTTACGAACAAGTACAAGCTCACAACACATCTGTGACGCGTTGTGAGCTTGTAGATTGGTTATTTTCGGAAAAGAGGTTTGGTGTACAGGGATAAAAGAGGAGACCAAGTACCAAGCCAAAGGCCAAGTTTACAAAGTATTGCGTGATTAAGTGGTTAAATGTCTGAACACACATTTAAAATGAATCCAATATGTATCCCCCTTGCTTCATCTCTCTCTCAGCTAAGGGGTCCTTGGCCTGAAAAACGTTGAAGACCCCTGGTCAGGATGCTCAACATGGCATCCATTGTTGTGTTTGTTGTGTCCATGATGGAGCACGTACACGTACACATTTTGAAGTTGCTTTCTTACTGTTGTAGCAGTTCAGGGTGCGAGAAGCACTTGCCCATCGGGCAAGTACAGGTCATGTTCTACTTACCCAAAGGTCATGCCCACTTACCCAAAAAGTAAATTGTCCATTATAAAATAATAGGTAAATTTGGCCCGGACCGCTGGCCTTGTGGACCGGGAACCTAGGCTCAAAAGTAGCCTGATAGCACACCGCAGGTTCGTGTCAGGTTTGCTGCATGTATTTCCCCCTTTCTCTAACCCTGTTTCCTGTCCATCTCTACTATAAAAATATAATAAAAGGCAGAAAAAAATTATTAATAATAATAATAGGTACATTTTACGCTTGTAGAACAAATTTATGTTAAATCCAACCAAAAACTGGTGAGTGGTGACAGTCACTTTGAAAAACAGAATAAGTGAAACTGATTGTTATAACTAAGGTAGCATTGTTCTTCGTATATAGCCAATAATATTTAATGAAGACTGAATGCACTTGCCCGTCGGGCAACCTGGAAGCTAACTCCACCTGCCCGAACGTTTTATTGACTTGCCACGGGCAGTCAACCGTTAGTGTCATCCCTTGCAGTTCAAGTATAAAAAGCTGTCTATTGCTAGTAGCTCATGCACCTGTTCCTGTGAAATGTATTGTACATTGACTTCTTTCTTTCTCCCTTCCACCAGCCATCTTGGCTGCCTGGGAGAGCCATTTTCTGTAGGTCCCAACTTTACTTTACTAGAAAAAAGTCCAACTCAATTCGATTTCAGTCACACTTTTTGGTGGTGCAAAAGAGCAGTTAAACCCAGTTTTGACACTTTGGTGGAGGAAATTATGGGGATTTACAGATTTCTGGCTTATTTTCTACAGGTCTCCATCACTGTCTTCGTCCTCCACATGTGACCTGAAACGACTCCTAGTATCACATACAGCATTGGCACAACTTAAGAAAGAATCACTTCAAACTTAAAAAATGGTAGATGTTAGTGCTTTTAACTAACCTTGCTTTTTGTTTGTCCTAGGCCTGGTGGAGATCTGCCTAATGCACCCACTGGATGTGGTGAAGACAAGGTATGTACTGTATACCCACAGTTGGGAAGATTGTTGTTTAAATGTTATGTATTACAGATTACCCATTACTCTGCTAATACTGTGTGTGTGTGTGTGTGTGTGTGTGTGTGTGTGTGTGTGTGTGTGTGTGTGTGTGTGTGTGTGTGTGTGTGTGTGTGTGTGTGTGTGTGTGTGTGTGTGTGTGTGTGTGTGTGTGTGTGTGTGTGTGTGTGTGTGTGTGTGTATATATATATATATATATATATATATATATATATATATATATATATATATATATATATATATATATATACACACATATATATATATACATGTATATATATATACATGTACATGTATATATCTTTATACATCAATGTTTTAAACCAGTATTGTGTACAATGCACCACATAAAAACAGGCAATGTTCTAGTTTAGTGTAGTAAAACACATAATGACAGAAGCTCTCAGTTGATTACTGTCAAGAATATTTTACTCAAAGTTCTTCAATATAACATCAGAGAGGCTCATCATGTTTTGATTTTAAACCAAATACCAAAAAAAAGAACACAAGGTGAATACTTTGTGTTCTTTTTGGTTTTTGATTAAAATATAAAGTTATCTAAATTACTGCTACCGGCCTTGAAGTCTTTGCTGCCTGCATACACCCAAACCCTGACCTTTACCCATAAGATGCAAAGACTGTTAGCATGGAAATGTTGTTTTTAATTGTACAATTACTGTGCTTCTTTCTATCAAAAGATATTCAAGTTCAACATTTCGATTAGAAACTGTAATTGAATTACAGCATGTATCTTTGTAACTGTAACAACTGATTAGTTACACGTATATATTTTGCAATGTATTCTGTTACTTTCCAAACTGTCTATCATGAATTAGTCTTAATTTGCTCTGTACAGCAAGTGATCTTTCATCATGTAATGCGTGTCAGAATGTACTGTTGTTTGGACATTTTTCATTGTACATTTGCACATACAGTATATGAAATGTGCTTGTAACTCTGCTATTTACGGTGTGCAACAGCGATGTACGACTAAGTTTAAATCTGGCTTTACTTCATTTGATATGTTTCTGTATCAATGCCACCAAGACAGATTCATCTACAATGTATGTAGAATCAATGTAGAGTCTACATTGATTGTACTAGGCAAATTCAATGTTCAGATTACCTTTCCCATTCATTCATACATTAACTCCTCGGTCGTAGACCTGAACTTATAAGTCTGGCATTCTAAGAAGCAAAATATTTTTCCACTCCACATCTGCCTTGAATCCTCTCCGTGGGCGCAGTAATGGCACTTGGGCATATATATTGGAGTTCTTTGCATACCAGCTCTTTTTTTCCCCCTGCTTCAGTGGGGCTGGCCTGACCAGCTCTGCATTCTCCAAGCAAGGAGGGCACCAATGCCAAGAGCCTTAGCCATTTTGTGGAAAATGAAATGCATCATTTACCCATTCATTTCCCGCACAATGTTAAAGTAATACACATTTTTATGTTTGCAAATCACTCATATTATTTCATTTAATCCCATTCATCTTTTGTTGCATGGCCTGTGGTTCTTGAAAAAAAAAAAAAGGGGGGGGGGGGGAAAAAGATGAGAACAGGAAGAATGAATCAGCAGCCACTGAGCGTGCTCTCTGAGTTCCGCGTAATACTTTTTGTTGGGGGGTTCCCATTTTCGTCCTCTGCCTCGCTCTCTCCAAGTCTTCGTCCTTCCTCTTGTTATGCAAGAGTGGCAGCCTCTTGGGGTGCAGAGGGTGATCAGGACCATCACACCACAGCTCCTCAGTCAGCCATAAACAGGTCGTGGGCCACTACTAAAGCTTTATAGTCTTTCACAGGCCCAGCCAAGACCTCTGGCTCAGTTCTTAGCACCCCCACCCGCCCCCCTCTCACTACTTGTCAGTAAATTGTGCTGCTTTTTTGTCATTTACGGCAGCAGTTTCTTGGTAAATAAACCGCTAGGGTTAGGGCTAGGGTGCCTTAAAAAAGAAAAAAAAGCATGATGGCTGCACTTTGAAGGCCCATGCCACCACCAGAAGAGAGCGGGCGGAAACGCGGGGGATAAAAGCCAAAGTGGGCGAGCGGAGCCGTATTAGTCGATACTCGATACTTTGAAGGCCTCACGGCGTGATTGATGGTCATGCGTAGAAGGTATGAGGGTTTATTACAGGTAAGGCCGGAGCCCCACGCTTGTCCATCTGCATGGCGGGGTGAGGGTTAAAAGTGCACACACTATTTTCTTTGTAATCTCTTCCCTAAAAGTGGTAAAAGCTCCACTTAAACTGGACAGGTTTATCTGTTTGTTTTTCTGTTTGTGTCTCCACGTGTTTACGTTAATGGGTGGGCACAAATTGATTCCTTGCGCTCTTGACTTAGGCGCTTGTCAGGTTTTATTTTTCTCTCTTTTTTGATAAATGGAAGGAACAGAATAGTCTTCACAGTAGTATCTTTTTGAACAGGGAATCCTAGTCAAGGCCAGAGCGTGCTAAGTTTATTGGACTGGCCTTTGTTGAACCACAGGAGGCTGCTGGCGACTAAAGGACACACACACACACACACACACACACACACACACACACACACACACACACACACACACACACACACACACACACACACACACACACACACACACACACACACACACACACACACACACATACACACACACAGAAACACACATCATAGAAACACACTTTAGCACAGGCACATACACAGACACACAATAACACAGATGTGCACATAAACATGCAGTCACTCGTCTGCGCACACATACACACAAGTTTACTCGTTTAACATCCACACATGAGTTTATAGACCAAGCATACACAGCAGCTAGCTAATTGGGCCACTGAGAGAGGGAGCTGAAATCCATTAGTATGAACCTTGGAGTCAACTGGCTGATAGAATCAGGCCCAGACACACCTCCACTCTCCTCTCTCTATATTTCTCTCTCTCTCTCTCACACATACACATACTGGGCTCACTCTCTCTCACCCCCTCTCTTTCTTCTACCGCTCTCTCTCTCTCTCCCTAATTTGCCCTCTCTCTGTCTTTCTCCTTCTCGCTCTCAGCTCTCGGTTCTTAGGCATGGCTCTTATTAGCCCTGGCTCCTGCTTTAATGTCCACTGGTCCAAATTGGACTGGGACTGGAGTAAATTTACTTTTTTCCACCAAGCACAATATCAAAGGCATTCTTTTTTTTCCACTCTTTCGGAAGGGAACCCTGACAAAATGTGAACCTGGGAGTTGATGTTTACTTATTTTCCAAATGAGGGGTCCATAGTGTGAGTGCACAGAGAGAGGTGGAGGGAGCAGTGGTGACTTTGGAAGTTCTGGATGAGGATTAGGAGCTTCAGCACGCAGGAAAATCCTCTGTGATAATTTAACTCAGAAGAGTGTGCACATGGAACCTAATGGACCCATAAGGGTCTAGTTAAATTAACACTAAGGATTGTACAGTGTAGATATTCCAGCAGAGACCAAATACTGCTGTGATGAAACTAAAAACTTCGGGCTTCTATTCCCCTGCATTAAATGATGATTCAGCCTTCAAGACTACAGTCTTACAAAGTAAAGAGCTGTATACACAGTACAGTAATATGAAACCCCCCCTCTCCGAGAAGAAAAGGTGAGGCAAACAGAACTGAAGATCATGGTTGACAAAATAAAACAGCACTCTGTAACTTTCATGTTCTACCCAGGATTCAAACCTGGGTCTCCTGCGCAAGAGCTGAAACTTTACCACTGAGCTAATAGAACGGGCCTGCTTGCTCAGGGGTGAAATTTAATTTTGACCTTCAAGTGGTACCACTTGTCAACCAAGTCGTGTAAAAAACAGACACAGGATCTAAATGTCTCAATAGAAGAGCAGGGAGACCAAATACAACCACCCCCAAATGTATATGTTACATTGTATTAGCATACTCTATAGTCTATACCATTCAGATTGGATAAAATAACATTGTATTCACAAAAAAAATGTTTCATAGTACAGCTTCTACTGCAGCCGGATCAGACAGACATGGTTTTGGTTAAACTGTAGGACCCTAGACAGGGTAGTATGACATTTCTTTTTTGTTTTTTACTGTTTATCTTTTCTCTCCATGTTATGTTGCTGTGCTGCAGGAGTGCCCAAAAGGTAGATCACGATCTACCAGTAGATCACAAGGGCTGCACAGGTCGACCACATATGACATGCCCCTAAAATATATATTTGTTAAATACAAAACTCCACCTTCTTTTGGCATCTGCTACTTCAATTAAGGTGACTTGATTGATTTGCATGAAAAATGGCCTGTAGCTCCCATTGTGGCTTCTATAGTAGGCAGACAGTGCAATGCTTTGTTTTCAAGAGTGTTGCGTGCAAACGTCCGTAGCATTACGTTACATAAAAATGTGCATGGCAAACAAGCCGAAAATGTACTACTTCCATACAGAATTGGAGGAGGACTTTTTTTTTTCTCACCATGTCCATATTACAATTGCGTTTGCAAAAAGAAAGGACATTTGTAACAGCAACCCTCGGGTACATTTTTTAAGTATTTTCAGTAATGGGATCAAAAAAAGAATTGGTTGATAGATCTTGCTGAGCTGGTCATGTAGCTCTGAAGTGAAAAAAGGTACAGCAGACACCCCTGCTGTACATTATGTTGTAAAGCACTGTAACGTTGTTTCAGAAAGCACTGTACAATTACAGTTGATTATTATTCAATCATCCTTTACCCTACCATGCCTCTCGCCTGTCCAGTAATTACCGCCTGCACTTCCTTCGTCGACTATTTGAATAATGCTACAGTAGGTGTGTTGCTTACTTTTTCTCTAGTCACTTCCTACCGTATCTTTGTTCTCTTAGCACTCAACTCCCTTGAGTACTTGGCCTGTTTAATAAATATTCATGGCACTTACTCTGAACTTCTGTAAATCGCTCTATATGAGAGCGTCTGCTAAATGCTAACATTGTAATTGTATTTGACCCTAAACTAATCGTTCAGCTGAGGATTCGGAACGCGTCTTCTGCCTTTTGCCTTTTCAGTGTCCCTCGCGGTACAGTGTGTTTACTCCCCGGCCAAGCCGTGACCTCTGCGCCTCACCTCTATTAACAACCACATCCATCTCGCATCTGAAAGACTGTGGGGCAGCGCACCTTTCATCAACATGACTTACAACTTCTTTCATCACTATCTAAACTCCCATAAATTTATGCTGTGTATGTACATTTTGAGATCTGGTATCCAAGTGCAGCAGTGCAACTAAACTTCAAGTTTATTGTGACATCACAAGTTTACAGAGGTAAACCAGTGGGTGAAATTATCTTCGGTACAAGCTCTAGTGATTCGCAGTTATAAAATACACTCATAAAAATAGAGAAACAAACAAAGGAAAAATACAGATAACAGGGCAACAATATCAAATATACAGTAGGCTACATAATGTGCGTGTTCAAGAAAAATAAAAAAATAAAAATAAGGCAGAATACCTGTATCACAGACTCTTATAAGAGACATCACTTAGCAGCAGATATCAAACATGTAAGTGATATGCCAGTGCAACAGCAATGGTGTGTACCCCTAATAGTATACATTAAGTGACCCTATGACAGAAAATGAATACAAAATTACTGTATGGTTTAGAATTATTAAGTTAGTATGTAAGGGTATATTTATCACACGTTGGAACAAAGGTTTCAACCTGCTTCACAATGGGTAAAGAAATACACACTATTGTAAGAACACAGGCATATGTCGTCCGGCCGTTGTAATTTTGTCTTTCGGAATCCTTCCTATAGAAGGTTTGTACATGACACGTGGCAATTTGTGGAAGCTCATTCAACACTTTCAACTCACTGTGAGCTACACCAGATAAGGGCATCAACCAAAACAACTCAAATGCAAATGTAGTATATTTCACACAAAGTAAACAGTTAATTGCCCTTGCCCCTGACCTTCCTCCATGGGGTATAGGGCAGGAATGTGGGGGCGAAGATGCAGGGGGTGGTTACTGAGACTGGCAGAGAGGGAGTAGAGAGAGAGGGGGAGAGAGAGAGAGAGAGAGAGAGAGAGAGAGAGAGACAGTGGGCCCAGGAGTTACAACATTTCATTAACCTGGAAACCACCTAGTTACATGGTTCATGGGCTGGTCTCAGCTCACTTGGAGGTAACAAAGGGTGTCGGGCGGCACTTTGGGCAGGGGGGCTGTGCGCTCGGGGCATTCCATCTGACTCTGATCATGTCCCCTCCCCTCTCTCATTAGAGAGGTAGCAGCCACAGAGCCCTCGCATTTCCCCCTGCACGTCGAGATCCAGTTACGCAGGGGCTCCGCCCTTATACGCGCGTGCATTCAGTCGCCATGAAACTAAGCCCTTCATAGACACACAAATAGTCAACTCAACTATTTCTATATAAATGCGTGCGCACTCACGGCGACGTGTAGCCACACGCGCCCGTCCGTGCCCACGCGATTCATCTAAAAATCCTTACCATCATCCATTTCACTTCCTCCATCCACAGGCACAAGCCACACCTTTCTTTTCCCAGTCGCGGCCACCATCGTTCCATATGGTGTCACCATGTTCCCTCACACTCTAATGAGACACAAACCCAACGTAGGCTAGTCTTCTCAGTCTGGATACGGCCACACCCTCACTTTCTTCTCTCTCTCTCTCTCTCTCTCTCTCTCTCTCTCTCTCTCTCTCTCTCTCTCTCTCTCTCTCTCTCTCTCTATTCCTTGCAAATTCACTCACCCTCTCTCTATTTCCTTCTCATATATGCACTCTTTCATCAACTTTCAAGCCCCTCCCTCTCTCCACTGACAGCCTCCTTCTCCACCTACTCCTTATTTCTCATCCATTAAACATTCTGCGTTCGGCAACATTAGCAATTCAGCCACCATCTTGGAAGCCACTGGTTGCTCATAACAATGACGCTACCTTAAGCGTTGTAAACGTAATTATTTAATGATAACGATCGCACATATGCGTCATTACAGCTCGTATCGCCGCTTCTGATCTTCACTATTTGCCACACGCTTATGTAATGTTTAGTTTTACATCCCTGTTCTACATTTGTAGTGGAGCAATTGTGTTACGTTATGTAATTGTATGAATTGTATTGTATGACATGGCTGTCAGACGCATTGTAAACCACTAAGCCTTGCCAGCAGCCTGTCCCAAGACTCAGGGGCTGATTGGAAAAACCTGGGGGATTCGGCCCTCACTCCTCTCACAGCGGTAGCTATGACGACCATCTGCCTCCATATGATCACAGCATGCATGAAAGCGTGTCCTGCTTGGGGAGGCTTGGAAAGTGATCTTTGACTGGGGGCTTTGACAGATGATGATCCTGTTCCGTCCCGTCGGGGGAGACGGGTGGCAGCGCTTTAAGGATGGCCCCCGAAGGCTCTTCTCCTGCCCCTCTCTCTCTCTCCCTCTTCCCCAGTTTTAACTCTCGCCCCCGACTGTTTGGTGAACCCCGGTGCACTTGTGGAGGAATCCCCCTGACACAGCTTTCAAACAGCAGGGCACAAAGCACACAGAGCCTGATAGCTGATCTGGCCTTGTAAAGGAGCAGGCAGGTCAGTGGTCGTCAGGTCGTCATGTCAGCTCCTAATCCCCCAGCTACACCAGCCCCCCCCCCCCCCCCCACACACACACACACACACACACACACACACATACACACCCAGAGACTCTAGGGTAAGAGGCTCACAGTGTGGACTCCAGAAAAATTGTCGCTGTCGGGCAGGGTACCTGCATGTCCATATTCAAACGTATGTTTTTTACTTAAATTAATGCCCTACTACATGAGCTTGTAGAACGGCTTTTTTCAGTACTTTTGAAACATTTTGAAACTGGAAGTGGTTAAGTGCATCTGAGGGTTTTATAAATATTCTACAGATGAAAAGTATTATCAAAAAAATAATAACTACATTGGATCCATCGGAACACAGGTTATTTCTTCCATTTCCTGAAAAGTAACAGTTTTGGACATGATTTCTACCAGACAGCGACGATGTACTGTATTATATGGGGAAGCCTGTAGAACTGATGGTGTGGTGAGCGAGCAGCAATGCAGTTAAGACTAAATTAGTTGAGTCTGGGCTGAGATCAAGGCTGGGTCTAATCGAGTCCAAGTTGAGATTAAGACCAGAGCAGGATACACCCCGTATTATTCGACTAGACCAGTCATACAATATCTTAATGGAGATAACTGTCATATAGCAACTTAAGACACTGAAAGGACAACATTTAGCTGCGCTAGGTTATGATTAAAAGGTGTCACATAAAAAAAGATAATAATAGATACTTAAAAAAATAGCTGAAGACGTACAAATCTAGACCTGTGAATATTATTATCTTTGGTGCTCTGTTATGAGCAGTTTTCTCTCTGTCGACATGTCTGTTTGCCTACTGGAGCACATGTGATTATTATCAATTAAGGGAGGGGGCACATTCCAGTACAGTAATTATAGAGTGAAGGCATCAATGCAATTCATTATAGTATAGTGCCCTTTGATTCCAGTAGACCCTCACTGGGATGTGGCTGTATACCACTATACATCCCTGCTGCTTCAGCTCTCTCACTCTTTGCCTCTCTCTCCCACACGCACCAACACATTTTCGCCCCTTTCATATTCATCACTAATAATGATTGTCGATGATATACTAGGTACACAGGCAAAAGGAGCTAGACCTGATAGATGGACAGAGAAACTGAGAGGCATAGTGTATTGTAGGAGGTTCTGAGGTATATAGACAGCAGTATCCTAAACCCTCTTCCCATATCAAATGAGCTCTTTAGTAGCTTTCAAGGATGTTCAGGAGTGGCTTCCCTGCCTCCTGCTGCTCTCCCTGCCACAGCACGTTACAGCCTGGTATTAAATAGGTCCGGTCCAGGTAGGTGTCATCGCCCAAGTGCATCAAGTTACCTGTGTTTAAATGGAGGAGGAAAAAAGAAGTCCCAGCGAGCTGAAATGGCCCATTTTAAAGAAGCAGTAAGGGAATTGATGAAAACGTATTTGTGTCCAGCATCTGTGCGGATGCTTTGTGGAGACATCTTCCAACATCCTGCACATTCCCCTCCTCCTGTAATGTATTTCTTGTTCTCAGGGGGCTTGGCCTTCGAGAGGCAGGGGGTGGACAAGACAAGACAGTTCAGTGTTGTAATATAGACTCTCGGGTTTCTCTGTTGGAAACACGCAGGGCAGATGTCTTCGTGTCTGGAGCGGCCAGTGTGTGTTATGGCCAAGGGTTGCCTGCTCCCCGCTGTCAGGGGGAGCCTCCACAATCCTTGCGGCATTTCCTTACATCAAAGGCACAAGTTAAGCCTAATTTATGCCTTGGCGGAAAAGTGTCGCGCGACATGTCACTCAACAAAAATGACGTATCTTTTCACTGATGCCTGCTGTTGCTGGTCCAGACCAAGCGATCTCTCCCATTATGCTGACGCTAATGACGCCTGTTCAGAATCAGAATCAGAATCAGGTTTATTGTCACATCACAGGTTTACAAGGTAAAAAAGTGGGTGAAATTTGTTTTTGTACATCATTCCCATCGCAACGTTAATTTCCATAGAAAGAAGAGGGGGGGAGGGAGAAGAAGAAGAGGGGTGGGGGGTAAGTGGGAAGGAGATCAAACAAGAGAACAACAGAAGGCATACAAGTTATCTGCATATTTACAGAGTACCTGAGATAAGAAACAATTGTTATTGTTATCATGTGTGATCTGCTTCAGTTTTCATTGATTGATCATGGGTTATTATTACTCTTCTTTTTAGACTTTTTAGATCTTTAATTTCCATTTAATAAAACAATTGCTGTTACTTGATCATAATTTGAACATTACTTCAACAAAAAAAGAAATCCTGATCTCACAGTTTCATTTCTGTTTAAGCTCATTTAGCCCTGTCATGGCCTTGCCCCAGCTCTCCCCTGGCTTTTTCTTTTTTTCTTTTACGCACCTCTTCCTGCTCTGCTGCATTGCAGCTCAGTCTCATCCTGGGTCAGAGAGGTCGCAGTATATGAGGAGACATCTGGGCCGGCAAACTGGTCCCAGCATCACCATAGGGGACCAGAGGAGTCAGTTTTATCTGTGTGAGGAGAAGAAGGAGAAGAAGGACAAGAAGAGAACGGGAGGGCATGGCAGAGAGACGTCGTAGCCCTTTAACAGCCATGTAACTGCTGTACCCCCCCGCGCAGCCTGCTTCATAACACGGGCTGTCCCAGGTTCTAGCAGGCCTGCAGTGCTGGCTGAAACCCAAGCTGGCCTGGCCCAGACCAAGCCCCAGCAGCCTGCCGTGTCACAAGCGCCAAAAGTTTATCACTTCCCCTCTAACCCCCCCCAAAACCCGTACCGCATCTTCTTTATCTTTGTATTTCTCCCTCCAAAGGTCTGTTTTTATTGGCCTCCTCCTGCCACACTCAAAGTCCCTTCCGCACCTTCTTAACTGACAGTTTGCTGAAGGTAACATGCAGGTTTCATGTTCAGTTCTCATCTGATTTAACTTTTATTGTTAATCATGCAGTACACACATTGGCTGAAATTAGTATCAGGAGATTCATTGTGTGAATAGAGACCAGAGTTATGATTATGTGTGTTTGTCAAAGGCAATGAATACATTAAATGTATTCATTGAGCAAATTTTCCCCACATTTTGCTAATACATACTGTATATACTGTAGGTGCCTTGCACTGCATACACACACAATGGCTCAGTGCTGTTATTCAGTGATTTGTCGAAGCAAGCAGCCATTGGACGGAAGGGGAACCATTTTGTTGGTTCTCTCTTGTTTGAACCGGAGAGCCATTGGTCGGCTGAAGGCGAGACTGGATTGGATGGCCGCATTTGCCATGTTGGATCATTTAGGTCGGAAAATGCTTTTAACCTCATGTACCGATGCAATGGACTTTTACCATCTTTATGATCCCGCTCATTAAAATTAACTGTCTGGCTGTAAAAAATAGATTTCCTTTTAATGCTGCCTTCTGGATTGTCTTATGCAGCTAAGATCTATTATGAGAAAGTGTTTCAAACATTCGTCCCCTCCCCTCTGGCTCATTCAGTTTCATTTTTTATTTCATTGCTATTGTTTTTTTTGCCTCTCCTTTTTTGTTCCATCAAACCACTTGGCGTTCCACGCAGGAAGGTGTAAGCAGATCAAGGGTTACACACTATAGCAACCAGCACAAATACTCATTAACAAACAAACGCGCATGACACCAAATCATTAATTATTTTATAGCCTTATCTTACGATGTAATTTAAATCCGTACTCGATGATAGATAACAAAAGATAATAACAATTTGTTGTGAGATCATTGTTTTAATATATAACTTTTATTCTTAATACTGCTAAATAGAGTGTATTTTCTACTTTTAGTCCTCTGGTAGTCAAAGTGCTGGCTCTCAAAAAAGTGAGACATTGCACTCTCTCCCTGACATATAGGAGTGGTGTGGAGGGAATACCTTCTCATTTAACAAGGTAAAATTTTAAAAGACCCCTTTAAAAGCACGACCTGCCCCTTTAAAAGCAGACCCATCAAGCCTCTGTCTTTTGATCAATCCAATAACCTTACCCCCCTTCCCATAGGCGTCTTTTTAACACCATCATTATTGAGCTTCACCTCAACAGCTCGTCCTCTCCCGGGTGACAGCCCGCCTTGTCGGTCCTGGCCCGAGCCCTATTACCACCAGGGTCTAGGAGCGGACACGACCCTGGACCAGTGGCTTCGCCTGGCCTTCCAACGCCACGCTCCGGTCCATAAAAAAATACAAAGCATTGGGCGCTAGCCTCCACCCTCATTTACCTTTTTGCCTCCTTTGTGGATGCCTGAAAGTTGCACTTTTATAGGGAGTGGGAGGTCAGGTGGTGGAGGGTTTGAGGATCATTTACCCCAGAGTGCTCGTCTCGCTCACAGAAGCACCATAACCTGCCCTTGCGATCACCCTCACCTGGCCAGCTCAGGGACCTGTAAAGCAGGGCCGGCGGGACTGGGGTTGGGAGGGTGGAGGTTGAGGAACAGGGCTTTCAATGAACTCGCAGATCTCATCACCTCGGAGTATATCTCCGTTGTTGAGAGACAAAAAGTGAAGGAGATGCTAGATGGGAGCTATGTGTTTTAAAGAAGCCCCAGGGCTTTCTTCTGTTCCTCTGTCTGCAGAGTTTACAATCAGGATGGGCTGGCTCCCAAGGCCAAACCGCCAAGGCTAGCTATAGCTACATCCCTCTGTCCACTTGGGCCTTATTAATGTAGTTCCATGTCTGTATAAGCCCTTTAAAACAGGACATTTACTCTGAACACAACTTCCCTGTACATATATCGTGCTTAGCATGCGTTGTTTCCAACATTAGTAGTTGTGAAAGGTGACCTTAGTGGCTTGGGCTTGTCTGCATAAGCCTTTTAACCCTTTAAGACCGGGAACGCATCTGTCATTTTAGATTTCTTTGGCTTTTCAAAAGATCTACAAGCTCATAGCGTGGCACCAAGTGCCGCGCTATGAGCTTGTAGATCTGCTATTTTTGAATAATCTTGACAATGTGTGCAAATTGAATATATATATATATATATATATATATATATATATATATATATATATATATATATGTATATGTATATATATATATGTATATGTATATATATATATGTATATGTATATATATATATATATATATATATATATATATATATATATATATATATATATATATATATATATATATGTATATATATATATATATATATATATATATATATATATGTATATATGTGTGTTTTAAAGCGAACATTTAACTCCGATCTGTGCTTCTGGGGGTCCCTGGAACAACATATTTTGAGATAGCCAAATACATATAATTTTGGGGGTCCTTGACTTGGAAAAGTTGGAGCACCACTCATAGCTACATAAGGTTTTTCAAAAAACTGTTAGGATTTAGAAGACATTTGTAGAATATATATTCAAAGATTTGCCAAAAAAAAATCCAGATTAAAAAAATAGCAGATATACAAGCTATGAGCTTGTATATCTGCTATTTTTTAATAGCCAAATAAATCTGCATTCCCCGATTGATTGGGTTAAAGATGGAGGTTCACCCAGTACTAATGGAGTCTTCATTAACACATCTCCCTGCTATCAACTGATGTGTTGTTTCCACCGTTGTGCTGTTGTGAAAAGGCATTAGCAACTTCCCCACCTGGGGGCCGGAGGCTTTCCCTGCTGCCCAGTAGCTCCTCATGGTCCACCCCATTATCTCCCTCTCCCTGGGCTTTGCCGTTTGGTCCAGCTTTTTATGGCAGGGTAGGAGAGGGCCATGAGGAAATGAGGTGACCCCAGGGTCAGGACTGGAGTCAGTGCGGCTGAAACCTGGACCACAGTCTCTGCCAACCCCTCTCGCTCCCTCGTTTTCTCTCTCTCTCGCTCTCTCGGTGCCGGTTTCGGTCGGGTCAGCTAGAGCAGAGGGTCAGAGAGACAAAGTATGGATCCTGCATGGGGACAGAGGGACCCCTTCCATCCTTGACCCTGGGAGACATATGCCTTTAATTAAGCCCGATTTGAATTTGTTTACAAGCCCCACTGGTCTTAAATCTTCCGGGTCTGTGCACCCCAGCCCCTCCACCCCAACCCCCATCACCTCATCTCTTTCATGCCTCTATCCTCAAGTTCCTTCTTCTCTTCTTCTCTTCTTTTAACACGGTGTCGCACATCCATTTATTATGCTGTTTTAACTGGTTTTCAGGCACGGGTTACAAGCTATTTGGGAATCCACCAAATAGGGGGTTCTGGGGGGGGCACCCCTCTAAGATGTTAATCTGTTAGCGATATGAAAGGCCGCTCACCCCACTAAAACCCACACCCCCGCTCCAAACCATTCTCCTCCCTCCGCTGGAACCTGGGGGCTTCTTTATGGCCCCATCAGGCACCCGCCTGGACGACTTACTGCTGACCTTGTGACCCTGGCAGTCGGAGCCATATGAGGAGAGAATCTTTCTCCAGCATGTCTCTTTATGCACCTCTCTTGTGCCATAGCCGTTAATATGAAATGTATTGACCCAGTGCTTTCATTTGTGTTGCTTCTATGTTGCTGAAATGGCCGGAGGTGAATAAACTTAACGTCAGTCTGATGTGTTCTTTCTTACTGGCTACATGGTTTCCTCTCATCATCTCAAAGCATCAATATCGCCAGCCCTTAATTTCTGGACCCTTCTTTCTGATCCTCCACCACCACCCCACCCCGCCCAACTGTTCTCTCATGTAAAAGATTTACACACAGCTTCAGGAGACTTTATTGGGGAGGTACCAGTGCTTTTTTTGCTGCAACCAAAAAAAAGCCCCTTGACTGGCTCCATCATATTAAAAATTTACACGTAACTGAAGAGCTGTTACAATGGACTTACTAGCGTGTTAGCAGCAGAAACGCTCGCTGCAAAAGGCCTCGTCCCGGGGAGTTGGGCGGCTAATTGGATCGGGTGGGTTAAGTAAATGTTTGAGTTTTCCTCTGTGCTGCTGCTGCTGCTGCTGCTGGTGGTGGTGGTGGTGGTGGGTGCCTCTCATTTCAGCTGAGGGGAACAGGGGATGAAAGGCAGAAGGGAGGGAATGTGAGGGGGAAATGAGCTCATTATGATGATGCATTCAAATCAACTTCTCGATAAAGTAGCCTACCAGTTGTATTTTATGTTTAGCCCATTCACTACATGTCACACTATCCACTATATAAAGTTGTGTGTCTGTGGTGGGCCGGCGGATCATGCCCAAATATGGACATTCCCGACAGTGCAAATCGTCGTTTTTAGGAAACAGTTTCTGTTTCTGTTCTAGAGCTCGATCAGTGAGAGAGAGACAGAGACGCATACAAGGAGAGAGGGAGAGGAAGAAGGAAGTTATATGTGACATCAGGCCAGAGCTTGCTCAGCAAGAGACGGGGAAACAGAGAGAGAGGGGCAGAGAGGGAGGGAGGGAGAGTGAGAGGTAGAGGGAAGGGAGGGAGCGAGCCTATTCTACGTAATAACCTGGCCAACCCGACACGTTACATGGTGACGCATGGCATTGTCAGCACAATAATGGCGAGCAAGCCATACAGCCGATGAACGGTAACTCCAAATATCGGTGAGATATAGGCGCAGAGCTCCAGGAAGGGTTGAGGGGCCAGGTGCCCCAAGGCCTTGGTCTCCCAGAGCCTGTCACATTGACCTTTATTTTATATTAGGACTGTGTGGGCCCCTCCCCTTGGCATGCCGGGCAGGCCCATCACATGTAATACATAAATAGTGGTGAGTAGTACTTGAAATAGAATTTGTACTTGAACTGATGTGCCACTGTTCCAATTTTTCTAAACATTCTATCTATTGATAATTAACGATATTGCTCATTATTTGAAGTGGGTTCCAAAATGACCTGATCGCTGTCCGTGGTGCTGAACTCTTAGGTTGCGTGCATGCATGCACTGTCGTGCATATTTTGTTTCCCTTTGTTTGTCTGTTTTAACTAATCAAAACATGACTCAAAAAACTGTCTAACGTGTTTTGCGATGATGAAAAATTGAGATGAAAAATGTTGTAAGCCCCGCATTTGCGCGCGTGTGTTGCGATGTAATGTCAAATGTTATGGTTTATTATTCAGCACCATAATGCAACAGTATAGTGCTTTTCTTAACCTGGCTTGTCCACCGCACATGGTACTGGTATAACACAGCATAGTGGTTGGGGGGGGGGTGTATTATTGCGATTATACTACAGTTTCATTATTAATATAATTGATCATTAGACAGCTAAGAAAAAGATTAGTTTGTTACAAACAGCTACATATGTTCGTACTGCTATATTGTGTGCTATACCGTATACATACTGTAGGCACTCAATAGAAGGCCTCTCATCAATCACATTTTTTATGTTTTGTTTCAGGTTCCAGATCCAGCGGGGAACCAGTGACCCGAACAGCTATAGGAGCTTGGGAGACTGCTTCAAAACCATCTATCGCAATGAAAGGTACTGTAGGATATTGATGTCACTGGTAGCAGGCAGTTGTTGTATAACAAAAGCCACTTTAGAGATACATCTGGTTTCATCTGACATCAATCCTTGTAGGTGTCCTATGCATAGTCTAAAGTAGAGATATTCCGATATTTCCACCGATTCTGATACCTTCAACTTGTGTCGATGCTGAGTAATGATTATTGAGGAATAAATAACAATTCTGTTAATAATTCTTAAAGTGCAGCCACAAGCTGGTAAAATTAAGTAAATAGTACAGAAACCGTATAAAATGGTAGCGCAACATGAACTGAAGCATCCAAATAAAATAAAAAATGTTTCATGTAAATAAAATATCATCATGAGATACATGGTATTGGATCGGCAATTCGGCATAGACGGGCATACTTACCGATACCAGCATTTTAGGCAATATTGGTGGCTTTTCCTATACTGGTATCGGTATCGGAACAACTCTATTCTAAAGAGCCATCAGGATTATTACTATAACAGTTGCCTTACTGTAGCTATAAATGTATAGATTTTTGTTTCGACCGCACTTTACTCAAAGAATATTTCATGGTTGCCGTGGTGAATGGTCATTGGCCATGTTCGTGGGTGGGAAGCCAGCCGGGGTGGGTGTTTTCTGTCGCTGCAGGTTGGTCTGGGCGCCTGTTCAGCAGGGAGCAGAAATGTTTCAGATCAGCTCTGGAAATAATGTCAACGAGTTTATGGCGGTGTTGACAAGAGTGGTGGATGATGTTGCACCCAAGGTGAAGGTGACGTTTTTTTCCTAACCAGAAACCGGGTCGACAGATCCATCTGTGTTGCTCTGTACGTGTGCACTGCTGCTTATAATGCAGGACTTGTTTCTAGAAATATGAGTGAGTTTAAAGTGGCTGAAATGGGCATTATACATAAGGCAAGCAATCTTGATTATGTTTTCGCCCCTGTCCGTGAGTCAGTCTGTCTGTCTGTGAGCACCTAATCTCGGGCACCGCTGCACTGATCCAGTTGGCCAAAAAAAAACTCCAGCCCAAAATGTTCTAATCTGCCTTATTGTGGCGCTATAACCGGTTGCTTCACGTTTTGGCCATTGGACTTCAGCTTGTGTAAAATCGGTGTACCCAGTTCTCACCATAACAATGACCAAACGTCCTGCTGAATATTGGAGGCTTATTATTATTGGAAGCTTAAACTCCCTCCTCCCAACGCCACTAGATGGACCGTCAAATAGTAAACAATGCAGCTGGTAGATGTATACAGCAGAAGACTGCCGTGCTGAAGCTTTTTGTGATCCTCAGTGCTTCTCATTGTATTCACATTATAGGGGGTCATTTGATTCATTGTTATTATCAAAAATGGTGCGCTCAGTGGAGTGCAAATCTCCACCAGGAGCATGACCTACCTCCCTCCATATTTCTGTCTCTCTGGGGCATGTGATGACAATGTTTTGGGTTGTTGCGCAACTGTGCATGTATGAGAAGGCACAGGAAGGAATATAGCCTAATACAGGACTGTCACTACATCATTATGATGTAACCAGAGTATGGCTGGGTACCGAAATTCGAGTCATACCCAAACTGGAATCGCATTTTGAGGGGCCTCTATAGAGTGCAAAACGGAGTAGGATAACATCCCCACAGTTTCTTTAAACACGGTGCTGGACCCAAAAATAATCTAAATCGAAAGAAAAAAGTATCGTTCAGGAACCGTATGGTATCGGGAAAGATCTTTGAATGATACCTATCCCTAAACCTGAGTGACAGACTATATGGAATCTATGAAGTCTTACACATGTAGCATAGCAAACCATATTATTTCACATACTCACTCACTTAAGCCTATTTGTTAACTTTGTTGGTCTAGTAGATGTATTTAGTTAATAATTTGCTTAAATATGTCGTATGTGCATTCATGTCGGGAGCTGTTGACTTTTGGCAGGCAGTAGTTTACACAGTTCAACCATGAAAGCCTTTTCAGGAGCCCATGCATCACTGTCATGCTCCTGTGCCATATAAGCTCTGCTTTGCACGTTTTGTAGAAGTGCCTTCTTTAAAGCCCCACCTCCAAAGGTTTTTGTATTTTTCAGCTGTTTAGTGTTTTCCTATGACAACCTGTAGTCTTATACATTGATTCCAGAAGCATCATAGACAGCACCTTGGGAGCCACAACCATGAGCCTCTGTTTTATTGCTGCTGTTGAGTTTGAGTAGGTTAGATGTCATTCATGATTTATGCAATTGGCAGTTCTGACCAGGCAATCTGAGTGGTCAGCTAGACATGGCCAAATCAGCATGACAGCACAGCTAATAGGCTCTATGCACAGCAGCCATATTGGGAATGATTTGGGCCCCTTCCTTACTTCCTTCACAGGTGTTACCAATGATACTAATTAAGGCTCTGTTCCATTTAGTGTGGCATAGTGGTTGTCTTATTTTCAAGGCCCCGGTTCCATTTGTACACTCTCAGAGTTACACACCCACCATAAGGGGCCATTTGGGAACTAAAATGGAGTGTTTCTAGTAAGCCAACATGCACGATATCAACACCCTGACCAGAATGGAACAGAGCCTTCATTAGTATCATTGGTAACACCTGTGAAGGAAGTAAGAAGAGGCCCAAATTCTTTCCAATATGGCTGCTGTGCATAGAGCCTATTGTGCATGAATTCAGTGATGGCTATGGAACTGATGCAAGCACTTCTGTCCTAAACATAACGCTGTTGTGCCAATAACGATGGTAAAGTACATCCTCGCCTATACAGAGGTGAAAACAAAATCTCTGTCCCTGGCCTAGTAGAGTTAATTCATTCACAGGGGAGACTCGCCACTGTTGTTAAATCAGCTGATCTTGTAAAGTCGTACAGTACAAGATCAATCTCTCCCTTCTTCTGTCATATCAAGTATGAATACAAATCAAGTTAAAATGAGCCTAGTCTGAAAAAAAGCGTCATTATTCTTCTTTGGGTCCGTGAAAAAAGAGGTAGAGGAAGTGAGGCGTTACAGTGGGGATTTAGGGATACGTGTATGCCTGTCATGTCTCTGGCACTTTTGGCACTTTTGCTCATGGTCACATCTGGTTCAAGTCTTCAATACAACATGATGTTCATTAAGCAAATTAGCTTAGGTTGGTCTGTGTATGTGTATGTGTATGTTTAGTTGTAGTTGTAGTTGTAGTTGTATGTGTATGTGTATCCGTCTGTCTGTCTGTGGCTAATCTCGCTAACCACTGGACCAATCAGTGCCAAATTTATTTTGCACTTGTGCACACTCCCAAAAATCCCTGAATATTTCTTACATTGTGAATTAATCTCAGATCAACTATAATTTTTATATACATGTATGTACTTGCATGGGATCTTTTTTTTGCGATAAAAAAGGACAGTATAACAGTACGCTTTACAAGTAACATCAAAGTGGGAATATCTCCTTTATGCAATATCTCCTGTCTCTATCCCTCTTACTAAGGACGGATTAGCCATTGGGCCAGTGGAATTTACTAAATTGAAGTGTAGAGGTTAATCAAATGTCAAATATGTGGGCCCCTCCTCTGTATTTACAGCAGCGGTTAGAAGGATTTCTGTCGCTCACTCATATGGTACAATGGTACAATCAGCGAAATGTTGGCGTGGCATGTCCGCAAGACTGCGCAAGTTAAGGTTATTATTATTACAAATACATGCACACACATGTACTTTAGGTTACAGACTATTAAAATCCTGTATGATAAAATATCTGCAGTTGCTGCTTTCTTTACCCACACATACCTTAACCCTAGAACACTAACGTTGAACATTGTTACACCATCACTAACGTTAGGTATATTTTACCCGATATAATAAATTCTATAAAACATATTTCTCATCAAAATATATTAACTAAAGTACAACAATACATGGCAAATTGAAGTACTCTTCTTTAATATTTCAATATGAAATTTCACCAAAAAAAGAAAAACGGATAATGGAGCTGGGAACTTTTCCTTTGGTCCACCCATTCCTGGGACATGTGAGCCTTGTCCAGTGAAAGCACAGTCTAATTGCATCAGCTGACCATTGTGGGAGTATGGGATTTTGTTTTTACCCTCTATCACTAACGTTGGGTGAAAATCACCCGAAGACCTGCCTCTAGAAAAAAAAATCACACCCTGTGTGAAGGAAGCGGTGCCTTTGGGGCGGGGCTTAACGCATTTCAGTTCGTCCCTATTGGTCGTCTGAGTCCACTTACCAAATTTGTACTTGGTAGCATGCTGCAAACTGGAATAATGGCTGTTTAAAGCCCAGCCAATGGGCAGACAGAGGGGGGCGGGGCTTAAGTAATTACAGTTCGTCCCTATTGGTGGTTTTAGTCCATGTACAAAAATTGTACTCCGTAGCATGCTGCGAACTTGAGTTATGGCTGTTTAAAGGCCAGCCAATGGGAAGACAGAGGGGGGCGGGGCTTCAGCAATTCATGCTCGTCCCTATTGGTGTTCTAAGTCCACATACCAAATTTGGACTTGGTGGCATGCTGCAAACTGGAGTTATAGCTGTTTAAAATCCCGTGCTCATACGGGCGGACGGACATAACATACGCTGGGGGTCCCTGGAACCCTGGGGCGGGGCTTCAGCAATTCATGCTCGTCCCTATTGGTGGTCTAAGTCCACATACCAAATGTGGACTTGGTGGCATGCTGCAAACTGGAGTTATAGCTGTTTAAAATCCCGTGCTCATCCCGTGCTCATACGGGCGGACGGACATAACATGCGCTCTTTGATAGCTTCAGCAGTTCATGCTCGTTCATGCTCGTCCCTATTGGTGGTCTACATACCAAATTTGGACTTGGTGGCATGCTGCACACTGGAGTTATAGCCCGTGCTCATCCCGTGCTCGGACATAACATACGCTGGGGGTCCCTGGACCCCTCTTTGATAACCAGTGGTACGTGTGGGCAATGAGACGAGAGATGGCATAGGCAGTCTCCACGTCCGTGTGTGTGTGTGTGTGTGTGTGTGTGCGCGTGTGTGTTTGTATGTGTTTCTTCTTTGCCGTGCTCATCCCGGGCTCATACGGACGACGGACGGACGGACGGACGGACGGACGGACGGACGGACGGACGGACATACGGACAGAGTCAAACGTAGAGCGGTTGGCACCGCTAAAAACAGGGATGGGGGCAGGGAAACAAACCTACCTTCTATGACATCCGTGAGCATCCAGAAGGTACCCAAGGACCCGCCCACCCCAGACATCCTCACCTCATAAAACCCGAGCAGTGTGTTTGCGTGCTGCTTCCACCTGACACGGGGGAGTGGAGGGGGGCCCTAAAAGATGATCGTCCCAGGGTTAATCCGTTAATCCGTCCCTGCCTCTTCCAACTGTGTTTTTTCTTTGTTTCTATTACAAATTAATTGCAATGTAAATATAGTCAAGTCATTCTGTCAACAACACAATGTAGGCAATGGTAGAATAAGGGGTGTGCTATAAATTAATTGCATTGTAAATATTGTAGAGTCAATAGTATTGCCATAATTGTACACCATGTCTGCAACACAATGTAGAAAATGGTAGAATAAAGGGTGTGCTTCTGTGCAAACATAAAGCATACAATAAACAATCTCCTTCTGTAGAAACAGAAAGAGGATAAAGGGAGAATACATGTTGGGTTGTCACCAGTGGTGTAGTGGAGGGTATATACTGTACATTGTAGGGATGTCCTCCCAATATTATCGGCCGATATTAGCATAAAAATTGATATCGGGAAAATATCGGTATCGGTTTTTGAAAAAAAAAAAAAAAATATATATATATATATATATATATATTTTTTTTTTGCTTTATAAATAAGTTACAGGAGTTCTTACTGTATATGGTGTGTGTGATATGAAATTTGAGCTTACCCTAATCACAATAATCCCCGCATATATCGGTATCGGTTGATATCGGTATCGGTAATTAAGAGTTGGACAATATCGGTATATCGGTTATCGGTAAAAAAGCCAATATCGGACAACCCTAGTACATTGCTATTGCACATTGGTCATTGCGTATACTAACTTATAATATGTGCATCAGTGAGATTTGGTGTTGTCAAAAATGCAAATGTTTCAATATGCTATTGGTTCTGAATATTTTAAATGGTTTCAATGCTCATTTGTCTTACTATCGATATCAGCCGTGTGTTCTCCTATGACTCTTCTCTAATCTCTGCCTAAAGGAAGAACTTGAGCGAGCAGCTCCAATAACATCATTTCAAATCTATACCATTTTGGGTTATAGATGGAGGAGAGTAAACTGTGCTGTGATGCTGCATTCACACTAGCATTGACAAAGCGACAAGTAATTTTTAAAGGAAGCCAGCGACATGAAGCTACAAAGTGACGCCCAATACTTGAAATTAAAAACTGAACAAATAATGTGTTGCCATTTGATTTTTATTATAGATTCTTTTCCAGATGTTATCAATTAATTGTTACACTCCTAATTTTCATAATCAAGGATTGTACACCAGTGACCATTGATTACAACATTTCCTCACAACTTCATCTAAAAAACAAAAGCTTGGCGCGACGTTTTAAAGACGAGACTGCTCAGTGTTAAGCCTCCAGCTGGCCGGTGGGCCGGCGAACCACGTTCATCACGCTCATGTCGCCATGACTCAGCTATAACCATATAAGGAGTTCAAAATGCAGCTACGCCCCAAAAATGGAGAGTGTTTTCTAACCTCAATGTGTCGTCTTGGCATCAGGTGCAAACAAATCAGTCAGCTCCATATATGGGCACAACAGGGGGCATGCCCTTACTGTATATAAGGACTGACAGATACAGAAATCTTCATATATGAGCATATCGGTCGGATTGGCGGTGCAACGTAGGTGTGTCGGGCCCTCTAGTTGTTGAAAGTCCCTTTAACCACTGTGCTGTCATGGGCATTCAGTGAGTACTAATACGTATGACCTAATATTGTGCGATAAAGTATGTGTGTTACATTGCCTATATAACTGTTACTCTAATTACTCTAAAAATCATCACCCAGGGTGATTATGAAAGAAGATAACTTTGTTCATTATCCCTTTTAATATTTACAATGCTCAGTTTAATGCGATTTACTTGCTTCTGCTCTGTGTCAACACTCCAGACACTTGCTTGCCTTGTGTATAGAAAAGAAGACCTCGTTAGTAAAATGACACAGATAAGGGACGAGTTGAAAGAAACGGTAGTCGTGGTCCCAATCCCCAACCCTGTGTCTGGCCCTACATGTGACAGGACATTGAGACAGTGCAGGCCCCAGGAGAAAGTGCCGGCCACTCTGCTCTGTTTATGGTGAGTCGACAGCTTTATAGTGGATATAAAATGGATCTGCTGTGAGGTGTGTGAGTGAGCGCTCCAGGAGCGAGAGGGCCGGCCCCCGGGCCCACTCACTGACAGTCTGAGGAGGAGGAGGGAGGCCGTCAGCTAGCAGTGGATGCTCAACAGCACCCATCTATCCTGCTACTGTGCCTGTGCACACCATCCTCTCCCCCACTGCCACCACCACTCCATACACACATACAACATCTTTATTTGCGTTCACATTTAACAAGTAATTCTTGAACACAAACAATAGTAGATGCGCAAACTTGGTAAGACTTTCAGGATACAGATCACAGGGTACAGGAAGCATCGCCTCCTCCACATATGGCGACTGCCAATTATCGCAGACAATGAACAGAATTTTGCCAATGCCTTAGCTTTTGGCTTGGGCATTCCTGCAATCTGCAGGCCTCTCACAACTGATTTATGGACACACACACACACACACACACACACACACACACACACACACACTTCATTCTGTACCTGCATGGCTTTTATATCTCTTTGTGTATTTTTGGGGTGTGTCCATTGCTATGAATAGGTGTGGATAAAATTAATTTCAAGAGAATTCAGGGTTATGTCACCGGGGGAAAAAAGCCTCTCTGCATTCTAGAAGTCAAAACCTAAGAAATGTACATCTAATATACACTGCAATATTATATCAACTCAGAGAGTTTAATAACGGACCCATAAGGGTCCATTTAAGTTAAACTGACACACAGGATTTTGTTGTGTCCACATGCAGTGAACATGGCTCAGGCAGACCCGGTAGACAGAAGATCCTCTTGCATACAGAGCAATTATCACTGACAGTATATTTTCGTGGGACCATAATCACTCCTCAGTGGCGAGTAGTGGATTGCCCCCAGGCCAAACCACTTAGTTATAATTTATACAAATAGTAGTTTTAGGCCCCAGCTCTTGTAGAATTATTATTAAAAATAAACTCATGCCGGGACATGGCAGGGCTGAGCTGCTGACTCTAGACCCTGATCTGTCTCTTTTTGTCTTGTTATTTCTCTCTCTCTCTCTCTCTCTCTCTCTCTCTCTCTCTCTGTCTCTCTCTCTCATGCCCTCTCCGTCTTCGCCTCACTCTCTCCTTCTCTCTCACCTTTGCCTATTCTCTCTGTCTTTCTCTCTCTCTCTAATATCTATCTCATCCTTACGGTGTTGCTCGCCAAATACAGCCAATCTGCAAGCTCACAGCGCGTCCCAATGCGGTGCATTGTGAGCTTGTAGATCGGCTGTTTTTTGGGCATGCAACACCGTCACGCGGCAAAGTATACATTGGGCTTAAGCCGATGAGGGAGAGGAAACATGAGCCCCCAGCCCTAGCACGGTGATTAGACTGAGGAAAGACATGCAGGCCCGCACATCTGTGACTCCGTCTCTCAGAGGCTCTCAAACACTGTTTAGTATTGGCAAAGTAGTCAGGTCTGTAGGATTTGTATAGCTGGATAAAATTAGGACTATTAACGCTGGAGAAATCACTACTGTACTATATTTGTATGTTATTCCTGTCAAAACATTGGCCACATTTGCAAATTAATAATGTCTTTTTTTTTTTTACTGTTTTTTGGAACAGAATTGAGGAAAATGTAACTCACTGCACCAGTATGAAATAGCTCATGCTTGTTGGCATGTAATGCATGCAAACGATATTCGTTAAGGCTTTGTTATATGCCTGACAGGCACCCCTCGTTTGGTAGTGTAGTGTAGGCGCTGTAGAGTGCAGCAGCATGAGCTTGTGTTTTAGTGTTTCAGACTGGACACAAACAGACTGCATGTTAGAACAGTCCACACCACAGTGTTTCTTCAACACTGAGCTTAAGAACATGATCTTAAAATCACCAAACCGAGAGTGCATTCTAACTCAACTGAACTTCAGCTTTGTCACATCACAGGTTTAACTGCGTAAATGTGTGTGAAATCATTTGTCATACAAGCTCTCATCATTTGCAGTTTTCAAGAAAAGGGGAAGCGATAAAAAAAGAAAACAAGGAAAACAGGTCAGATACTGTATGTCAAATATTCCTAGCATGAGTAGAGTAAAATATACACATAATGGTGCATGGTTTAAAAAACAATAGCAAATATAGCTGCAAGCAGCAATTAGCGGTTTCGAGAATAATGGCAGACTGGCAGACTGTGACAAGAGTGGCAGACTGGCAGACTTTGACAGAGTGGCAGACTGGCAGACTGGCAGACTTTGACAGAGTGGCAGACTGGCAGACTGTGACAGAGTGGCAGACTGGCAGACTGTGACAGACTGTGGCAGACTGGCAGACTGGCAGACAGACAGACTGTGGCAGACTGGCAGACAGACAGACAGACAGTGACAGAGTGGCAGACTGGCAGACTGTGACAGACTGGCAGACTGGCAGACTGTGACAGAGTGGCAGACAGACAAACAGACAGACTGTGACAGAGTGGCAGAGTGGCAGACTGGCAGACAGACAGACAGTGACAGAGTGGCAGACTGGCAGACTGGCAGACAGACAGACTGTGGCAGACTGGCAGACAGACAGACAGTGACAGAGTGGCAGACTGGCAGACAGACAGACAGACAGACTGTGACAGAGTGGCAGACTGGCAGACAGACAGACAGACAGTGACAGAGTGGCAGACTGGCAGACAGACAGACAGTGACAGAGTGGCAGACAGGCAGACAGACAGACTGTGACAGAGTGACAGAGTGACAGAGTGGCAGACTGGCAGACTGGCAGACAGACAGACAGACAGACAGACAGTGACAGAGTGGCAGACTGGCAGACAGACAGACAGTGACAGAGTGGCAGACAGGCAGGCAGACAGACAGACTGTGACAGAGTGGAGAGAGAGAGAGAGAGAGAGAGAGAGAGAGAGAGAGAGAGAGAGAGAGAGAGAGAGAGAGAGAGAGAGAGAGAGAGAGAGAGAGAGAGAGAGAGAGAGAGAGAGAGAGAGAGAGAGAGAGAGAGAGAGAGAGCAAAGTGCACATGTCTGAATTAACAGGGTCATGTTTTGCATAATGCAATTTAAATGTAAACTGTGACAAGTGGGGTTTGAGCCGTGGACCTTTGGCACATGAGACTAACACTGTATTGATCAAGCTATTCAATCCACAGCCTTGGTCAGTGAGAAGGGAGAATCCAACAAAACAAAACAAAACAAAAGAGGGAATGAAGTACATCATACATTGAAAACACTACTCTCAATTAAGCGTTTCATTTAACAATTGCATGTTTATTCATTGATACAGTCATGTTGTGTGTAATGCAATTGAGTTGAGGTCTGCATGAGGTGAGATTTGAACCGGCGACGCTCTGGTATCAAGGCAGATGATTAAGCCATTGGGCCAACAGACCCGAACTGATGAAAAGGGAGTTCACACACATGACACACTTTCACGCAAATTGCTCAGAAATACTGGATTTAAATGTTTTTCAAACTGCTCAAAATTGCAGACATCTAAGGGCGGAGTTTACTGGTTAACAATTGCACATGCATTCATTGATACAGTCATGTTGTGTGCAATGCAATTATAATGAATTCTACATGACGTGGGATTCGAACCAGGAACCCTGTGGTTTCAAGGCAGATGATTAAGCCATTGGCCAACAGACCTGTACTAGTGAAAAGGGAGTTCAAACACATGACACAATTTCACGCAAATTGCTCAGAAATCCTTGGTTTAAATGTTTTTCAAACTGCTCAATATATTTCGGAATGGAAACTAGTGGAAAATAGTCGATCTACAAGCTCACAAACGCGTTGCTATCTAAAAAGGTGTGAGATTGTAGATCGGCTATTTTCACAAGAAAGTATGTCATACATAAAAAAACTACTCTCAAAAGCATTTCGTGTTATTGTCTAAACATTGCACTTGTCTGAATTAACAGGGTCATGTTTTGTACAATGCAATTTAAATGTGAACTGTAATAAGTGGGATTCGAACCAGGGACCTTCGGCACATGAGACTCACACTCTACTGGTGAGCTATCCAATACACAGCCTTAGACAGTGAAAAGGGAGAATCCAACAAAACAAAACAAAAGCGCGAATGAAGTACGTCATACATTGAAAATAACTACTTTCAAGTATGCATTTCTCGTCATCTTTAACAATTGCACATGTATTCATTGATATAGTCATGTTGTGTGCAATGCAAATTATAATTAAGTCTACCTGAGGTGGGATTCGAACCGGCTACCCTATGGTTTCAAGGCAGATGATTAAGCGATCAAGCTATTGAACCAACACACCTGAACCTGTGAAAAAGGGCCTCAAACATGTATTTGACACAGTTTCATGCAAATTGCTCAGAAATCCTGGATTTAAATGTTTTTCAAACTGCTCAAAATTGCAGACAATCTAAGGGCAGAGCTTACTGGTCAAAGTGATACATGTGTTCCTCATGAGCAAGGCACATGTGAAGCAGGTTTAACGGCTGTCGGCCAAACGAGGCATGACTTTTGCCTGTTTAAAGTTTCCATTTCAAAAAATTGCTATAGCGCCCCCCTTTGACCATTGGAGTAAGATTGGTTTCAGTGATACTTGGAAGGACCCTCTACAATATGCAAAGTGTCAAACAAATGTGAGTCTGCATGTATGTTGTTAGGGGCAGATGAATAATTTAAAAAAAGCTGCAATTTTCATTGGCTTATAAAAGCTTAACGTTTTCACTTATGGAAAATCCGCTAAGTTACGTCTGTCGGCATTGGTCCAAAGTTCATGTGTATACAGTTTCGTACAGATTGCTCATAAATCCCAGGAGGAGTAGGCTTTTTACTGGCTTTTTACTGCTTTTCATAGAATTCGAAATGGTGGGAGATCTAAAGGTCAGAGGTCAAAAGTCAAACAGTGAAAGTTGTTAGGCATGAGGAGACGCATGTGTGTATCGAAGTTTCATGGCTGTAGGTCGAACAGGGCATGAGCTGTACCTGTTCAAAGTTGGCATGTTCAATTGAGTGCTACAGCGCCACCCTTTGGCCAATGGTTGTGAGTTTCGGGTTTTCGCCGTTTGGCATAGCCCTCTACCATATTGCCGAATTTCATAAGAAGTGACCAGGCGGTTAGGCCAGAACTGGCAAAAACGGCGGAAGAATAATAATAAATATAGCTGCAAGCAGCGATAATACGGGGCCAGGAGAGAGAAAGAGAAATGATAATTCCTTTAACAGGTCGGTTTATGAAAGTCCTTGCGGTCTTGTTTCCAATGAGGGCCTGTGAGCAATTAGGGGTTAAGAGTCTTGCTCAGGGACAAATTTCATTTCGTCGACACATTTGCTGACCTGGCCTGGAATCGTACCTGGGTCAACCAGAGCCTCTGGCTCCCTAGGCGGGCTCACTAACCACTCAGCTATGGCCGACCTCAGAGAGAGAGAGAGAGAGAGAGAGAGAGAGAGAGAGAGAGAGAGAGAGAGAGAGAGAGAGAGAGAGAGAGAGAGAGAGAGAGAGAGAGAGAGAGAGAGAGAGAGAGAGAGAGAGAGAGAGAGAGAGAGAGAGAGAGAGAGAGAGAGAGAGAGAGAGAGAGAGAGAGAGAGATGGAAACGGAATAGATTGAAGATAGAAACGGAATAGATTGAAGAGACATGGAAACGGAATAGATTGAAGAGAGAGAGAGAGCCATGGAAACGGAATAGATTGAGTCATGTTTTTTGCAATTCAACTTAAATGAGTCTGCATCAAGTGAGGCTTGAACCGGAAACCTTGCGATCGTGAGGCACTCTTAGGTAGCTGCAACACTACCTATAGTGCTATAGCTTTGTCTAGGCTGATATTGTCTGTTGAGGATCACAAACTCTTGCCTTCTGTCATGACCCAAGCCCCTGTTTCACTAACACAAAGATCACTCGTTCACAAACCATTTACCAATGAAGAAATTGTACATCTCCTCAGAACCAAAACTAGTGAAAGTAGCCGATCTACAAGCTCACAAACCATTAAAAGTTGCCAGATTGTACATCGGCTATTTTCACAATGAAGTATGTTATACATTGAAAAAACATACTCTCATTGCTATCTGAAAAGTTGTGAGATTGTAGATCAGCTATTTTCACAATGAAGTATGTAAAAAACACTCAATTAAGTATTTCATGTTATCTTTAACAATTGCAGATGTATTCATTGATAGTCATGTTGTGTGAAATGCAACTTAGATGAAGTCTGCACCAAGTGAGGCTTGAACTGGTGACCTTCAGGTTGTGGGGCACACATTTAAGCGAGAAGCCACCAACAGACAAGAACCTGTGAAAGGAGATCACACAGATGATACAGTTTCATGCAAATAGCTGAAAAATCCTGGGTTTAAGTGTTTTTCAAACTGCTCAAGATTGCGGACAATATAAGGGCGGTGCTTACTGGTTAACGTGATAGATGTGTTCCTCATTAGTCAAGGCACATGTGTAAGCAGGTCTAATGGCTGTCGGCCAAACGAGGCATGACTTTTGCCTGTTTAAAGTTTCAATTTTAAAAAAATTGCTATAGCGCCCCCGTTTGACCAATTGGAGTAAGATTGGTTTCAGTGATATTTGGAATGGCCCTTTACATTTCTGCAAAGTTTCAAAGAATGGTAAGTCTGCATGTATGTGTTAGGGGCAGATGAATAATTGTCATAAAACTGCAATATTCATTGGCTCATTAAAGCTTCATTTTTTCACTTATGGAAGATATTTTGCAAACGTTTTTTGGTATAGGTCCAAAGTTCATGTGTAAAAAGTTTCGTGCAGATTACTCAAAAATCCCAGGAGGAGATAGGTTTTAACTGTTTTTCATATAATTCGAAATGGTGGGAGATCTAAGGGTCAGAGGTCAAAAGTCAGAGTGTGAAAGTTGTTCATCATGAGGAGACGCATGTGTGTATTGAAGTTTTATGGCTGTAGGTAAAACAGGGCATGAGTTGTACCTGTTCAAAGTTGGCATTTTCAACTGAGTGCTATAGCGCCACCTTTTGACGAAAGATTGTGAGATTTATTTTTTGATCGTTTTTCATGACCATCTATCATATGGCCGAGTTTCATAAAAAGCGTATGCACGGTTCAGCCAGAACTGGCAAAAACGGCAGAAGAAGAAGAAGAAATGGAATAATGCGAATAACAATACGGGTCCATGCTGGAAGCCTGGCCCCGTAATAAATATAGCTGCAAGCAGCAATTAGCGGTTTCGAGAATAATGGCAGACTGGCAGACTGTGACAAGAGTGGCAGACTGGCAGACTGGCAGACTTTGACAGAGTGGCAGACTGGCAGACTGGCAGACTGGCAGACTTTGACAGAGTGGCAGACTGGCAGACTGTGACAGAGTGGCAGACTGGCAGACTGTGACAGACTGTGGCAGACTGGCAGACAGACAGACTGTGGCAGACTGGCAGACAGACAGACAGACAGTGACAGAGTGGCAGACTGTGACAGAGTGAGAGAGAGAGAGAGAGAGAGAGAGAGAGAGAGAGAGAGAGAGAGAGAGAGAGAGAAAGAGAAAGAGAGAGCAAAGTGCACATGTCTGAATTAACAGGGTCATGTTTTGTACAATGCAATTTAAATGTAAACTGTGACGAGTGGGGTTTGAACCGTGGACCTTTGGCACATGAGACTAACACTGTATTGATCAAGCTATTCAATCCACAGCCTTGGTCAGTGAGAAGGGAGAATCCAACAAAACAAAACAAAACACAAAAGAGGGAATGAAGTACATCATACATTGAAAACAAGTACTCTCAATAAGCATTTCATTTAACAATTGCATGTTTATTCATTGATACAGTCATGTTGTGTGCAATGCAATTGAGTTGAGGTCTGCATGAGGTGAGATTTGAACCGGCGACCCTCTGGTATCAAGGCAGATGATTAAGCCATTGGGCCAACAGACCCGAACTGATGAAAAGGGAGTTCACACACATGACACACTTTCACGCAAATTGCTCAGAAATAGTGGATTTAAATGTTTTTCAAACTGCTCAAAATTGCAGACAATCTAAGGGCGGAGTTTACTGGTTAACAATTGCACATGTATTCATTGATACAGTCATGTTGTGTGCAATGCAATTATAATGAATTCTACATGACGTGGGATTCGAACCAGGAACCCTGTGGTTTCAAGGCAGATGATTAAGCCATTGGGCCAACAGACCTGTACTAGTGAAAAGGGAGTTTACACACATGACACACTTTCACGCAAATTGCTCAGAAATCCTTGGTTTAAATGTTTTTCAAACTGCTCAATATATTTCGGAATGGAAACTAGTGGAAAATAGTCGATCTACAAGCTCACAACGCGTTGCTATCTAAAAAGGTGTGAGATTGTAGATCGGCTATTTTCACAAGAAAGTATGTCATACATAAAAAAAAACTACTCTCAAAAGCATTTCGTGTTATTGTCTAAACATTGCACATGTCTGAATTAACAGGGTCATGTTTTGTACAATGCAATTTAAATGTGAACTGTAATAAGTGGGATTTGAACCAGGGACCTTTGGCACATGAGACTCACACTCTACTGGTGGAGCTATCCAATACACAGCCTTAGACAGTGAAAAGGGAGCATCCAACCAAACAAAACAAAAGCGCGAATGAAGTACGTCATACATTGAAAAGAACTACTTTCAAGTATTCATTTCTCGTCATCTTTAACAATTGCACATGTATTCATTGATATAGTCATGTAGTGTGCAATGCAATTATAATTAAGTCTACCTGAGGTGGGATTCGAACCGGCTACCCTATGGTTTCAAGGCGATTAAGCGATCAAGCTATTGAACCAACACACCTGAACCTGTGAAAAAGGGCCTCAAACATGTATTTGACACAGTTTCATGCAAATTGCTCAGAAATCCTGGATTTAAATGTTTTTCAAACTGCTCAAAATTGCAGACAATCTAAGGGCAGAGCTTACTGGTCAAAGTGATACATGTGTTCCTCATGAGTCAAGGCACATGTGTAAGCAGGTTTAACGGCTGTCGGCCAAACGAGGCATGACTTTTGCCTGTTTAAAGTTTGCATTTTCAAAAAATTGCTATAGCGCCCCCCTTTGACCAATTGGAGTAAGATTGGTTTCAGTGATACTTGGAAGGACCCTCTACAATATTGCAAAGTGTCAAACAAATGTGAGTCTGCATGTATGTGTTAGGGGCAGGTGAATAATTTAAAAAAAGCTGCAATTTTCATTGGCTTATAAAAGCTTAACGTTTTCACTTATGGAAAATCCGCTAAGTTACGTCTGTCGGCATTGGTCCAAAGTTCATGTGTATACAGTTTCGTACAGATTGCTCATAAATCCCAGGAGGAGTAGGCTTTTTACTGCTTTTTACTGCTTTTCATAGAATTCGAAATGGTGGGAGATCTAAAGGTCAGAGGTCAAAAGTCAAACAGTGAAAGTTGTTAGGCATGAGGAGACGCATGTGTGTATCGAAGTTTCATGGCTGTAGGTCGAACAGGGCATGAGCTGTACCTGTTCAAAGTTGGCATGTTCAATTGAGTGCTACAGCGCCACCCTTTGGCCAATGGTTGTGAGTTTCGGGTTTTCGCCGTTTGGCATAGCCCTCTACCATATTGCCGAATTTCATAAGAAGTGACCAGGCGGTTAGGCCAGAACTGGCAAAAACGGCGGAAGAATAATAATAAATATAGCTGCAAGCAGCGATAATACGGGGCCAGTGAATAGAGAGAGAGAGAGACATGGAAACGGAATAGATTGAAGAGAGAGAGAGTGACATGGAAACAATAGATTGATGAGAGAGAGAGATGGAAACATAATGGTTTGATTGGACATCTCAACCTACAGCCATTAACAGGATTCGAACTCTCAACCTTCAGACTAATAGGCTGCAACACTACCTATAGTGCTATAGCTTTGTCCAGGCTGATATTGTCTGTTGAAGATCATAAACTCTTGCCTTCTTTCATGAACCAAGCCCCTGTTTCACTAACACTAAGATCACTCGTTCACAAACCATTTACCAATGAAGAAATTGTACATCTCCTCAGAACCAAAACTAGTGAAAGTAGCCGATCTACAAGCTCACAAACCATGAAAAGTTGTGAGATTGTAGATCAGCGATTTTCAGAATGAAGTATGTCATACGTTGAAAAAACGTACTCTCAAATAAGCATTTCAGGTTATCTTTACCATTTGCACATGTATTCATTGATACAGTCATGTTGTTTGCAATTCAACTTAAATTAAGTCTGCATCAAGTGAGGCTTGAACTGGCGACCTTGAGATTGTGAGGCATTCATTTACGGGAGACGCCATTGGCCCAACAGACAAGTAACTGTGAAAAAGGAGATCACACTGATGATACAGTTTCACGCAAATAGCTGAAAAATCCTGGGTTTAAGTGTTTTTCAAACTGCTCAAAATTGCGGACAATCTAAGGGCGGAGCTTACTGGTCAAAGTTGGCACTTTCAATTGAGTGCTATAGCGCCACCCTTTGACGAATGAGTGTGAGAATTATTTCTTGGTAGTTTTTCATGAGCATCTACCATATAGCCGAGTTTCGTAAAAAGCGTATGCACGGTTAAGCCAGAACTGGCAAAAACAAGTATTTTTCAAACTGCTCAAAATTGCGGAAAATCTAAGGGCGGAGCTTAATGGTCAAATCGATACGTGTGTTCCTCATGAGTCAAGGCACATGTGTAAGCAAGTTTCACGACTTTCGGCCAAACGAGGCATGACTTATGCCTGTTTAAAGTCTGCCTTTTCAAAAAATTGCTATAGCTCCCCCTTTTGGCCAATTGGAGTAAGATTGGTTTCAGTGATATTTGGAATGACCCTGTACATTTCTGCAAAGTTTCAAAGAAATGAGTCTGCATGTATGTTTTAGGCACAGATGAATAATTTTCATAAAACTGTAATAGTTAAAATCTATCTCCTCCTGGGATTTTTGAGCAATCTGCACGAAACGTTTAACACTTGAACTTTGGACCTCTGCCTACAAAAATGTCCAACGGATTTTCCATAAGTGAAAAAATGCAGAAGTTATGAGCCAATGGCTATTTTTCATATAATTCAAAATGGTGGGCGATCTAAAGGTCAGAGGTCAAAAGTCAGACCACGAAAGTTGTCAGGCATGAAGAGACGCATGTGTGTATCGAAGTTTCATGGTTGTAGGTCAAACAGGGCATGAGTTGTACCTGTTCAAAGTTGGCACTTTCAATTGAGTGCTATAGCGCCACCCTTTGACGAATGAGTGTGAGAATTATTTCTTGGTAGTTTTTCATGAGCATCTACCATATGGCCGAGTTTCGTAAAAAGCGTATGCACGGTTAAGCAAGAACTGGCAAAAACAAGTATTTTTCAAACTGCTCAAAATTGCGGAAAATCTAAGGGCGGAGCTTAATGGTCAAATCGATACGTGTGTTCCTCATGAGTCAAGGCACATGTGTAAGCAAGTTTCACGACTTTCGGCCAAACGAGGCATGACTTATGCCTGTTTAAAGTTTGCCTTTTCAAAAAATTGCTATAGGGCCCCCTTTTGGCCAATTGGAGTAAGATTGGTTTCAGTGATATTTGGAATGACCCTGTATATTTCTGCAAAGTTTCAAAGAAATGTGAGTCTGCATGTATGTTTTAGGCACAGATGAATAATTTTCATAAAACTGTAATAGTTAAAATCTATCTCCTCCTGGGATTTTTGAGCAATCTGCACGAAACGTTTAACACTTGAACTTTGGACCTCTGCCTACAAAAATTTCCAACGGATTTTCCATAAGTGAAAAAATGCAGAAGTTAGGAGCCAATGACTGTTTTTCATATAATTCAAAATGGTGGGCGATCTAAAGGTCAGAGGTCAAAAGTCAGACCACGAAAGTTGTCGGGCATGAAGAGACGCATGTGTGTATCGAAGTTTCATGGTTGTAGGTCAAACAGGGCATGAGTTTTACCTGTTCAAAGTTGGCACTTTCAATTGAGTGCTATAGCGCCACCCTTTGACGCATGACTGTGAGATTAATTTCTTGACAGTTTTTCATGACAAACTACCATATGGCCGAGTTTCGTAAAAAGCGACAGCACGGTTAAGCCAGAACTAAGATTAGCCTTGGAGGGAGAGGGAGCGAAAAACAATTATCAATATAGCTGCAAGCAGCGATAATACGGGGCCAGTGAATAGAGAGAGAGAGAGACATGGAAACGGAATAGATTGAAGAGAGAGAGAGTGACATGGAAACAATAGATTGATGAGAGAGAGAGAGATGGAAATATAATGGTTTGATTGGACATCTCAACCTACTGCCATTAACAGGATTCGAACTCTCAACCTTCAGACTAATAGGCTGCAACACTACCTATAGTGCTATAGCTTTGTCCAGGCTGATATTGTCTGTTGAAGATCATAAACTCTTGCCTTCTTTCATGAACCAAGCCCCTGTTTCACTAACACTAAGATCACTCGTTCACAAACCATTTACCAATGAAGAAATTGTACATCTCCTCAGAACCAAAACTAGTGAAAGTAGCCGATCTACAAGCTCACAAACCATGAAAAGTTGTGAGATTGTAGATCAGCTATTTTCAGATAAAGTATGTCATACGTTGAAAAAACGTACTCTCAAATAAGCATTTCAGGTTATCTTTACCATTTGCACATGTATTCATTGATACAGTCATGTTGTTTGCTATTCAACTTAAATTAAGTCTGCATCAAGTGAGGCTTGAACTGGCGACCTTGAGATTGTGAGGCATTCATTTAAGGGAGACGCCATTGGCCCAACAGAACTGTGAAAAAGGAGATCACAGAGATGATACAGTTTCACGCAAATAGCTGAAAAATCCTGGGTTTAAGTGTTTTTCAAACTGCTCAAAATTGCGGACAATCTAAGGGCGGAGCTTAATGGTCAAATCGATACGTGTGTTCCTCATGAGTCAAGGCACATGTGTAAGCAAGTTTCACGACTTTCGGCCAAACGAGGCATGACTTATGCCTGTTTAAAGTCTGCCTTTTCAAAAAATTGCTATAGCGCCCCCTTTTGGCCAATTGGAGTAAGATTGGTTTCAGTGATATTTGGAATGACCCTGTACATTTCTGCAAAGTTTCAAAGAAATGTGAGTCTGCATGTATGTTTTAGGCACAGATGAATAATTTTCATAAAACTGTAATAGTTAAAATCTATCTCCTCCTGGGATTTTTGAGCAATCTGCACGAAACGTTTAACACTTGAACTTTGGACCATTGCCTAGAAAAATTTCCAACGGATTTTCCATAAGTGAAAAAATGCAGAAGTTAGGAGCCAATGACTGTTTTTCATATAATTCAAAATGGTGGGAGATCTAAAGGTCAGAGGTCAAAAGTCAGAGTGTGAAAGTTGTTCATCATGAGTAGACACATGTGTGTATTGAAGTTTTATTGCTGTAGGTCAAACAGGGCATGAGTTGTACCTGTTCAAAGTTGGCATTTTCAATTGAGTGCTATAGCGCCACCTTTTGACGAAAGATTGTGATAATTATTTCTTGATCGTTTTTCATGACCATCTACCATTTGGCCGAGTTTCGTAAAAAGCGACAGCACGGTTCAGCCAGAACTAACAGTAGCCTTCAATTGAGAGGGAGCGAAAAACAATTATCAATATAGCTGCAAGCAGCGATAATACGGGGCCAGTGAATAGAGAGAGAGAGACATGGAAATGGAATAGATTGAAGAGAGAGAGAGTGACATGGAAACAATAGATTGATGAGAGAGAGAGAGATGGAAACATAATGGTTTGATTGGACATCTCAACCTATTGCCATTAACAGGATTCGAACTCTCAACCTTCAGACTAATAGGCTGCAACACTACCTATAGTGCTATAGCTTTGTCCAGGCTGATATTGTCTGTTGAAGATCATAAACTCTTGCCTTATTTCATGAACCAAGCCCCTGTTTCACTAACACTAAGATCACTCGTTCACAAACCATTTACCAATGAAGAAATTGTACCAAACCATGAAAAGTTGTGAGATTGTATCAGCTATTTTCAGAATGAAGTATGTCATACGTTGAAAAAACGTACTCTCAAATAAGCATTTCAGGTTATCTTTACCATTTGCAGATGTATTCATTGATACAGTCATGTTGTTTGCAATTCAACTTAAATGAAGTCTGCATCAAGTGAGGCTTGAACTGGCGACCTTGAGATTGTGAGGCATTCATTTAAGGGAGACGCCATTGGCCCAACAGACAAGTAACTGTGAAAAAGGAGATCACACAGATGATACAGTTCCACGCAAATAGCTGAGAAATCCTGGGTTTAAGTGTTTTTCAAACTGCTCAAAATTGCGGACAATCTAAGGGCGGAGCTTACTGGTCAAAGCGATACGTGTGTTCCTCATGAGTCAAGGCACATGTGTAAGCAAGTTTCACGACTTTCGGCCAAATGAGGCATGACTTATGCCTGTTTAAAGTCTGCCTTTTCAAAAAATTGCTATAGCGCCCCCTTTTGGCCAATTGGAGTGAGATTGGTTTCAGTGATATTTGGAATGACCCTGTACATTTCTGCCAAGTTTCAAAGAAATGTGAGTCTGCATGTATGTTTTAGGCACAGATGAATAATTTTCATAAAACTGTAATAGTTAAAATCTATCTCCTCCTGGGATTTTTGAGCAATCTGCACGAAACATTTTACACATGAACTTTGGACCACTGCCTACAAAAATTTCCAACGGATTTTCCATAAGTGAAAAAATGCAGAAGTTAGGAGCCAATGACTGTTTTTCATATAATTCAAAATGGTGGGCGATCTAAAGGTCAGAGGTCAAAAGTCAGACCACGAAAGTTGTCGGGCATGAAGAGACGCATGTGTGTATCGAAGTTTCATGGTTGTAGGTCAAACAGGGCATGAGTTGTACCTGTTCAAAGTTGGCACTTTCAATTGAGTGCTATAGCGCCACCCTTTGACGAATGAGTGTGAGAATTATTTCTTGGTAGTTTTTCATGAGCATCTACCATATGGCCGAGTTTCGTAAAAAGCGTATGCACGGTTAAGCCAGAACTGGCAAAAACAAGTATTTTTCAAACTGCTCAAAATTGCGGAAAGTCTAAGGGCGGAGCTTAATGGTCAAATCGATACGTGTGTTCCTCATGAGTCAAGGCACATGTGTAAGCAAGTTTCACGACTTTCGGCCAAACGAGGCATGACTTATGCCTGTTTAAAGTCTGCCTTTTCAAAAAATTGCTATAGCGCCCCCTTTTGGCCAATTGGAGTAAGATTGGTTTCAGTGATATTTGGAATGACCCTCTACATTTCTGCAAAGTTTCAAAGAAATGTGAGTCTGCATGTATGTTTTAGGCACAGATGAATAGTTTTCATAAAACTGTAATAGTTAAAATCTATCTCCTCCTGGGATTTTTGAGCAATCTGCACGAAACGTTTCACACTTGAACTTTGGACCACTTTCTACAAAAATTTCCAACGGATTTTCCATAAGTGAAAAAATGCAGAAGTTAGGAGCCAATGACTGTTTTTCATATAATTCAAAATGGTGGGAGATCTAAAGGTCAGAGGTCAAAAGTCAGAGTGTGAAAGTTGTTCAGCGTGAGGAGACGCATATGTGTATCCACGTTTCATGGCTGTAGGTCAAACAGGGCATGAGTTGTACCTGTTCAAAGTTGGCATTTTTCAATTGAGTGCTATAGCGCCACCTTTTGACGAATGAGTGTGAGAATTATTTCTTGATCGTTTTTCATGACCATCTACCATATGGCCGAGTTTCGTAAAAAGCGACTGCACGGTTCAGCCAGAACTGCGAAAAGTGGCAGAAGAAGAAGTGACAGAATAATGCGAATAACAATACGTGTCCAGAGCAGAGCTCTGGCCCCGTAAATATAGCTGCAAGCAGCGATAATACGGGGCCAGTGAATAGAGAGAGAGAGAGACATGGAAACGGAATAGATTGAAGAGAGAGAGAGTGACATGGAAACAATAGATTGATGAGAGAGAGAGATGGAAACATAATGTTTTGATTGGACATCTCAACCTACTGCCATTAACAGGATTCGAACTCTCAACCTTCAGACTAATAGGCTGCAACACTACCTATAGTGCTATAGCTTTGTCCGGGCTGATATTGTCTGTTGAAGATCATAAACTCTTGCCTTCTTTCATGAACCAAGCCCCTGTTTCACTAACACTAAGATCACTCGTTCACAAACCATTTACCAATGAAGAAATTGTACATCTCCTCAGAACCAAAACTAGTGAAAGTAGCCGATCTACAAGCTCACAAACCATGAAAAGTTGTGAGATTGTAGATCAGCTATTTTCAGAATGAAGTATGTCATACGTTGAAAAAACGTACTCTCAAATAAGCATTTCAGGTTATTTTTACCATTTGCACATGTATTCATTGATACAGTCATGTTGTTTGCAATTCAACTTAAATTAAGTCTGCATCAAGTGAGGCTTGAACTGGCGATCTTGAGATTGTGAGGCATTCATTTAAGGGAGACGCCATTGGCCCAACAGACAAGTAACTGTGAAAAAGGAGATCAGACAGATGATACAGTTTCACACAAATAGCTGAAAAATCCTGGGTTTAAGTGTTTTTCAAACTGCTCAAAATTGCGGACAATCTAAGGGCGGAGCTTAATGGTCAAATCGATACGTGTGTTCCTCATGAGTCAAGGCACATGTGTAAGCAAGTTTCACGACTTTCGGCCAAACGAGGCATGACTTATGCCTCGTTTAAAGTCTGCCTTTTCAAAAAATTGCTATAGCGCCCCCTTTTGGCCAATTGGAGTGAGATTGGTTTCAGTGATATTTGGAATGACCCTGTACATTTCTGCCAAGTTTCAAAGAAATGTGAGTCTGCATGAATGTTTTAGGCACAGATGAATAATTTTCATAAAACTGTAATAGTTAAAATCTATCTCCTCCTGGGAGTTTTGAGCAATCTGCACGAAACATTTTACACATGAACTTTGGACCACTGCCTACAAAAATTTCCAACGGATTTTCCATAAGTGAAAAAATGCAGAAGTTAGGAGCCAATGACTGTTTTTCATATAATTCAAAATGGTGGGCGATCTAAAGGTCAGAGGTCAAAAGTCAGACCACGAAAGTTGTCGGGCATGAAGAGACGCATGTGTGTATCGAAGTTTCATGGTTGTAGGTCAAACAGGGCATGAGTTGTACCTGTTCAAAGTTGGCACTTTCAATTGAGTGCTATAGCGCCACCCTTTGACGAATGAGTGTGAGAATTATTTCTTGGTAGTTTTTCATGAGCATCTACCATATGGCCGCGTTTCGTAAAAAGCGTATGCACGGTTAAGCCAGAACTGGCAAAAACAAGTATTTTTCAAACTGCTCAAAATTGCGGAAAATCTAAGGGCGGAGCTTAATGGTCAAATCGATACGTGTGTTCCTCATGAGTCAAGGCACATGTGTAAGCAAGTTTCACGACTTTCGGCCAAACGAGGCATGACTTATGCCTGTTTAAAGTCTGCCTTTTCAAAAAATTGCTATAGCGCCCCCTTTTGGCCAATTGGAGTAAGATTGGTTTCAGTGATATTTGGAATGACCCTCTACATTTCTGCAAAGTTTCAAAGAAATGTGAGTCTGCATGTATGTTTTAGGCACAGATGAATAATTTTCATAAAACTGTAATAGTTAAAATCTATCTCCTCCTGGGATTTTTGAGCAATCTGCACGAAACGTTTCACACTTAAACTTTGGACCACTTTCTACAAAAATTTCCAACGGATTTTCCATAAGTGAAAAAATGCAGAAGTTAGGAGCCAATGACTGTTTTTCATATAATTCAAAATGGTGGGAGATCTAAAGGTCAGAGGTCAAAAGTCAGAGTGTGAAAGTTGTTCAGCATGAGGAGACGCATATGTGTATCCAAGTTTCATGGCTGTAGGTCAAACAGGGCATGAGTTGTACCTGGTCAAAGTTGGCATTTTCAATTGAGTGCTATAGCGCCACCTTTGGACGAAAGATTGTGAGAATTATTTTTTGATCGTTTTTCATGACCATCTACCATATGGCCGAGTTTCGTAAAAACCGACTGCACGGTTCAGCCAGAACTGCGAAAAGTGGCAGAAGAAGAAGAAGAAGAAGAAGAAGAAGTGACAGAATAATGCGAATAACAATACGTGTCCAGAGCAGAGCTCTGGCCCCGTAATAATAATAATAGTGAAAGTGTAGAGATGTAATAGGGTTCGAAGCCTTACAGGCTCTCGAAACCTAATGAAAGTGTAGAGATGTAATAGGGTTCGAAGCCTTACAGGCTCTCGAAACCTAATAAAATAGCAACAGTCATAGAAACATAGTCCCTTGTGCATATTGTCTCACATGCAGGTGAGACATAATTTAACCCATTTAGACCTGAGGCCGATTCTAAAAATGCCTTCTAAATCCTGACCCAAGTTTTCTGAAAAACTTCAAATATTTATTCAAAAATTACAGAAAATGTATGTTGCTATATACTGTATTTTGGTATTTTGGGGTATTTTTGGGTACTTTTGGGTACTTTTGGGCAATTAGTATGACCCCCCCAAAAGGGGTTCCCGCCCTGAAAGGTATAGTTACAAATAGGGGTTCCCGCGCCAAAATGGGTTAACAGACATGTCAGTGTAAACGTGTCAGTTCCAGTGCAGCACCAGCCAAGCACCATGATATAAAAATACATGCATTTGTTACAGATTTTACTGGCACTATGGATTAAATGTCTCCCAAGTGATGAGTTAAATGATGGAGAATCAGACGATTGCTTTTTTAGACTTGATCATTACAAAAGTGACTTTGTGATATCCTGTAATAGCATACCCAGCTCCTTGGAATGTAAGATACTAGAGGTTCGGGTCGCATAGTCCCGTCTACTGGCCTGGCCCGCACATCGGAGACAGAGACAGTAGAGCGTGTAGACGTTCATTGCAACACCGGTGCTTGTTTCTCGCACATGATTTGGCATCACGCAAACCGAAAGCGAACTTAACTTTTTGGAGACACAGACAAACACACAGCCACACTTGCCACTTGCCAATTGTATATATAGATGTCAAACTGAAAATAACTAAATACCATGGGCTTATAGCCAAAAAGAAATAAGTAAAAAATCTATGTCACATGAGTTTCTACCACAGCCCACAGTTTGGATTGGGACAGAAGAAAAAAAGATCCTTACAAAAATGTGGTTCCCTGGTGGGGGAAAAAAGTTTGAAAACCACGGCATTACCACATGGGCTCATGAGCAATCTGTTCTAGCCTTGAAGCCATCAGCTGTGCCTACTTCACTAGACCCATATGCATAGTCCATTTTCATTACCATTGCATTCCAATGGTATGATTTCGCGTGCAGGCCATCGCTGAATGGATAGAGAAGCCACCAGGGAAATCAAAGGTCCTTGGTTCGATTCCCGGCCCCGGCAACGTGTCGAAGTGTCCTTGAGCAAATCACTTATTAACCCCTAACTGCTCCCACCCACTGGGCTCAAGTCCACTTGGGCAACAATCAGCTGGGTGAAGCCGAAAACTGAATTCCCCCTTGCAGAATCGAATAGGTCTAATTATTATTATTTCCAGTTTGCAGTTTATTTTATTGATGTAAAATGCATTCTGCAGTGCAAGGCACACAATCGGACTATATACATATCAGTACATCGATTCCTTACTATTTATGCCCTGTTGGGAATGCATGCCTCTCCTGTATTGCAATACCCATTATAATAGTACTGGGAGGCCAGTCTATGATTTCAGTAATATTGTGTCTTATTGATGACATCAGGGATCTCAATATATTGGATTAAAAGGGACACACACACACACACACACAGACAGACAGACAGACAGACAGATCTCCATACTATATGGCCATAAAAGGGACACAGACAGACAGATACAGAGATTTGTGGATTTCTGGATATTTCTGGACAACCGACCTCCCACTTGGCACATCACTCGCTTGGGTCATCTGGGATACGACTGCGAAGTTTGAAGTCTACCGATTGGACGGTTCTTGAGATATGTGGGGGACAGTTACCCTACGCAGTGATTCTGTGAATTTATAGATAGATACAACTATGCACGCTTGGATTTATAGGATGTGATTAGATGTGTAGCTGTACCTTGCATATCTTGTCTTTCATTTAAAGTCGGTATATGTAAACCAAACACCAAATCAAGTTCATAGAACGAGTGTTCCGGATTCTGACTCAGATTCTAATACTGATTTTGATTAAACAGAATGAGTACAACCGACCTTTAAAACAGACACCACACAGTATGGAGCTGCCTGTGTCGTTTGTGTGTTTTTGTACCATGAAACCTGATCAGTGACCCTTGGGCTGTATTGTGGCTGTTGGTGACAATGTCAAGGTTAGATCACTGGGAAACATGAAAATATTTGCAGATGAAGCATGCTGGTTGTTTACAGGCTGGTGAAGGAGTTGTCTGTGTGACGACTCACAGTAGTGTGAAACTTAAAGACGGAGTCAGCAGCAATCTGTTTGACCATCTAAATGTTGGGTATGTTTACATGGGTCCTCAAAGAGTTTGACTTGTAAATGGAAAACAAAAACGTTTGTTTTGGTTGTTGAGATGGTGATAAACAGTATATTGTAACTACTCTCGTTTCTCATGGATTTCGTCCCAGTACTGTGAGACTTTAAGATACTACAATCAGCAAAACTATGCAGCCATCTAAATATTGGATTTAATCACATAGATTGTCAAGGGCTTTGATTTGTGCTGTAGGTTTAGACCTACAATGTGTATTACAATGTTTATGAACAAATATCTTCTGTCCTTAAAATATATATTTTTTTAAACATAATACTATCAATCATTATTTTATTCTTATTGTATTAAACTCAGACAACATTTCAAATAAGAAAATAAAAAACTTAAATTACTAACAAAGCCAGTGAATTAGGCCACAGTTTTGTGCCTGTACTGTAGCTTTAAAAGTGTGACTTTAATCAACAGCGTGTTAGCAACTCCAACCAATTGTCGTCAGAACCCCTCCTCCAATCACTGTGACTGGCTGAGATGCACGGAGGGAGCGCTCGCTTTGGTTCATGTGATAACCTATTCTGTGTGCCGTACTGGCTTGCCAACTCGGATGGTGCACTCGTTGAAGTGTGAAGCCATCGACTGGTTGGCGCCGATGTTGTAAAACCTTGCACATACGCAGGACGTTGAGTGAGTGAGCCAAAATGAGCTTTCCCAAAACGACTGGCTTGGGAATCACTTACACATCACTTACACATTAATCAACAACACAAACCTCTGCCACCATTACTATGTGGTCGACAACACTTATTTTTTCTTCTAAATTCATGCGATCACTAACACATTGTTATCCTGTTCATTTCTAATTATGAGAAATGATAATTTGTGTCTGATTGTGATTATCCAATTTGACTAATTGGTTATTTCTGTCCCCTTTGTGGTGTGTTAAGCTGCTCCCCAGATGGATGGAGGTGGTTAGAAGAAGGGAAAGTTTATGAAAATGAAAGACAAATCACAAACGCACACACACACACACACACACACACACACACACGCACACGCACACGCACACGCACACACACAACTACACGTGTGCATTCACAGGTCAAACATGCACATTCAGTAATACATGCCTATACTAACATACTGTATACACACACACACACACACGTTCGCATACACTCTAGCCAGCTGGCAGCCCACAGTAGCTAGTCCTGTGTCGAAAATGGATTTGTTTAGGAAAGCCAAAAGGGGGACTTAGTGTGTATTTTACATTGACAGTCAAATCAGGATTCAAATGACAGCCAGTCGCTGGAGACCCATATTTGGCCTGTAACAAATTTTACTCACATTGTCACCTGGTGGCTCCATGACCTAACCACACCGGGAAACCTGTGGCCAGCCATTTGCATGGACAAAGAGAGCCGAGGGCATGGGCTTCCGTCTGACTGAAATAACTTGTACACAGACAATACAGGGGATTAATTTACACTTCCAGGAGGGATATCCCTGAGGCTGTAATCTCCTGTCACAGCATTATTATGGCTGTATCACTCAGAACCCGCCCGCCCGTGTGGCTTCAGCTTGTTGATGAAATAGGTTGACTCTGTCATTTGATGAGAAGTGTTTTGATCATTAGCTTTGGGTCATTGCAGGGTTTTCTGGAAGGCATCCCACTTCGGAGGTTTACATGCGACTTTTAAATGCTCCTCCCGTCCCTTCTCCACGTAATCATGACATCTGTACTTCCAGAAGCAATAATATTTACGCTTGGACGCAATCGTCCGAGAACATCTCCACCGGCTTGTGGAGCGGTGTTGCCACAACAGAGGAGGCCTGAGTTCACATACTGGAGCTGGTCACGCCACACTGTCCACCATGTCCACAGACCTGTGTTCACTATCAATATGCACTTTCCTACTTTTTCTTCAGGGGGGGATGCCTTATTTTGACAAGAGATTGAAGGGAAACAAGACGGGGCATAGCAGAGGGATGACAGATCCCTCTGCTATGCCCTGTCATAGCAGGGCATTGCAGATTGGACAGTCAGCTACTGTACTGCACACCTTCAATATGCATAATGTGCACCCGCACACACTGTCTTGCTGGCTTTCTTTTTTCTCCCTCTGTACTTGTTTGACAATGTCACACCATCACTCGATCTGCTTCTCTCTCTCTTGCACGCATGCGCGCGCGCGCACGCACACACGCATGCACGCACACACACACACAGAGCCACATAGAGCCCTATTTCCCTTGGTGTTCAAAGCAAAGGGAGGTATCTTAACTCATTTTCTGCCAATCACGCATATATGCATTCTATTGAATCCATCACTTGCCTGCCAATAACGCATAAATGCGTTTTTAGACTTTGTTTTTATTTTTATTTGACCCAAAGACCAAGGAGATATGATTTTTCGAAGATCTAGACTCCCATCCACTTCCTTGTTAACTTAAAACTTAAAAATTCTGTATCTCGGCTCCTGAGTACTTTTTTAATTTCAATGAAAAATCTCTGGCAGACAACTGCAAAAAATCTGAAAATAATTCAGGCAGGTTAAATGTTAAGTGATATACCTTCTCAGATTTGGAACCTTTACGTTCCAAATAAAATATAACAATAATGTTGGGACAATTTGTACTACAATTCATGTTTTTATTTCCGGCGAAGCCGTAACCTCTCCCTGACGGTTGAACGAAAATACTGGAAAGTAACTGTTGCCGTTTACTTTCCAAATGTTTACCAAAGTTCTCATGAACTTCTGTATTAATTCTCACAAAGGAATGATGTTGTGTTGACTGTCATAGTCATTTTAGACCTGTTCTACCTGTTCATGGTTGGACGCAGTCCCTTTAAAACAGCATTTGACAACAAGAGGAGACTGCATTCCCATGTACCGGTACCTCACAGTGGGCAGAGCATGGCACCAAACCTGTGGTTGATGCCTGTGGACTGCATAGTGCTAAAGACGCTCATCCACCGGTTCTAACTATGCTGAAAATGTTCACTTACGGTAGGCTACTGTTAGGTGCTTTAGATAAAGCATGTGGTAGCAGAAGAGCAGTAGTTGAGGTGCTTTGGATAAAGCACGTGGTAGCAGAAGAGCAGTAGTTGAGGAGCTTTAGATAAAGCATGTGGTAGTTGAGGTGTTGCTGTTTGTCGTCACAATTTATTACATAATTTTCTGCAAATACTTTGAATGATGTTATTGTCGCAGCAACTGGTAGGAGTGCCAGCAAAGCAATTGAAAGTCGAGTTAATGCTAATTTTCTTTTTTGTACCCAAAGCTATAAAAGTGACCGCTTGGCTGGTTACATGGCGGCTTTCCGACATGTCGCCTTTCCGACGTTAACGAACCCTATACCTAACCCTCACCCTAACCCTAACCGCACGCGGAAGCCACTAGTCGGAGTGGCGAGATGTCGGCATGGAAGACGGTTACCGCTTGGCTACCCCAATGCAGGTTGCAACCAATAGGCTATTGAGAAGGATTTGCAAATGCTGTCTCAACATACACATATTGTGTGTTTTTATGCGAAAGTTCTATATTGCGCATGCATGCACTTCCTGAAATGTTTGTGTATGCAACACAATTTGTGCACTGTTAGCAAAATAGGGAACATACAAGTAGCTTCTCCCGTGTAGGGAACAAAAATGAGAGTGGACTACCAATACAGGTTTCACCATAATAGCCGCTATTCAGGTGTCAGGGAGAATTCCTCGTTCTACTCTTGATCGACATTGGTCGACAGCCTTGCAAAAAAAGGAACAATTCATAATATGAATGACCTTTCTCTGTTTTGTTTCCCTCTGTTCTGTCATCTTGCCAAATTATGTCATTCTAATGCTGATTTCAAAACACTTCCTCATGATTATAATTTGGTTGGTTCAGTAGAACAGTGGTTTTCAAACTTTTCACCCAAGGCACACCAAAGTGAAAATCTCCTGTCCTATACAGTATATATAATTGCAAAAACCCTGTATTACACAGCCTTTGTAAACGCTTGTTTTTATTTACTAATGCCAAATAAAACTTGACACAAATATATTACTCAAGAAATATGTATTAACAAAATAATTCAAAAATGTATTTGAAACTTATCTCTAATATATATTTTTGAAAATCATATCAAAGCGCAAGAAATCCCATTTGAACCAGACAGATTACTAATGTCTCTGTATTGTAAAATGAGTACACACATTGTACTGATATAGTAAATTCAACTTTTTGTAGTTGTATGTATTGCATTGATAATGTGTGGACACCTGGACACAGCACACCGTCTGGGAACCACTGCTCTAGAAGTATACTTATTCAGATGACTGGCTTCATGTACAATTGTGTGATAGATCACTCAGATATGTTTTTTTGTAGCATTCAACAGGGCTCAGTATGTGACAGTTGAGTGCATTTGAAAAGGATTCAAAAGAATAATATCTAAATCATGACAGACTCAGATATTGAACTGTACAGTACTAACCTGTTCTAACCCGTATTTACCTGGACTGGTTGATTCGGTCCAAAATAACCTTCAAAAGCTCTATTTTGTTTCCTAACATCCTAACTGGACTGTTTAATTTCTATCTACATGCAGAATCTATGGCTTCTATAAGGGAATCCTTCCTCCAATCCTGGCAGAGACTCCAAAGAGAGCAGTTAAGGTAGGAACCTACAATCAAGCCCTTAGCCCATACAAGCAAAACATAGTCTATTTATTTATTTATTTACCTTACCAAACCAGGAAGACCTACAGTACTGTATGCCCCCCCCCCCCCACCACACACACACACACACACACACACACACACACACACACACACACACACACACACACACACACACACACACACACACACACACACACACACACACACACACACCTTTACTCCTTCGCTTCTACTCCTGTGAACATGCAGCACACATGGCAATCAAACATGTGACGGCATTGTGACGCCATGTGCCATGTTTGCCTTTCCTGTTCCTCGCGTTTGCTCTGGAGGACAGCCAAATATTGATCTACAAGCATTACCTACTGTACGCCATACCAGTGTGCTAGCCACTGTCTGTTGGGTTTTGGGGCTTGGCTGCTTTATATGGAAGCTATGTCGTTCTCTGGCCCCGCCGGTGTGTAACGAGGTGATTGGGGATGCGGGTGGGTTGGGGGGTGGCTACCTGGCATGGGTCTGCCATATAATGAGATACTGGAGACAGAGGGTGTGTGAAATGTTGGATGTAAACACACTGAAACACTGAGAGAATGGTGGTAATTGCTTGCTATGGCAAACAAAGCCGGCTGGTGGTGAGCAATGTCTGGGGCGAGGGAATTAAAGCAAATTAAACCTACGATTAAAACGCCTTTGCGGGCTTTTTGCCCTCTTGCTAAGACAAACAAATCAGGGAATGTGTCTCCCCTTAAACAGTGAACATGAAACATGCCTCTTTCAGCTGACAGTATGGTGTGAAGCGTTAAGTACTGCGTAATGTTGTTCATCAGTTCGTTTACTCTATTTGAGACCCATGCGGGCCCAAGTGTTCTCTTGAAGGAGGCTTTATTCTGCTGAATGTGCGTGTGTGTGAGTACACATGCAAGTGTGTATGTGTATGCTCGTTGTTTGTGAACATCCACTGGCTTTTGACAGCTCATTTATTCCCATCTCTCCTTCATAGTTCTTCACCTTTGAGCAGTACAAGAAGCTGATGAACCTTACCTCTTTGTCTCCTGCCCTGGTGAGTCTGAAACGCAGAAACACCTGAACACACTCACACCTGATCTTTGCACCTAAACACGCACGCACACGTGCATTTATCTGTGCAAACCAGGAAGGGAACCCGCACAATGCATCACGAAGATGCAGGTGGCCGCATCCTTCTTGACTAATCTCCATTTCTAGCGTAAAGAGTCAGGAGGTGTAAGCAAGACGGATTACGATTCATGAGGGGGTGTGGTTGACGTGGACACACACACACACACACACACGCACACGCACACGCACACGCAGGCATGCACACACCTATTCAGGTGGCAGCCAAGTGTCAGCCATGATGGATGGCCTTCCTACAAGCCGGCTTTCGCCTCACAATGCCTGGGCCGTCCCAGCACGGTGCGCATCCTCGGCTTTGTTTGCACAGTCATCGGAGAAGAAATGTTTACCTGTCCGGGACTGTCCCATCCACATCCATCATGCTCTCCTCCCCCATGGGAACTCACTCTGCCAAACCCCCCTCCCCTTCTTCCCTTCTTCCCTTCTTCCCTTCTTCCTTTCTTCCCTTCTTCCCTTCTTCGCTCCTCATTCTTCTTTTCAAGCAGTATCAAGTACAGTAATCACATTGGATCATTCATTAGTGCTGCTGAATTACAGATTTTGGTCTTAAAGGCACTAACCCCCTCCCCCCCATCCCGCTCAGTGCTCTCTCTCTCTCTCTCTCTCTCTCTCTCTCTCTCTGTCTCTCTCTCGTCTACAGTATCTACCTTGTCTCTGTCTGTGTCTCCCTCTTTCTCTATCTCTCCTGTCTCTTTGTCACTGTCTCTCTCTTGTCTGTCTGTCTGTCTGTATGTATGTATGTATGTATCTCTCTCTCTGTCTCTCTCTCCCGTCTCTGTCTACAGTATCTACCTTGTCTCTGTCTGTCTCTCTCTACCCTGTCTCTCTGTCTGTCTGTAAATCTCTCTCTCTCTCTCTCTCTCTCTCTCTCTCTCTCTCTCTCTCTCTCTCTCTCTCTCTCTCTCTCTCTCTCTCCCCCCCCCCCTCCGTTCTGCACCCAGTGCAGCTGAATAGCTTCACTCTGATTAATGAGGACGCGCACAGTAATAATACAAATAAGGAGTTAGAAGGTGGCCAGTGGGCCTGCTGGCTGAATAAACAGCACCGGGGCACGTCTGAGAGGATGGGTCCCGGGGCTCTGACAGCAGGATGAGGAGGCAGGATGAGTAATGAGGTACGGACACGTTCCTGACGCTTTACCATTACGCCCCCCCCCCCCCCCCTCCCCACACACACACACACACACACACACACACACACACACACACACACAATCTGAGCACATATGCGCGCATGCATATGCAAGCACAGACACACCACTCGCTTGCACGCATACACATACACACACACACACACACACACACACACACACACACACACACACACACACACACACACTAACGGCAAAGATGTTGTTGCTTAGTGCACACGCTCACACACACATAGACTGACGCAGCCCTCTGCAATGTACCACCACACGTGTGGGCATGCACATTGCACACAAATGTGGATAGCACTCTCAAATCCACGATTCATTTACACAGCTACCCATAACACACAGTCACACACACACACACACACACACACACACACACACACACACACACACACACACACACACACACACACACACACACACACACACACACACACACACACACACACACATGCCTGGACACTTCCTCAGGCCAGCAGAGCACACACACCTACATACTGTTACGTAGCAACCTGTGACCCCACGTAGCACACGTGCACGTGCACGTGCACGTGCACAACACTACTACCCATATACAGTAGGTAGTGTTGCAACATACGCTCGACTTTCGACTGCATACCAGACATTTACATACACAGTTCATCTGTATTTATCACCACCTGTCACTTTTTTTCAGTGCTCTTGCCGTCAAGGAAAGTTATAGATTTCTTCCCACACTGAGCAAACCTGCAAATATGTAGATTGAAGCAGTCCATATTCTGGGACAAACAGATAAACAATCTGTAAAGATTTGCAGAGATTTGGCAAAAATAGGCAAACATTCTACAAATATAGCCGATGTACAAGCACATAGTGCGTTGCGTTGAAAACCAGTATGAGCTTGTAGATCAGCTACTTTCGCTATTGGCGTACAACGAAGTATATAGGGTTTAACTGATTAATGCTGAGCATTGACCATGATTGATTTAATAGATCTGCAACTTGATTGATTTCCTACTTCCTCCTCATTCCTTCTGTCTCCTCTCATTCACCTTTTCTCTTCCTCTTACCTGTTCCCCTGACATTTGTCAAACGCTCACAATGGCAGCCATGACAGAGACAGATGACCACCCTAGAGGAGACACAGAGACTCGGGGAACAAGTTTCTGCGAACAAAACCGCAATTCAGAATCAAGTCCTTGTTACTTGAGTGCGTTCACTGTTTATTCTCCTTTCTTTTGTTGTTCACATTAGTATTACCCCTGCTGCTGTTTATCTGTTTGTTCAGTGCTTTCGTGACACTTTCACTCAGTTGAGCAGACCCCTCCTCCTTCTCCCTCCATGGCAACAAATTGTTATATAAATATGTATTTAACACACGCATACACACATCATTTTATGAATAACAATAATGTTTTTTTTTTCTTAAAAACATGATAGCCTCTGTCCGCAAAGGCAGGGTCCAAAATGATATGTATTTGGCCGCGGACCACAATCTCAAATATTTTGTTCCAGGGACCCCCAGAAGCAAAGATTTGAGTTACAGATGTTCGCTTAAAAATATATACATTTAAAGGTTTGCACAAATTTTCACGATTTTTCAAAAATAGCAGATCTACAAGCTCATAGTGCGGCACTCAGTGCTGTGCTATGAACTTGCATGTCTGCATTTTTTTAATAGCCAAAGTATAAAAGGTTAAAGTGGTAAAATGATTGAAACACATTTTGATGGGGACCCCCTGGAACCCCCCCAAGGACCCCTGGGGGTCCCCGGACTCCACTTTGAGAACGAATGCTCTAAGGGCCATGCAGTGGAATCTTCCTAGCTGTTTGCAGACAGGGTTTTTTAACTTTTCAATTGTACCCATGAACCCCACCTCCATCTCCCCCATCAGGTGCTGGCGTTGGCTGGACTAGGGTCAGGTTTGACGGAGGCGGTGGTCGTCAACCCATTTGAAGTGGTGAAAGTCAGTCTGCAGGCTAACAGAGATGCTTTCAAAGAGGTAGGGAACAATGTTCCCCTGTTCTGCCTTGTAACCTCAATGTATTGATTTGTTTTAACACCCCAGTATATGAATCTGTTTGTCTGTTTTTGCATTCCCATTTTAAGGATTGGGCTCTCTTGCTTCGCTTTCAAATCAAAGATCTGGTTTCAGAAAAAGTGTAAAACATGGAGATACACTGTTGAACTAACTCTTCTGTATATTACATCCAGTATTTTATCATTATTGCACATTTTTCATTGTATATTTTAATAATGACTTTTGTCAGAATGTTAGCAAATGTTTAAGTCCCATCAACATGCTGCTTGTACTTGTATAAGTTAGTGACAAATAAAACCTTCTTGATTAGCAAAAACATGTCAATATTGAGTCATATTGCATACTGTATCAACATTTGGTATTGATATTGTGGTATTGTGATAACTGATATGGCATCTGCCTTTGCTAGGTAAGAACTGAAGAGAAAAGCAGTCGAGGATTTGTTTCTGACACATACTCTCACTCCCAACACAGCAACCTTCCGCATTTAGGCAAGCTCGCCACATCATCAACTCTGACGGCTTTGGACTACGAGGACTCAATAAAGGGTTAACGTCAACGCTGGGTCGCCATGGTGTCTTCAACATGATCTACTTTGGGTTCTACTTCAATGTCAAGGACGCCATTCCTGCCAGCCCGGTAAAACATCAAAATCTATGCAGATATATGAGCTCACAATGCATTGTGATGCAGCGCGTTGTGATCTATTTGATTGGCTGTTTTTGCCATGCGACGCTTAAAGTATGCATCAGGCTTAAAGGGATATTTCACTTTCAAAAACTATTTAGATATTTGATATTAATTTTATCAGACACGCCCCCTTCCTATACAAACCCATTATAAATTCAAACTCTATTTAGATTCATCAAAAACACCCGTCCTTGGTTCTGGTGACTCATCCTGCCCTCCTAATATGTGAGGGGGCCGTGTTTTTTCGCTTACTTTTTTCATTTCAAAAGTAATTGAAAAAACACTGTCTCCTCACATATTAGAAGGACAATGTCTGTCACCAGAACCAAGGACGGGTGTTTCCGATTAATCTATGGTTAAAATGGAGTTTGAAGTTGCAATGGGTTTGTACAGTATAGGAAGGGGGCGTGTCTGATAAAATGAATATCAAATATCTAAATACTGAATCAGGCAACTTAAAAACTGCCCGGGGTGCTCCCAAAAGCTTGAGTAGACGATAAAATGACCCAATTTCTTTTTTTAAAGTGAAATATCCCTTTAAGTGATATATCAATATCACTGAACCATACTAACTGTATATCTGATGGGGCAAGCAGCAACCTTTTTGGAAGTAAGCATGATAAAACAAACAACATGAATGAAGTTCAATAGAATTATGATGTTGTGATTGATTTTTACATTTAAAACCATCACGGCATCTTACTTCTGGCGTCTTACAGTAACATGTTTAGCATGGGTGGCCTCAGTGGGCATCAACCCCTCAAACTCTGCATGATTTAGCCAGCTCTATCCACTGAGCTCTATAGCTATGGTATCCCTTTAGGTGCTAGTCCCATACTCTAAGCATTGAGTATTGCAGGCAATGGAGCCCCTAACGCCAGAAGTGTTACTGGCAATCTTCTACACATTGTGCTCCACACAGGACTTAAGTAACTTTGAACTAACCTCTGTGTATATGATATCCACGTGTCCTAACCACTTAGCCTGTGGGGAATAGCGAGTTTTTGACAGTATGATTGGTTGGCCTGAGTTACCGTGGTGAGGGAGGGGAAGAAAATCAGAGAGGAGCTTGTAAGATCAATCCCACTAATACCTCGTCTGTTTGCGCTCCATAACATCCTCAAAGTCTCAGATTACACATCCGGCAGGGCCTGATGGCCCAAACAAAAGTTAATTTTGTTTAATGGAAACGTTACCATACGCCAGTTCCACATGTACAAACTGGAGCATTAGATTAACTCCAATGAACTAATTGGAAGCAGACAATAGTACTGTTTTTCACAGTGGGATTTTCTGTGGTAGCCTGATCGCTGCAGAACTCAACGTTTTTCCAGTAAAGTATGATGCTGACAATCACAGAGAAGTGGTCATCATACATGAATTGTATTGAACTATAGCCCACTGACTTATAGAATTGATTTTACACAGTACAATCCTCAATGTTCATTTATCCATTTATAACTCTGAGTATACAAATGTGGGTCCATTTCATTACATTGTACACTCTCAGAGTTAAATTAACACTTTTTGTATTAGGGTAGATGCGGTAAACCTGGTATTTGACAGTGACATGCAGGTATATAGACAAAGTCTGGTGACATCTACTAGTCATGTAGTTTCTAGAACTACACACGCCGACATGGCCGCTAACGAAGCTGCACCCACTGCTTTGAAAACAACTCATATCACCATACCAATATGAACGACCGTCCCGATGTCTTTGCATTGGTTCTGCAATGCAGTATTTTCGTTCAATAATTGGTTCCACGCAGTTCTAGCAACTACATTGAATTTAGATGTCACCAGATGTATTTGTCTCTGTTCGTCTGGCTACGCGAGACTAGTATACAGGAGACATGACTGGAGTTTGTGACTATATGACCACTGTATACACGGGTTAGAATTAATGCTGTGGCCTCTGGCAGCTCCGAGGATCAAGTCGATGATGGGCTCCCTCCACATACTTTTGTCGGCAACGTGAGCAATGAGCTTGCAACTCAAACGTGTCCGTAGTCAAATTCGGCGCGCCAAGTCTCGGCCTCTCCCATATCGCCATTTGAATACGCGAGCGAGATGTGGCATACTAGCGTCATTCAGAAGTGAATATGTGTGAGGAGATGTTTGCTCAAGGCTGTTAGCATGTCACTTGATGGATGCACTTATACTGCCTCTCTTCCCCATGTGCACAGCAAAATCCTCAGTGCTAATTTAACTCTTAAGATTGTACAAATGTAACCAAATGGACACGTAAAGTGTCCATTTGGTTACATATCTACACTCACTGAGTTACAAATGGATAAATGAACACTGAGGATTTTACTGTGTACATCTCACTTGGAGAAAAAAAAAGAAACTAGAAGAAGTGGGATTAGCTGTTGATTTAGCGCAGCTCTCAGGGTGTCCAGCCGTCTTGAGAAAGGCCTGGACCAGAGAGGCTGCTGTCATTTGTAAAAATATCCTGGCCAATTAGCTGTCAGAGCTCTCCAAGTCTGGGCTTCTTTGGTACAGTAATACCCCTGTGCCGAGTCACAGCCCAATTACCCAAATTGTCCCCATATGCCTTCCCCAGTCTGCCTGCATGAACCCTGTTTATAAATCCTCTCTCTCAGCCTCAACCAGAGAACATGTGCTTCTGCTCAGCCAATCAGAAACCCGCAATGCAGTCAGGAAGCACTAATCTGCCCCCCGCTACCATAAAATGATCAGGGCTTTCATGCCAGCTTTGCAATCATATGCTCAAGACCCCGTCATGCTCTCTCCCCCCCCCCCCCCCCCCAACCCTCACTTGCTCTCTCTCTCTCCCTGCCACAAACTCATGCTATCTCTGATTTTCCTTTTATCAACCCCATGTGCTCACTTTACCCTATATTTCACTGCCTCAGGTAAAACGTGCTATTTTCGTTTTGATACTGTGCAGCCAGATTTATCACCAGACCTCCTTGCCTGAAATATCCATTCCAATAAAATCATGCATGTGGAATACAGACGCGATAAGATACAAATCAGAAGCCTTGTAACTTCAATTTCAACTTTTTATGTTTTTTCATAAATTAAAAGTAGTGTCACAGGCTGGTATATCTTCTACTTATTTTTTCCCTATCCTGAAACGTAACATTTTTGCACATGCAAGGTTACCACCTGACAGCGACAGAATACAGTATTTATATATATATATATATCCACACAAGCAGTTGAAGAAAATATATGTGTGTTCATGCAAGTGTAAGGCATACTTACGTGCACAGTGTCATGCGCCAAAAATTGCAGCTCTACAAGCTCACAAGGCATCACGCTTGTATATAATCTGTTTTGGCACGTGGGCACTGGCTTGCAACAAAGTACTGTATAAATAAGTCTTCACTTTTCATCCTGTCTTTCCTCTCATCTTATAGGATCCCACCTTGGAGTTTATGAGGAAGTTTGTCATTGGTCTGACATCCGGCACTATTTCCTCTTGTGTGAATATTCCCTTCGATGTGGCCAAGAGCCGCATCCAAGGTCCTCAACCTGTACCAGGAGAGATCAAGTACCGCACCTGTTTCCAGTCCATGGCCCTGGTATACCGTGAGGAAGGGTATGATCACCTCCTAAGTACTTCATTTTAAATTGTATGGAGCAAGGGGAGGTGGAGTGCTATAGGATGATTATACAAATATATGGGACTATATACAGTCTCTAAGTTAATAACATTACTCTGTCCCTTTATCTGTTCTGAATGTTTGTTTGTTGGTTTGTTAGCACAGGGAAATGGCCATGCTTGGAATGACAACTGAAACTTTCAGGAACGACGGCAAATGGTCCCTAGATCACCTGTTTACCTTTTGGGGCAGTTGGATCGAAGTCAAAGGCCATGAAAATTGGCTAAATAGATTTTTTCCATAACATTTAAAAAATGGTCCAACTGACTTCCAGCTTAGTAGTATTCACCATTTCAAAGTTGAAATCTTATGCTCTAGTTTGTGTGTTTGTTAGCGACTTTAGGAAAAACACTATTGAATTCCAGGAAAGTTGGGAAGCGGTCCCTAGATTACCTGACCACATTTTGGGGGCAATTGGGTGGAAGTCAAAGGTCACAAATAACATCACAATTATGTGAGCCATAACTTCCTCAACAATAGCTACATTTATCATTTGAGAGATATAATTGTATTCATCGAAGGTCGGTAGGGTTCAAAGATTTGGAAGTGAAAAGTGATAAATAAGTGATAAAATTGTATATTTATTAGTTATAGACATATTTACTTCCGATAAACAGAAGTCACATAAAGGTCTTTAATTTGTCAGTATGACCTTTGACTTTGAGCAACCTTGACAGATCAAACTAAAGGTCATTGCTTTTTCCTATGTGGATCAGTGCCCAGAAAAGTCAGGGTTTGCTCAGTGTTGTTCTATTTAAAGGGAAGTGGGGTTTGTCGTGCCTGGCACCACTTACTGTGCTGATTGATGGAGAAACTTTGTGCACCCTCAGTAGAATTTTGGGTATAGCAAGTTGGTATAGGAGAAGTCTCTATACAATTTTCACCACTACTTCCATAATCATTGCTACTAGCACTTTGTGTGCCATCAGTGGAATTTTTGGTATGCAATTTAAAAAAGCTGATAGTGAGCTTCATCAGAAGTTATATAAGTTTAACCTGTTTTTATTCTTCTTTTTATTCTTTTGTATGAATGAAGACCAATCCCTACATAGCTCTTGGTCCAAATTATTGGACCCATATTCTCTGTAATTTTCTGAGAATCCCCCACTTCAGCAGACAAACAGAGAAATTATTCTAAAATGGTGGTTGTCTACTGGAGAAGTACACAAATGTACCAGCCACAGCCAGTGTTTACCATCACTTGGCTGTTGGCAAGCGTTTACTTCCCCTGCCTACAGCAGAAGTGCTTGCGCACAGAAGCTGGCCGCCAAGCCTCTGTGATCCATTGAAAAGGAGTAGATTAGTGAATATATCATCACAAAACGTCCACTGACTGGACTATTATTATTTTCTAGGATTTAATGCAATATGGGAATCTGCCATCTGTCGCATCAGTTTTTACGTATATAATACAAACGTATCTAGCCATACCTCCAGTAGTAAATGGTGTGAGCATCAGATATGCAACAAAAGACTCCTTTGACCCTAGAATAATCATGCATGATAAAGAATTTCTAGACAAGGAAATAAGAGCTGGGAGTGCTCACACTAGATGTGGGCCAATGAGATGTTTGTCGTTAGTGGACACAAGAGCCTAGGGGCCTTGCTCCACAGAAATGGCACCGAAGCCCCGTCTTTCCAGGGGTGCAGAGAGGGGGTGCCCCCTCCGCCACATCCAGTCCCCCTGCTCTAACACAACACAGTCGCAGCTAATTAGTGGTCCCTATGGGAGACGTCGTTAAGCAGGCCCTAACGAGCCGCGCGGCGCTCCGCGGGTCAATCTAATCAGACAGAGAGCCAGGGAGGAAGTGGGTCGAGCCTTATTAACGCCACCAGTGGCGGGGGCAGGCAGTGGGACGGGGAGCGTGAGGCGGCGGCGGCCAGCCACTGATCACCTTGAACACATTAAGGGGCAGGTACCCTCCGCCACTGGCCATTAGGCCTCGCTCTGTACCTGGCTGGGGTGAGAGACAGGCAGGCAGTCGCCTCCACACACACCCCAGTTATGCTACCATACACATACACACACATTTATATAGACAGGCACACAGTGTACACATATACATGCACTTACACACGCACTTACGCACGCACACACACGCACACACACACACACACACACACACACACACACACACACACACACATAAACATATTCCTCTATCTCCCATAACTGATACACTGCCATACTGAATTCCAGTTTGTAGTACAGTTACATAATTTAACATCATGTTTCTCCCTTCTGCAGATACTTGGCGTTGTACAAGGGATTAGTTCCAAAGATAATGAGGCTTGGACCAGGTAAAGTGAACAACATTCATTTGGCCCTCATGCTGATATTAAAAGAGTCATATTGGGTGGCATGACGCAGGTGGCTGAGATTGGTTCATAATTACTTTGTCTTGATATTGTCTGAATAATTGTTTTGTAATTGGAGGGCAATTTTAAATCATTATTTTGGCAAACGGAAAATCTCCATTAATTAGTCTGGGCTGGGATTCCCAAAATCCCTTCACTACTAAAGAAGCCCTGGGCCAAATAATATTTGCAGATCATTTCTGTGGTTTGTTTTAAGCCACACTGGAGCCAAATAGGTGGGGCTTAGTCTCTCATAATAATAGGATAGGATATATAATAAGACGGTGTTGATATCACAAAAAACATCCGGTGATTTAAAACAAAACTCTGAGAGTTCTTCACTGTAAATACTATTTGACCCAGAACTTTGCTTGATTGTAGACTCTCTGTAAAGACGAGTGTGATGGGAAACCATCACACTCTTCTAATCACATCACTCTATCTAATCTATCTCTCCCGTGGACACAGGTGGAGCTGTGATGCTGCTGGTTTATGAATATGTGTCTGGATGGCTGCAGCGGAATTGGTAGCTCCACCCGCTCTACCAAAGTGTCACATGAGTCCAAAGAATGTTTTATCTACTATCAATGCACAATGCCATTATGGACAGTGCATGTAGTACACACACACACACACACACACACACACACACACACACACACACACACACACACACACACACACACACACACACACACACACACACACACACAATTTGATTGTGCCAATCATACCCACTCGTGTGTAGAAAATTGACATGAATTCCAATGTTTAACCAACATTGCTGTTGGGGAAACTAGTCTTAATCTAAATGAAAAAAATAACTCAATATCTCAGGACTTCAAAGACAGAAAACCTGTATATTTTTCATTTACTGTACTTTTTAAAATGTGCAAGGGTTTTTTAATCGGTTCTGTGGGGGTTTGGTTAGGTTTCACTTGACAAACAAAATAAGTGATTAGACAATAAAGATGCACATTTAGCTTAGATGATACTGGACCCCTGGAACCCTATCACCACCAGCACAACAACTGTATTGTGTCCAGTTGAACACAATGGATCATCATCTATTACCTTGTTTATCTGTGTGAAGATATATTTTTCAAAGTAATTTGTCATTGAATACATACTTTACATTTTTATACTGTCAGTACAAATAGGAAGGCAATTGGATTGTTGATTTGACATATAGAAAGTGTGTTAATCTTACATGTCATGTCACCATGTTCAAATTGTGTCACCTTAAGTTAGCAAAACAAAAAGCAAAAAATGCTTTATTTAGAGAAAAAGAATCAATACTGTATTTTTCACTGTATTGGTAACCAAATTAAAAGCAAATGTACCCCCTGCCATAGTTTTGTGTGCGTGTGTGCGTGTGTGTGTGTGTGCGTGCGTGCGTGCGTGCGTGCGTGCGTGCGTGCGCTTGAGCATAGGCCTAAATACTGCACACAGGTGTCCGTGATTTGTGTTTGTCGGCTTTCGTGTTACATCTGTGCCATGCATTGAATGGGAGAAGTATTTCTAGATTGCAGAAGTGCTACAATAGAGGCACGCCACTTCCATCTACTTTACCTCTTCTTCAACCCACCCCACTCCACCTTACCCCACACCATTAGAGCCCACTGTTGTTTGAGAACCTGTCAGCCATTGTGGCTGCGTTAGCCAACGGCGTGTCAGTCTTCTTGCTCTCCCTGTAGAGATGAGTCAGTGCTTCAGCATAGCTGACTGCAAGCTAAAACAACAAGCCCCGAGAAATTCAAATGTGACTGAGGAATGGAGGTTACTGCACAAGCATACACTCCCTGAACTGATCTATCTCTTACACCAACACATACACCCCCTACACACACACACACACACACACACACACACACACACACACACACACCTGTTGCTCAACCTCAGGGGTAGTGGATGCTCCGCATAAACACTTGACTTCACTGACTTATTTTAATTCATGAATCTGTGTATCAATCCTATGATATAGTTTCGCAACTACCCAATTATGCAATTGTACAATCTGATGTGCTTATATTGTGTTGTCCCATGCTGATAATAATAATGAATTTAATCTGCATTAGAGATTTAGATGGTGTACTTCCAATATGTTTGTCATGGGTTAATGAACAGGTTAATGGAATAAGGCCATTACAATGTAAACTGTTAGCGAACCCATCTTAAGCTTCTCTGGCAGTCATGGGTCATACTGAGTCAGGTTTTCATTTGACACTTGTCATTAAAGTGAGAGGAGTTGCCCTCTGCCAAAATGGAAAAGACTCCTGGGTTTTTTTGCCCGGAGGCCTGGTGCTGATAGACGAACAACTGTGACTTGCTGATTGAAGGAATTGTAAACGTTTTAACCTGCACTCTCTGTACGGGAGTGCTGAATGCATACGTTTGTTTGGGTCTTGACAACTTGTAGCGTGTGTAACATGTATTGCGTAGTAACAGCGACCACCCTTCACCTGAATTCTTTGCACACCATGCTGACCATAAATCTTCGGCAACCTTGTTCTCCGTCACCCCCTTTCTTACTCGTTTTTTGCACCCCTATCCCACATATTCCTCATCCTCGCCCTTATAGGTCTACTTCAACATTTCCATTCCTTGGCTCCAGTCTGACAGGCATGCAATCAGGACGTGGCTGGACCTGTCTTTTCCTATGGAGCCAGGGTGAAACTTAATGATTAATATGCATTAATAAGCCCTGAGACGTACAGTATATACTGTATAGGTCTGGTGAAGGCAGTGGTTCGTATTGGCATGATTAGACATGGAAGGCACACACACACACACACACACACACACACACACACCACAGTAGCAGACAAGGAGCCACGAGCCAGACAAGCTGTGAGCACATTTTGTTTTTTCTTTTTCTAAAAAATGGGTTTTACTCACCTGTGCTTAAAGCTGCTGTTTTAAGGCATTGGGAAAATAATCTGGCTGTTGTCAGCTTCTCCTTAAACTCCTCCAGTGAGCAAGAACATACATAAAGCATAGTGTATTGCAGTAGTGTTATGTACCCTGTTCAGTGTTACTCTGAAAAAGCACTGTCTCGCTTCTGATTGCATGTGGAGAAGTAAAGATAACCATATGACATTGAAGTCAGACTCAACATCATTAATTATAAACACGTGTTTGCCCCTATTTTTAAAACGATGCCAGTAGACCTCACTTCCATAAGGTTCACTTACATTAGACTACAGCACAAGAACACAGATTGGGTACACTATACGTTTTCGAGAAAGTCTTTCTCCCACTGCAACACATGGTTCAAGTTCCTTTAAAACGCTGGGCTCCATGCAGAAAATCCTGTACATTTTAATATCGCTGTGTGATTTAAATTAAACAAGCCTTGGCTATAATAGAGAGACACCTTGGCCACTTGCAGACATTGGTGGACTAAACAGTAATGAAGTACATTTACTTAAGTATTGTGCTTAAGTAAAAAATTATACTTATGGCTTTCACTCCACTGCATTTCAAAGACAAATATTGTACTTTTGACAACACTACATTTCTAGGAAGGGAAAAAGTAGGCCTACATTATTAATTAACCGCTTAAGCCCTATGTTAAATATAATGGAAAATAGCAGATCTACAAGCTCACGATGCAAGGCACTGTGGGCTTGTAGATCTGCTATTTTCATTCTTATTGATATTTTTGAAAAAAGTCTGGAAAACCTTTCATTATTTTTGTCTTCATTTTAGTACAGCAATGCATTGATATTATTCGAATACTTAAGAATTTTAAAAGTAGCCTACTTTTGCATTCTTACGTATTTTTTATTCCACTACTTTAAAGTACAAACAGAGGAACTTTGTACTTGTAGTTAGTTGAGTAATATTTGACCAGGACTATCTATACTTTGACTCAGTTACAACTGGGGTTGAGTACTTTGTCCAGGCAGGCCTATATCCAGAGATAGCAGTAGCAGGCTACTTACTAGCCTACTTAGGCTATTATAATAAAGACACCTTGGCCACTTGGCCATAAGAACTGCCACCATGCATCATGAAGAGTTGTAGGCAACTATGCACTTACTTCAGTGGTTCTCAACCTTTTTCAGGCCGCGACCCCCCAAAACAATCATATTTGAACTGGGGACCCCTGCCCCCCCAATTCCACAGATAAATATTGTGAAAATAGCCGATCTACAAGCTCACAGCTGCATTGTGGGCTTTTAGATCAGCTATTTTCACATTTTTGCTTCTGTCTTATATTATTTGACAATTTGGCCAATGTTTGATATTTTTTATATTTAGAATAGTTTGTTGATTACTTTTGATGCAGGGATGTTTTTTAATTTAATTTCTTTTTTTAATTAAGAAGGTCTTAAAAGTCCTTAACCCCCTGGGGGTCCCGACCCACATGTTGAGAACCACTGATTTACTTAAACGTGACGGGAGGGTTGGCTGGTACGGCGAGCGTATGATCAGCACGTCCCTATGATGTGGTTCATGTACGGTCAAAGAAACACTAGGATCCCTGAGCAACGGTCCGTGACCACTGACTGGATGCGGGGGAGAGCGCTTTCACAGTCAAATCAGCCCCACTGTTTACACTGTCACACGGAGAGGACTGTTTATGCTGTAACACAGCAGGAATTGAGGTGGTGGGGGGGGCATAACCAAAATACCCCCCCACCCCCACCCCTCGCCCGGTGGATAATAGGTCTACTATGTAAATTAACTGCAGGTTAGTTTTATTAAATTATAAATGCAATGCATGGGCCCCATGCAGTTTGTGCGTTTTAGGACTACAAAAAAAAGCCTGATTTTAAAGTAGTCATTAATATATTGTGGGGCTGTTTTATTATTGTCGTGATTTGTAAAGTGGTCTGCTGCATGCCACTTTACAAAAAAATCATGCCATGAGCCCTCAGCCCTGTGCTTCTAGCTAAATTCATATTCGTGCGATCATGCCATAAGGCTTTCATTAACAATGACAAGATAGAGGTAGCATATTTTTAGCCTCTATATATTATTTATATTCCCCTGCCTGCTATTTTCTGAAAAGTGGGCGTCTAGGATAGGCTGTATGAAATTATGTATGTATCCGAATTAAAGTTTGGTATTTCTGAAATGTCTGCTGTACGTTAGGCCTGTTAATAGGCTATTCATTCGTTTAAATTGGTGAGAATTCTTACCAATTTTGGCCCGACTTAAAAGTCAGAATTAAGGCACGAAGGCCTTGACGTTTTAATAAAATGAGACTATTTGTCAGATTTTTTTTCTTTACTCCCCAGCAGCCATTCTTCTATCTAGTGGTGGAAAGTAACTAAGGTACATGTACTCAAGTACTGTAATTAAGCACAATTGAGTATTTCCAATTTTCAGTACTTTTACTTCTACTCCACTACATCTCAGAGGCAAATATTGTACTTTTACTCCACTACAATTATTTGAAAACTTTATTTACTATAGTTACTTTGTAGATTTTGATTATTATTACAAAACATACATCCACTTCAACCCTATGTACATTTTGGCCATTTGAAAATAGCACTCAAGTGCTCAATCTGCACATGAGTAGGCTACTTTTACTTTTGGTAGGCTACTCTAAGTACATTTTGATGCCAATACTTTTATACTTTTACTCAAGTACATTTTGAATTCCGGACTTTTACTAGTAACAGAGTATTTCTACATTGCAGTATTGATACTTTTACGTAAGTTAAACATTTGAGTACTTTTTCCACCTCTGCTTCTATCTGGTGTCAATTAGGCCTGTACCACCACCACAAGGCGCAGCCGACCATGTCAAACAGGCTCTGTCCTTCTTTCCCAAAGTGTTAGCAATGCGTTTGGCTAGCAGGCCGTGACGTGTGGAAGTGAGACTAACATTTGTCGTGTATATTCTACGAGCAAGCACATCATATTTTTTTGGAAGACAGCTTAAATTAGGCTGCCACGCTTTCGCTGGTAAGTCAACTTTGTGTGGTTTGTTTGCAGTGGTGTTAAGTAAGTAACTTAGTACATCTACTCAAGTACTGTACTTATAAGTAACATTTTGAGGTAGTTCTCTACTTTACGTGTCTATTTCCAATTTACAGTGCTTTTACTTCTACTCCACTACATCTCGGAGGCAAATATTGTACTTTTTACTCTATTACAGTTATTTTTGTATACATTTCATTTGAAAACTTGTGAAATGGGACCTTCTGCATAATGACTACTTTTACTTTTGGTAGGCTACTTTAAGTACATTTTTTATGGCAATACCTTTGTACTTTTACTCAAGTGAATTTTGAATTCCGGACTACTTATATTAGGAGTTTTTCTACATTGCAGTATAGACCAATTAATTGTTTACTAACATTGAGACGCGCAGGTGATTGTTTCACGCAATCAATTTCCAACCTGTTGTTTCGGGGTGCGCTAGTTTCAGCACACCCCAACCCCCTCTTGTGTGTTGACTAGTGTGGCACGTCCTAGCGAGACCTGATAGAATGGGTTTCATTTAGCGCATACTGGTTGCACGCATACTGGTTCTTATCAGTGTGACGTCGTCTGTTAAGGGGTCTATAGATACTTTTACTTAAGTAAAACATCTGAGTACTTTTCCACCACTGTTTGTTTGCAAATATTAGCCTTCACGTGATGCTATTTCCTGCCAGTGTAAAAAGGGCAGCTGGCGACTGGCGTCGTGTAGGCAATATGTTGCAATAAAGGAAGCAAATATTCTTTCTAAAACATGTTTGACGTCTTTCATCTTGCCACCGTCACGCTTTAAAATGGTTAAAGATGCTAATGATTTCCCCAGAAAACTGTCAGTGGCTCAGAAAGCTCAGTAACATCAAAACAATTTAATAAGATACATTCAATTTCATTGTGCAACATTTGGAACTGTGCAGCTTATATGTTAACGCTATCGACTCAAACATAAGACCAAATGCCAATTGTGTCTAAATGTGCACGTGGAGAATCCCGTGCTGCTGTCTGTGAGGCTAATTGCACTTTGTTCAACGTACCTTTAGTCTAATAAATAAACATGAACTTCTCTTATGGGAGCTCTTGAACTGGCTACTTTTTTTTTTGAGAAGTGGGGAAAAAACAATGCTCCATAAGACAGTTACTTTTATCAAAAACATAAAACCAAAAAGCATACAAACATAAAAAATAAAAATAAAACTAACAATTGATAAGCACCCTGAAACACTTAAATGCAAACTTCTCCCGCTTCTGTGATGGCTTATTCATGAAGTCATACATTACCACTGTTTTCCCCCAAAGACATTTGCATAATGTGTGCAGTAATGAAATTGAGAGAAAATTAAGAAGATGGATGGCAAAATGTCCTCATCATAGTAGCATTCATGTCAGTCCTTCAATACACCTGTCCTCCTATACGCTCTTCTTTGGACACACAACAGAGCCGTTCTTTACTTGATATGAAAGGACTGGTCCGTCCCCAGTTTGGGCCTTGTTTATCTGGTGTCATATTCTCACATAGGGCCTATGGAGTGTGTGGTTTGAGACCAGCACAAACATGGGTAACTTGGTACTGTAGGTCAATGGTTCTCAAACGTTAACATTTCAAGGTCTCTCCTTAAAGGGGAATTTTCCCCCACGGTTTTCTTACCTTTTCTATGATGATATGATATCCTAGGATGAGTGGTACAGTAGAAAAAAATCTGTAACTCCATCCCGGGTCCGCCACAGCTAAAAAACGTGTGCCTATGGTCCTTGCACTAAATCACGTATTTTAATAGCTTTTTTTTTGTTTGTTTTTTGGTGAGATCTGACGTTCATAGTGACAGAACACATATGCAACGTGATTGTCTTGAATGCGCCCCATTAGAAGTCCACTAGTGCGTTTTTAGCTGTGGCGGACCCGGGATGGAGTTATGACATTTTTCTACTGTACCATTCATAACATAATAGAAAAGGTAAGAAAACCGTGGGGAAAAATACCCCTTTAACTCTGACAGTTTACAAATGGGTCCATTTGGTTCCATTTGTTACAGACCTGCAATCAGAGTTACAGATCTGCAAGGGTACATTTAGACCCTCCGAACCCTGAGAGTCCCTGCGTTCCCCTTTGAGAACCACTGCTGTATAGGTCCTTCATGGGCGTACCGAGGAGATGATGATGGTGGTGGTGGTGATGAGGTGATTTCAGGCCAGAAGCGGACAGACCTGCCTGGCCTTTCTCCACCCCTTTCGCTCTCTCACTTTCTTTCTCCCCCCGTGTCTTGTCTCTTGTCTGTCTGTGTTGTTAAAGACTTATACAGTGCATGAGGCCGTGACGGGGTGGAAAGGCGTCACGGCTTGGCTGTCCTGCTCCTGAAGGTGATGTCACAGCTGTGGGGAGATAGAGCACTGCCACTGGCTGGCGGCCATGTGGCCCCGGTCACATAGGCCGACGTGGTGCCGCTGTACCCCATGTAGGGCGACACTTGGGTGGGAGGGTGGTAAGGAGGGATGCTGGGAGCTGTGACATAGCTGTTCACTGTGGGCAATCCACTCAGCGTCTATATACCGAAGGAAGAGAGAGTTGTTAGCGAGTGTAGCTCTACTGTGAATCTATAAAGAAATTGTTTAAAGGGATAGTTCACCCCCAAAATGACTTTTTCGATTAGTCACCCCATGGAGACTTGAATTCATGGAGATTTTTTGTCGCATTCCCTAAGCCAATAATTTGATAACCAGCGGCGGCTCCGGTAGGAGACTCAAAGTGTCAACTTTGAGTCTCCTAACGGACACATCTTTCCGCCGGTCATCAAATTATTGGCTAAGGAATGAGACAAAAACAAGAATTCAAGTCTCCATGGGGTGAGTAATCGATAGAAAATAAGTGATTTTTTGGGTGAACTATCCCTTTAAGGGCTTATCTGGTACTTTGCGTCAGACTCTCTGACACATTTTTTTTTCACGTTTTGCTTTGAGAAGATACTTGGTTTTGGGACCAATTTCAGTTTAGTTAAAGGCCCACTTCTGCCATTTTCGACCAATCTTCATATTTAGTCCTCGTTAATGCTCATTAGATGACACCATTTCAGTCTGCTCGCTCTGCAGAGGAGGAGGGCTGTGGACAGTTCATAAACCTGCCAACCAGTGACATCAACCGTTAGGCACATTTGATCATTTCAAACAAGATTTCAAACTTTGTATTTATTTTGTATTAATGAACAATGGTTTCTATTTCGGCATGCAAACTTTCCAGGAAAAAGAGAGAGGCTGTAGTTTCCCCACACGGAGGGGACTGTTTATGTTGTAACACAGCAGGAATTGAGGTGGTGGGGGGCATAACCAAAATACCCCCCCCACCCCACCCCCACCCCTCGCCCGGTGGATAATTCCCCATGATGATGTCACTGGTAGGTAGGTTTCTGAACTGTCCATAGCCCTCCTCTGAGATGCAGAGCGAGCAGACGAAAATGGTGCCATTTTATAAGTAAGGACCAATTACATGAATATAAAGTTGAAAATGAAGTGCTCCTTTATCCTCGCAATGTGAATTGTCTTCCTAGTTCGGAAATTAGGAACCACATTGCACACAGAAAAGTCTTCACTTCCATTCTGTTAAGGAATCGAGACTGAAGGTCCCATCATTAATGTGTCATTTACAGTTTTCACTTTGGACAGTGAATTGGAAGTGAGACTTACTATGTGCTCGCACAAACAAACACACACACACACACACACACACACACACACACACACACACACACACACACACACACACACACACACACACACACACACACACACACAACTTGACTTAGTAGCTGCAGTGTGCATTGTAAAATCCTCAGTGTAAATTTAACTCTGAGTGTAAAAACGTATAGGCTATACCTGTAAGGGTGAGTGGAATGCAGGAGAGAGGGGAGTGGAAGAAGAAAAATTAGAACAGAACTTGAATATCTCACTGCTGTCTCCTGATTAGCTACTCATTACTCAAATCTTGGTCATTTGATGTATTTAACATTTTCCTGAAACCCATTCATGTGCTGAGCAGCTCTAAACACACAGACCCGATTCAGAACCACGTAGCAAAATCCTCAGTGTTAATTTGACTCAATTGACCTAAATGTTAACACTGGGGGGTTTGCTGTACAGTCTCTAAATTAAGAGTTGGTTACAAAATGCCACAATTTGAAAACAGTCAGATCTGCACTTGCCAAATTAAAGTAAAGCATATTGGAGTAATACTTAAATTACTGGCTCTCTTAAGGCCCCTGTCAAAAACAATAATAATAATAATAAATATATTAAGAGATTTGAAAGTGCAAGTCACTCTTTCGAGTGACCTTCTTCTGAAATTGATACATGACGTTTTGGAACATAACTCTTCAATTTCCTAAATATTATTGTTATGATCGTAATGTCTTAAAAGTTGACTCTCTGGGGATGCAGGGTTCTTTCTACAAAAGTGGCAAAGAGCCATGCCAGATGATGGGAGACAGGGTCGGGTTGTTGGGGTTGGGGGCACCGGCGCACCGCAATACAAATGTCACAAGAGATTGGGAGTGAAAAGACAGGAAGAGTTGAAATATGATCGAGAATGAGGCAAGCATGAGGCTTTCACCATGAATGGTCTAATGTTGCTGGCGGAGCGACAACATTTAACTGGAGGAATTCAACAAAGCATTTCAACATTGGGGCAGAATTTCTATTCCTGGGTGGTCTATGACTACTGACAATCACTGGTGGAGCTGCATGCTTTTTTTCTGTTCCTCTGTCCTGTTTGACTAGGATTTGCTGGCATTGTGTGTGTGTGTGTGTGTGTGTGTGTGTGTGTGTGTGTGTGTGTGTGTGTGTGTGTGTGTGTGTGTGTGTGTGTGTGTGTGTGTGTGTGTGTGTGTGTGTGTGTGTGTGTGTGTGTGTGTGTGTGTGTGTGTGTGTGTGAGTGTGTGAGTGTGTGTGTGTTCACGCATCTGTCTGGGGATGTTTATGTGTGTCAGTTGGTGTGTTTGGAAGTTTGTGCAAATTGATCCGATTATGCAAGTTTATTCCACAAAATGCCAAATTGACTTTAAATGTTTTACATAATTTATCAAAGTCATAGATTTTCAAATAAATATCCCCCTAAGCTGTTTTCATGAAAGAAATTAAATGATATAAATGTGTAGATTGTTAAGTAGAGTTGGGGAATTAGTTGGCCTATTAGCACAATTTCATGTTATATATATGATAACTTCGATTTTTTTTAAGCATATACCTATTCTGTGAACGGCCTGTAATCAAGATCACGTCATCTTTGGCCTATATTGTCATTAGGCTAGTTATTTTTCAATTTGATCGAAATTATTTTGTTAATCGAGTTATTTCCATGTCCCTTAATTGTCACAAATAGTATGAAAGCCTGATTTAAAAACTCGCAGTAACGGCAAACAAACTAATGGCAATGTGAATGTTCACCTGAATGTCAAGACAAACACGCTTGCATGATTGACCATAATTAGACCGAGGAAAACTCAAACCACGCCTGAGAAATCTTTGTATAACCATGTCTCAAATGTGGCCATGATTATTATATATATATATATATATATATATATATATATATATATATATATATATATATATATATATATATATATATATATATATATATATATATATATATATATATATATATATATATATATATATATATATATATATATATTAATGTTTTATTGATCAGCTAAATGTGGCGTTAAAGCATGTTAATCTAGGGAAATGGCAACCTAAAATCATCTGCTAAAAATGTAGTTTATTTGGAAACTCACATTTTAAACGGTGTCTGTCTGATATATATCTTTTCAGTCCTTTGGAGACACGGGGACGGAAAGTGGGCATTATGAATGACTTCCGAGCCGCAGGCTCTGTTTACATAGACTTATGCGCATACATTAACCCTGAATCGAAATTTAATGATCCAATTCTTCTTTCAAATGAGGATCGTCTGATAGTCCCATGGGCGCATCTGATTGCAGTGCCTCTTTTGGGAAACAGGCCTTACGGCCAAACAGCCATTCGGCGTTTAGACTGGGGCTATTTGCGACTTCTCATTGGGCCTTTAGAAATCACGCCAAGAGACACAAATGACCTAGAACATCTTTCGTCACCCTACGTTCTCGTTTAGGGCAATAGAGAAAAATAAGCTGTATATTAGTTTATAAGCTTGTTTGGGTGTGTGGATAGTAGATGTCTTGTGAAACCTGCGTCAAAGAATTGCTACCAGATCTAGCCTAGTCATACAACAAGCAGCAATATCAATATATCATACAACATGGGTTGGGAATTTATGTCTGTCATTTTCTCTCAGTCTCACCCACTCACTTATTTCCACGCGCGTTCTTAAATGTTGCACTCATACGCCTAATGCTAATAGGTCTAATAGGTAGGCAACATTGCAGCAGATAAAATGGCTGATGCAAAAGGGCCAGATTTTATAGGCTATATGCCTTTTTGAGAAATCGTTGTTGCAACATTCTTGTTTTGCCGTGAAATGCAGTCTGTAATTTATAGTTGTTATTTTCTGCATTTTATGCTTCACTATAACTCGTTGTTCTGTATAGTTTGTAGGCTAACCACTGAGACCGTTTGTCTTCAGTTGTGTCTTTGTGCCATTACTTTGAAGAAGGCTTCACACGCCCTCAATGTCTGAATTCTGTATCTGTTGCTTTATGTTGTTTTAAATAAAATGAGCGTAGAAACCAAACTATATGCGGCTTGAAATGGTTGAAATGGTTTTGTCTCCATCAGGAATCGCGTGCCATAGGAATTAAAAAGAATGTGCCAACACATGATGTTCGCACACGCGCGCATTCATCGTTGAATCTATGCATACTGTCACACTAAGACACACGCGCGCGCGCACACACACACACGCACACGCACACGCGCACACACACGCACAGCTGTCATCATAGCCCGCCATTTGTTGCCGTTTTCAGAAAATCTAAATAGCCATTATGATGAAATGTTTTTTATACAGGCATGTGCCGCTGACATAAATGAAGCCACTGATCAAAATTAATTCAAAATCTAATCAAAAAGCTTCTGGATTAAACACATAGGCCTCCCCTGACACTGACACAACAAGGTTAAGATACTTTTATTTTCAGTTTTCGTTATCTTAACAGAACATAAATGTGTCAGTTGTATTTAAAAAATAATAATAATAATGCGGAAGCTATATTAATAGCAGTTTTTGATATGACAATGGCTGGTAATAAAATTATATTGACTCTGCTTAATTTCCCATTTGAATTAGTCAAGCAATATGTGCACATATACAACGCTCAAAATATTTAGCCCATTTCACAGGACTCCTCTTATTATATACACAAATATTATCGTTTTTAATTTATTTTTATTCTTATTTTTTACAAATCTGGTGGTCAAATTACGCATTTTGGTGCCAACGGAATTGTTAAGACGTTGGAACTGAAACGTATCCTACAGAAATGCAGCAGAAAACTGAAAATAAACACGTTGTTGTGGGTGGGGCTGGGGGGGGGGGGGCTTTCATAATGTCTTATTATGTAGATAAATAATAAACTCTTTCACTTTAGGAATTGTTGGTTATTATTAGTTTTGCATTAAAATGTTAAAATTTATGAAAATGAAAAAAGTATTTATAATTTCTTATGTTCACTTATGCAGTCGTGAAGGATAGTCCATAGACCAAAGCCAACACACTAGACAGGAACAAATGACAACGTTTGAGTGCATGCATCCACTGCAGAAGGAATGTATTAATATCGTGAGACAATTTTCCAGGCCATATACTTATTATTAGATCATTAAGCCTGGCATCAGGATCGTAGCCTTAATTACCAGGCTCTTCTACTGCCCGTGTTTAACACCAGGTCTCCATGCTAAAGCATTTAGTCCTCGAAAGTGGAACCCTAAGTACATGAGAGATGTCCTTTTTGTTTTACCTGTGTGTATTTTGCTTCAGGTTCTAAATGCCACGCCAATGACGCCATTGACTAGTGTAGAGCTTGCTGGAGGAAAATTAGTCCTGTTTATAGCGCTCCATTCTTCTAGTTTGGCACTGGGAAAGGACGGACTGTCACTAACTGGGGGCAAAAGAGAGACAGACAGAAGATAAGGGAAGTCAGAGAAGATAAAGAAAAGACCTGCACACTTTCTAGTTCTCATGCATTTATCTTTGCAAATCCACAGGCCCAGGTCTGCACCCCATGCCAGACTACCATAGCTCTACCGGGCATATAAACTAACATTTTTTTGCTTGACTCATTTGGCATTTTCCCGCACGAACAATAGACTGAATAGTTCACGTTCTATAGTAAGTAATATAGTAAGCATCGTTGCCGTACAAAACAACAGAGCTTCCATCCCGGCTGAAATCAAAACAACAGAGCCTCCATCCCTGCTGAAATCAGTGTGCGCGAACATGCGCGCGCCCCATATAGCCGCTGATCAAACCGAGAAGGCCAATTCATGAACGGAATGCAGTAAGACGACCCTTTCGTGTAATAGCCAGGAACATTTAGCCCACCAAACGCCTTCCTGTGGGGGGACAAATTAGATTTACTTTAACCGTTTCCCCCTTTGTGCATGATGGATATTATATTATACACGACTCCCAACGTTTAAAGAATGGGGAAAAGCAAGCCCACCAGTGTTGAAACCTGATGCGACTCAAGAGTGTCTTATTTAATATCCTTGTTCCTCCTACTTCTCGAAAATATATTTTTCGATAGGCCTCTAGTACTGAATTCACCCACAGCCATTTAGAGTGACGAACGTGTGTGTGTGTGTGTGTGTGTGTGTGTGTGTGTGTGTGTGTGTGTGTGTGTGTGTGTGTGTGTGTGTGTGTGTGTGTGTGTGTGTGTGTGTGTGTGTGTGTGTGTGTGTGTGTGTGTGTGTGTGTGTGTGTGTGTGCGCGCGCGCCCAAATATTCCCGCAAGTAAAAACACCTATAGCCTATGATATTTAAGTCATGTAGGCCTATTTCTGATTTTTACAATTAACAGGGTAATGGGCACGCTCATACCTGTCGTTTGCCATAAAAGTTCAGTTTTTTTTAATGAAATCACATGGCTGGTGAAATGATTGTGACGCTAAAAGAGGTCTCACGTCATGTGTATGGTACACTTATTTCGGCTTTCCGAACCTGCCGCAAACATCTGTTAATAATTTGGAAATGCATAAATTGTTTAGAAAGGCAGCCTTTGAGAACACATTCCTCCCCTTGCAATTTCTTGTTCGGCATGAAATATCTGCCTCGTATTTGAGAGACAATGTGTTGTTTAGACTGACCGAGTTAAGTCTGCATAGAATTGCCGAGGCCTCCCTGTCTGTCTGCTGGGCATGTTTCTGCAAGGCACTGTCGTGCTATAGGTCAATGGTTCTCAACATATGGGTCGGGATCCCCAGAGGGGGGCCCACATGATTTTTTTTTTGGGGGGGGGGGGGGGGGGGGGGGGTGAAGTGACAATTTAAGGACCTTTAAGACCTTCTTGATACCTTTAAAAAAAATACCATTACAGCATCAAAATTGTCAAATAATATATAAGAAAAAATAATATAAGAAAGAGGCAAAACATTTGAAAATAGCTTATCTACAAGCTAGATCGGCTATTTTCACAATATTTATCTGGGGGTCCTGCAGTTCAAATATGATTATTTTGGGGGGGTCTCGGCCTTAAAAGGTTGAGAACCACAGCCATAGGTAGGCTAGTCTATCTCCTGACAGTAGCACGGGCCCTCGACTGACAACACTTCCCTTGCTGCCACAAGAAACATTGTCTCAGGAAAAAAAAGGTTTCACAACAACTTGTCTACCATTAACAGTGATTTATGGAGGATCCTGTTTCACTGTTTCCAAAACAGTTGCGGTGCTATTGAGTGCAAGAAGAAGTTTTATGGCTACCTGCATGTTAGGCTACAAATATGTGTATAGTATCTATGCGATCAAAATTACCTTAAAACATGAATCTTTAGCACTACAGCAAACAGTAGCTTATCATAGACCTGCAGACTCGACTGAAATCCCTTTAAAATTGAAGAGTGTATAGCCATACTTTTGAATGTGGTGGAAGTATCAAAGTATCAATACTGCAATGTAGAAATACTCTGTTACAAGTATAAGTCAGGAATTCTAAATTTGCTTGTATAAAAGTATTGGTACCAAAATGTAAAGTACCAAAAGTACTCATTATGCAGAATATCTCATTTGACAACTTTTCAAATGTAGGCCTATAAAATGTATACAAGTATTTAAAAAAATAGCAGATCTACAAGCTCACAACGCTTCGCATTGTGATGCGTTGTGAGCTTGTAGATCGGCTATTTTTAAAGAGCTAAAGTTTAAATAGGGCTACAAAAGGTTATATGTAGTCTGTTTTGTAATAATAATCCAAATCTACAAAGTAACTAGTAACTTAAGTTTTCTAATAGTTGTAGTGGAGTGAAAAGTACAATATTTGACTCTGAGATGTAGTGGAGTATGAGATGTAGTGGAGTAGAAGTAAAACTATAACTAATTGGAAATACTCCAGCACCTCAAAATTGTACTTAAGTAAATCTACTTAGTTACTTTCCACCACTGATGTTAACAGCGCTAACACAAAATGTCTGGTTCATGGCAAACTCTGTGCACACACACCTAATTCTGATTCCGTTCACCTCGCCACTGCGCCCTGCCTTGGTTTGTCCACCCAATATTCCACATCCGCTTCTTAATTATTACTGCAAGCTGAACCATCTGTTTCTATGCAAGACGTTTGAACTACAGTGCTCCTCGCCTCCTAGCTTACTTTGTCTTTCACATCACTAACAAACCGGAGGTCAGATATTATTTGGTCTCACTCCGTGTAGAGGCCTATACACATCAGCTTTCGAGCGGTTACTTTAGCCAAAGTTTAGCGTCTACAAAGAGACGAGAGTACTGAAAAACTGTTATAACGCACATACAACACACCCATAGCAAGAACACACACACACACACACACACACACACACACACACACACACACACACACACACACACACACACACACACACACACACACACACACACACACACACACACCAACCATGTACGCACGCACATAGCAAGCATGCGCACACAAACCTTAGAAATTACTTTATGCCCTTTTCGCTGTTAGACCCCAAAAACACAATTATTTTCCAAAGGTAGGCAACAACATGCTTACTTTGTTGCTCTGTTATCGACCGTATCCCAAGAATATCTGTTACCGAGTGCGAGGAAGGCCATATCCTGTGCATAGCCATGTGTCCGGGAAGGGTGGGCATGCCAGGGGGAGTGGGTACCTTGGTCCCCGTGGCACCGATGGGAGTTGGATACGAGTATATGTGATTGTACGGTAACGCGGGCTGTGGTGGCGGGTGAGGAGCCTGCTTGCTCGACTCGTAGTGATTCTGCTGGGACAGATTCCCAATCTTGTTGCGGAGGATCCGACTGATGGAGCTGACAGATGGCAGATTGAATTTGTCGCAAACCCCGTCAGCGAGTAGTCTGTCCCGAATCTCCCAGGCAAAAATCCCCGGGTCTCTCTGCTTGTATGTCCGTATGTGTTTGACCACCGTGGGCGTGGTGACCCGCGGCTTGCTGCCTCCGATGGCCCCCGGGAGAATAGAGCCGGTCTCGTTGTACCGAGCTAGGATCTTGCTGACGCAGCCGTGGGAGACCCGGAGCTGCCTGCTTATGTCACACGGCCTTATTCCCAGCTGGGCCAGCTCTACAATCCTGAGCCGGATGGCATTGGGTAGTGGTCGACCGTTGACGAAAACACCACCCAGCTGGTTCACCTCCCCGAAGGCCGGTTCTGGTATAACCAAAAAACACACAAAAGAGAACAAAAATGTAACACCATCATCACGCCAAGGCCTCGATTACAGTTTGCTAGTACTTGTAGGCTATACAGCGATTATTACACTTTATTACGTCTGCCATGGTCGCTTGAGGCGGTGACCTGTTTATACATTTCAGTGTATATCTGTTATAGGCTAAACTGAAGTTAATAAAAGTGAGTTACTATTTACTGTTATTATTTTTTAGCACGGTATCTCAAGAACCTTATGTTTTTGAGCATCATACTTTGAAGTCAACCAGGAGCAAAGCCCATGTAGTATTTGGGGTTTTTAATAAATAAATACATTTAAACAAAAACACCCTCTACACAACAACGGTCTTTATCAATGTATTGATGATCTAACCAGATATATTTCTCACAATGTATAATTTTGGAGTTTATGGTGTTTGGATAACCTACTGTTTTACTGTCGCGTGCTTGAATAGACAGCGGCCATTGCCAACATTCAAGCATAATTGATTCGTTCAACAATGCGTAACAGCCTTCCTCCTTCAGCTAGATTACATCGTGAGGAAATCGCAACGGTGCGAGACAAATATGCCGCATTTTCCACCTTGCCGTTTGCATGAAGTTCGAGCGATGTTCGGTCGAACTTCACGCAACGGCAAGGTGGAAAATGCGGCATATATTCGGTCACCGATCGCTCCTCTCCTCCATCCCCTGACACCAAAACGATCAAACGTCAAACTTACCCATTGCGTTATATCCACAAATGATGAACGCGGTGTCGCAATCACGCCTCCCGTGTGGGTACGCTCCTGTGTCCAGTGTTGCGAGTGTCCAGAATGCTGTCAAGGAAATCCCCTCGTGCGCCACGGGTACGATAAAGAGCGAGAAGGAACAAATTCGCGATCTGTTTCCTGATGGTCTGGGAGACAGGCTTACATTTCAATCTGCAGAAACCATGGGCTGGACTTCCAACACTTTTCCCCGTCTGGCAGCGCCGGTCCGCCAATGGAGTGTTGAGATCGCGCACAGCCGCTTTTCTATTGGTGCAAAACTTTGACATGACATGTGCCGTGCACGGGCTTCCCCCCCTCTTCCATCAGAACCTGAGCGGGGATACCACGATGCATTGCATCTGTTATTCACACAGATATAGGGTAAGTTTAATACAAATATCCAGGACTGTGATTCTGAATATGAGTCAGATCTTCACTTGTAAGTTATAACACCGTCGAGCATTCAGAAAAGAGCTTGGCAAAAGGGTGAACGGTTAGTTTCGAGTACAACATAACTTTTAGAAGGTTTACAAACCATGTGTCCATGCGTTTGAGGGCCATTGTATTTCAAGACATGGCCAGTATTCCCCAGATGGATTGGGTATCCGTTAATCATCAACGAGCGAATGACAGACTTTATTAGACACATATCCAGTCATTCCCATGATGATATGTTCTAAACACGGCCATCAAACGGTAAATATCATGAACCCTCTGGGAAAATCGGCCTGGACTATATGAAGCTTGGAATGACTGGAAGATGTGTATATAAATTAGGTAAGACATAGGCCTATTATATAGGACTAAGTTGTACATTGCGCGCGAAAATTACGCATTACGCGCAAGGTTTCTACCTAGAGACAACATTATTTTGGCCTGTTTCACTTCATATTAATTTGTGCATGTAGGCCTAACGGCTGACATTTATTCTCGATTTTTGTTACGTATAGGCTTGAATCACGTTCCGTTGCTCATATCAAAATGTCGGTTTGAAAGAGCTTCAGAGAAAGACACTCAACTGTCAGCCTGCATTCTCTTAATTTTTAATAATGACGTGCACATTATCACCGTGTCATCGTCACGCTAAAATCATAATGATTGAATGACATTACGAAACAGTTTGATTCTTGTATGTTTAAAGCACAGTAACGTGTATAATGTGTTGTGGTGGTCATTGTGAAAGTAGCTTCACGAGGAATTAATTTAGTTCATTCGACTGCATGGCCTAGACAAGACCTTTGCATTAATTCGTCGTTCTATAGACATTCCGCACGCAAGAATTAAGGCACGCGTATCTCTGTCTACAAGAGAAATAAACATTCACTAGCCATATGTGAGCTGCTTCTTTCTCTCCATGTCATACATGCGCTGTTTCCCCCCATCCCACTACAAGAAAAGGGCCACGTAACAGCAGTGTATAAGCTTCGCTCATGCCATAGATTTCAGGGGCTCAACAACACTAGAAACACCAAATCACTCGCATAGCCTATACTGCAGTTGTAAATATTAATGACATCTTCGGATAATCGATAGGCTTTAAGTGGCAAGAGAGCAATGGAGTCCAGGCCTCGCAGACTTTGTTGCCATCCCCTGCATGGCGCTATATGGGCGTTTGAGGGGTCGATCCCCCTGGCCCCACGCTCCCATGCCACTAATGCGTCAAGCATAATGTTTACCATTGGGAAACGTGCTCAACTTGTTTCCATTGAGGTGCTTCCGGTGGCTGAAATAACAAAAGGTCAACTCAAGGGATCAGAGGTCCCGATGGGCACTATAGATCTCCCAGGTTCGAAATAAGCTATGCGGGATAATAAGAAAGTAGGACAATTGGGGCAACAGGTCGAAGCGGATAGAACTGCACTGTTATTACACACCTGAGACAAGGGGCAACAATATAGGACGCTTATATGCCATTACAACTCGGTTATATGCAGGCTACACATTTTGTCCATACACGCTTCCCTGCCAATGAAAAATGGCCAAAATGAACAAAGAAATTGGAAAATTGTTTGGTAAATTGGTGCACAATTAAAAGCCTTATGTGCGTTTTACAAAACTGCCTTGCTCATTTGAATCACAAATTATCACTTTCAGAATAGTTTTTACAAATGTTTTTTTGTTATGCTCCACCATGGTAGACTTTATAGTGTCTGAATTATTATTGTTATTAATATTAGTGTACATTATTTTTGTACTTAAAAAAAGCCAATTCCATAATTTTATAACATAATTAGGCTATATTGGATAACTATTGATGATCATGATTCATGGGGCATCGCATCGGGCAAGTCAGGCACGCGAGTTTAACCAAGCATGAAAATGCCACGCGACACATTATGTCCAACATTTATCTGCGCATGATGTGTGCTTATAGATTTACATTCGATGCTTAATATTTACAGTGGATTCATATCCTTTCGGTTAAATGACAATTTGTGCGACTGAATAATTCAGTTGAATTATGTCTCATCTAATGGTTCATTTACTCAGCAGAAAGGCCATCAGTAAATGCTATAGATAGATAGGGTTGTCATGCTGCTCACACAGTGAGTCCACTCAGCCAAGACTGTCCATGTCGAATTGAATGGTTATACTGCCCGTGAAGGCAACGCATCACTTGTGATCTATTGATTGTGTAACAAGGAGCGGTGAGCAGGTTTAAGTCCTCGACTACAGCGCATTATTTCCATAGACGGGATTATTGTGTTAGTGAATTGGCCTATATTTGGTTTCTTCTTTTATGTATTTGGCTGCGCCCCCCCCCCCCCCCCCCATCTCAAAAAATATTTTGTGCCAGGGATTTTTCAAAAATAGCAGATCTACAAGCTCATAGCTATGAGCTTATTTGCTATTTTTAATTGCCAAAGTATAAAATAGGCTTGTCTTCTTTTTTTTCTTAGATATGGGAGAGAAATAAACACAAATTTTGATTTCATATTACATTGACATTTTTCAAAGTATAGCAGTACAGCAGGTCTGCCGCATATTTGCTGCAGTCAATGGCCATGCAAAGCCCCCCTATTGCCCCCGTGTATAAGAAGATTTATAATGCCATTTGGACGTTCAAGATCCATTTTGAAATAAAAGCGCCTTGAAGTGTAATAATGTTGAATTTGCAAATACAAATTATACTCCGAGAAGATAGGCCCATATCCATTGATTGTTGACCAGGATATTCAAAAATATGTAATCGAACAGAACAGTTTGCTTAGCAGACTACTTTATTGTCTACAAAACCCCTGCAATATTTTTAACTGATTTTAAAAGATATATGTCCTGTCGAGCAGGCAGCCAAGGGGGCCAACAAGCCCCCCTCTGTAAACACACAAATGCGTTCCCATGAGAGATCTGTATGATTTTTGGAAACGGCATGCGCGCAAAAATGACATTTGAAATGTGATGCCATCACAGCTCCAGTGCACATTCCTAATCCACGTCACATGTTTGTCTAACTTGAAATTGTTTAAGAAATATATTGCTCTGATATTTTTCTGTCAGCAGTCAATTCTGAACTGTTTATCTGTTACAGCATGCAGCAGCAGTGGCGACCCCCCCCCCCCCCCTTGTCAAGTTTATCCAGGAGTGCACCATGCGTTTCTTTTATAAAGTCGCTTCTATACTCAAAATATCTTAAATGTGACAGAACAAGCTGAACTACAATGACTAACTTGAACACGAGCGATCGTTAAGACATGAGTGACCGTTCAATATCCAATTTAACTATTGGGAAATGCAATTTATAAAATCAGCAATATTGCTTATAACAATCAAGTTCAATTACACTGAAAAGACCCACACTAATATGACAGCATAGGCCTCTGTGTACATTGGCTCATCCTCTTCATGTGTTATGGTGCACATAGGATAAGCGTGCATTCTGGGGCTTTGATCCTATGTCATTCATTTTCTGTTTCCCGTTTTTCTCATATTTTCTCTCTCTCTCTCTTCAAAGAAAAACAAATATATATAACAAACAAATCTAAGCTATATATCCCAACAGGATCACCGTGCTTGCATGTGTGTCTACATTGAGTGCGCTTCATTGCCTCGATGTTTATATACCTTTTCAGTAAAACAACGTAAAGTGCATGCATGGTGCTTGGCTATAACATTGTTTTCATGGCTGGAATGCTTATGCTGACTCGGGATGAGGCAAATTAAGTTGCAGCTCTTTGTTCTCAAGTTGGTGTGTTGGACGTCAGATTGTCGGATCTCTAGTCTAAGGCCAGATGCGGCTCCAAAATGGCTAATGATGGCAATGATGATAATGAGGATGGTGACGTGATTGTGATAACGATCTTTGATGTTATGTAAGTCTACCACTTTCTCTAAGTGTATAATTAATTTGTTAATTTAAATTCCAGTCCACTGATGATGCGAGAGAATGGATCTGCGTGTTAATGCAAAGTTTTAATAACATAATGATAAATGATAAATGACGGGCTTCCCCTTTCCTTTGTTTTGCTGTTGGATTCAAGACGCCATGAAGTCTCGTTTGGGACAGCCCAAAGACGACGATGAATGATGGCAGCAAATTGCACAAAGCCCAAATCTGCTATTCTGAGATATAGGCCTACAGGCTGCGATTAATATAGCCTATACTCATACCTCCACTATATATCTTCTCCTTCTGTCCCTAAGTGTCAGACTTCTTTCTGGTTATATTGTGTTCAGTGTTCATCCTTTTCAGCAGGTGAAATTGGTTGTTTTACTGCAGTTAAGAACACATAGCCTACACCAGTGGATCTCAAACCTTTTCATGTCAAGGACCCCCAAAAAGATATGCATTTGGCTGCGGACCCCCCATTTCCAAAATATTTTGTGCCAGGGATTTATCAAAAATAGCAGATCTACAAGCTCATAGCGCGGCACTCGCGCTATGAGCTTGTATATCTGCTATTTTTGAATAGCCAAAGTATAACATGGTTAAAGTGGTTAAAATGATTGTGACGCTATATTAACTAATTTTCCTGGGGACCCCCTACCACCCCATGGACCCCTGGGGGTCCTCACCCGGACCCCTCTTTGAGAGCCAATGGCCTACAAGATATATAGCGCACCAAACCGTGAGAATCCCTTTAATTATGGTAGTTTTCTAGCAGTGGGCCTGTGTGCCCATAGGCCTGCTTTACAGCAAGTAAAACAAATCCGGAGCCGGGGAATTCGCTTGCCTCAGGAATTCGTTTAAGTCTGTTTAAAAAAAAATGTGTAGGAAGTCTACAAATTAGGCTACACAGTAAATTAACAACCTTCCCACAAATATCCAGATATCGACAATTGCTTTAGGGGGTTAGCATGAACAATCAATCTAATCAGAGTCCGACCAATTGCTAAACGACGCCAGTTCCTAATTTCGTTGCGTCGCCAAACTTGAGTGAAATCGTGTCAGAATATAGAGCGTACGTCGAGATCGAAATGATGTGTGCTATTAAATATTTGACCATATTGTACATTATTTTTGTATCAATATGCATTCAGGTTATTGTTATGCCACCTGTCAAAGCGTATTATCGTGACGCACTCATGGATGCATGCAGGCAGGCAGCCCTATTTGAATGGTTTTGTTAAGAAGTCATATATTTAAATGAGCATTATTCGTCATTATTGTCCCTTGACTGGAAATGGTCACGCTCATCTTTTTTTAAAAGGATGATGATGATAAATCGGGATACGTTTTAATAGCCAAGTATAGGCATATACGTATACGTAACGTACGTTGAAAGAATTTGAATTGGTTGGTTGCATGTATATATATGCTTGTGTTTCCGATGCTGGGCCGTTGCGTTGATGTTGTAGGTTACACGTGAACGCATGCGGATGCGTGCTGAAGTGGGTTATTATCATACAAGGACATCATGTTATTGGCCCAGAGAAAACACGATTTGTCATGGTAAGACATTGATGACGCTAAGTAGCAGGTCACGGCTCAAATGTCTGCAGTCTCAGCTGTAATTTTACGGAACTTAACATTTCAATAGGCCTTATAGGCGTCATATTTCTGTCAGTTGTTGCCATATATATACAGGCTACCATTTAAATTGGTAGACATATCACATATCTATTACAATTTAACGGAATATTTGTATAATTTCAACTGTTCAATAGGGGTTTATAGAGTGATGTGTTGTTTATGGATTATATCTTACCCCTTTATTGAAATGATAATAATAATAATTATTATTATTTGTATTTATTTTATTTATTTGTATTGTTAATATATGCCCTTAGTAGGCCTATATTCCAGTCTGCAGTTTCCATTGAGCTTGCATTTCACATATGTTTTATCCATCCAAGCTAGACTTGACCATAATAAAATCCATCTGCTTGAAATTCATTGTAACCTGATAGTATACATGGATTTGTATCAATTGGGCTAAACATCAAAAACGCATCAAAAGCGCATCTTTTATCAAGAGGCAGCTTAACGGAATTGGCTTGAGACATATAGGCTACTGTCTCTAATCCTCTCAGTGATTCCCCTTTTCTGGGATTCCCCAAAAAACATCATTTGGTGTCATGGATGCAATGTTCCTTTATCCCTTGGATTCTCACAGATCTCCAAGGAGTAAGATACAGGGTTAAAGCAGTGATGAATAAATGTTGCAGTACCCAGTTTGCTGCATTATAGCCTGTGGGAAGTTCAAATAACCACTAATAGGCTATAAGGAGGTGCAGTAATTCTTATTACAGCAAAGGTTAGGGAAGGCCAATATCTCATATAACGGCTTGGGCTCCCGTCATCATGCTTAAGCACGAATTACATAGAACATATTGAACTATTGTATTTGCGTTGCTGTTGGAAAATGCCCTATACCTTCAAATCCTTGTTGAAATAATAACCATTGATGACTCTAACCTTTATCGTCCAAATGGTGGTGACGCCATTAAAGGCCTTTACAGGTTAACACTTCTCAAAGGTTGAGTGGCCCTGTAACTTTAGTGCACCCTTAATGAGGACGAACGCAGGTTAACGACGTATGTAGTCGTGTTTCAGAGGCCAGGGCCGGGTTTCACGTGAGAGGGACAAAAGAAACAATATTTACGACACTTTTAAGCATCCATCACTCTTGACATCTGTTCGTCTGGCACCTGGAGTTCATTAGTATTAAATATTACATTCCACTCTAATTTGGAACCTTCTTTGTCCTGTCTGACCAAGGACACTGGAAAAACTGAGGAATCTAATAGCCTGCATTTAGTGTGCTTTTATATGTCATGATATTGTCATGAAAAAGCATAAATGTAAATACAAGCTGATATTAAGGTAGTGTAAAGTTGAAGAATCGTTGACTCACAATTTAGGAATGTCAATATTAATATTTTTTAATTCATTAAGATGCATGCTCAAACACAAGACACATTTCTGCAGTGACGCATTTTGGGTCGATGTTGCAGCAGCAGGGCACACTTTGACGTTTTTAGACAGTGCACTCGCAGAAGACACAGTAAAATCCTCAGTGTTAATTTAACTCTGAGAATAGCCAACTGTTACATTATGTAAATTATCATTAAATATGAAAAATCTAATTTTATTATATTTTCAGCAATTATACAGTTATAAAGATGCCTTTTATTCAGGGAAGAGACATTAGGGTATATATCATCCATTTGATTTTTGGGGGTGATGAATGAAAAACTTTGTTGAAAAGAGCAAATTGATGTTGTGTGTATAAAAAAATTTGATGAAATCTGTAGGAATTATTAGGAAGGTTTGTCCAACACTTGCCTTCTAACCTTACAGCGTAATATACCTGTATACCTTACTAAGAGTTGTATCAATGGGCCAGTATAACCCCATATCTCCCTAATACAATTCAGAAAAGGTTTATTTCCAACTACCACGTCCAGGAAACCATCTTCATCTTTATTTTATAAACTCAAACAATTGACCATTTGTATATAAACATTATTCAAATAGCTGTGAAACAGTGTTTCCAATTATATTTCCAATAAATATTTCTTACTTTCATTCTTATCCAATTGAGAGACAATGAAGTCATACTGTACTTCTCTGTACTGTACTTATGTCCAACACACCCACAGGGGGCGATATTCAATCAAATATAGAGGTGTATAACTATAGAACACCACCCTACACCTGATAGACACCCCGCCCTCACTACCTTAAAATTAAGAGGCATTAATAAGCACCCAAATGGGGAAAAGTGTAGCCTCAATCCTGTGCTTTATTTGTTTAAACTTGGTTTTCTTTTGACTTTTTTGATTGAGTATTTATATAATTGCATGCCTCACTCTATATTTTGTTGTTTTTGTGTTGTGTTGTCTTTGTATTTATTGTTAGATTTTTAGGTTGTGGTGTGCTTTCAACATAAACCCTAGATGGGATTCTTGTCTCACATGCACATACACTTCATAAAGTACTATATTTGCAATGTTTTAATGTGTGTGAATACAAAAAAAAGTTTAATATACAACGATGGGTTACACACATGCTTGGAATGCTATAGAATCAAATGTATAGGCCTGCTGTCAACAGAAATTGAGACAAATTGTTTGCATTTTGCAGGATGTATACAGTATGTAGCCTACGTATAGAAACTGGGTAACTGGCAATTCCCAAATGAATCATGTTTAATTTCTTTACAGGTGAGTTTGAGGATGGACTGGAAAATGTGTCCTTGTGTCAAGCACCCAGTCAGGCATGCAGGGTCCTTGCAAAATGGTGTTCCATGAAACAGCAGCCGCCTCAGAAGAATGAGGAACAGGTACAATGAGGTGAGTCAATTTTTATGACAACCCACAACCAACAACACATTTTCCAGTGGTTTTGTATAATCATGGTGACACACTCAACATTGTTCTGGGCAATAGTGATATGGGCAATACTCCAAACAAGCAGCAAACAACTGTGGCAAAGTTTCCAAATTCAAACGTTTTTTGGTAACAACAATGTGAATAAAACAGTTGAAGCAGTTGTCTGCAAAATGAGCCAGTCCCTAGAACTACACAGTGCTGTGTCACTGATTCAGTGCTGACCATCCTTGATCAGGCTTTGCTAATACTATATCCCATAATGTTGTGGCGCCATCTACTGGTAATTTTGATACAAATCCCATGATCTTCTCCCAAGTCGAGGTCTTCTGAATCACCCTTAAAGGACAACTTTGGTTTTTTACAACCAAGGTTTATATTTTAGCTTGTAATTAAAGTAAATAAAAGATGAGTGTTACATTTTTTTGATTTACTGCTTTCTATAGTTTTAGCAATTTTCGCGATATTTTTTACAGTGTGTGTCTAGTGGGCGGGGGCATTCTGTCCGGTGGTTAAATATGTCTTTTTTTACACAATAACCCAGCGTTTTCTTTATTAGTATTTACAGAAGCTTGTTTCTAGCCCCCAATAACTCACATCTGGCCATCAAAGACCACAGGACCTTTTTTTATTGCGTAAAAAAGGCATATTTAGCCACCGGACAGAATGCCCCCGCCCACTAAAAAATATTGTGAAAATTGCTAAAACTATAGAAAGCAGTAAATGAAAAAAAAATAACACTCATCTTTTATTTACTTTAATTACAAGCTAAAATATAAACCTTGGTTGTAAAAAAACAAAGTTGTCCTTTAACCTCAGTTTGCGTTACAAATAAAAGGCATATCTCAGACATCAGTGAGGGCCCTTGGAATCTCTTAACCCTCAATCTGAGCCATGTGTTCCAGTCCTTATTTTACTTATTAGCTGATGATGACGTTCCACATACTTAATTACCTAATTAATACATAATTAAATTACATATTGAGGTAACAAATACTATTTTCCAGTTGAATTCATTTCCTGACTGACTGGCTGAATTTGCAGGTCTTTACATGTTGAACGATTGGGGATGGTTATCGGTTATGCCAAGATGAATAGATAATTGGCTAATATCCTTAGCCTACTGAGGAAACCTCTGCCTGTCTTTCCGTATAGGGTTGACCAATTGATCTGAACTTGCACATGAGCATTGACCATTGGTATGAAGAGAGCAAAGAAGCAAAACTTTTACATTTCCCAATAAGCTTCTTTTTTTTTGGTGAATGGTCCTAGCAGGCTATGGGATCTATTTAGTCAGCATGAGTATTTACTAGATTGAACATGAGTACATAACTGAGCTTAAAGTTTGGTCTATTCATTTTTCTTGAGCAAACAATAAATAAGTCAGTTCATTTTTATGCAGGCTATGGGAGGTTGCGTTGCGGTCCCATAGCATGCATAGCATTGTATTTGGTCTCCCTGCTCTTCTATTGAGACATTAACATCCTGTGTCTAGGTTGGACATGACCTTTGACACGATCAATTTCAAGCGGGCAGGTTCTATTTGCTCAGTGGTAAATAAATTCAGCACTTGCGCAGGAGACCTGGGTTCAAATCCAGGGTAGAACAGGAAAGTTGTCTTACAATGCAGTTTTAATCTTAACCTGAATTGGAAAACAAACCACAAAATCAGCCTATGGGTTGATTTTTACATCTTGTTGTGCTGGAAAATAGTCAGTCTACAAGCTCACAATCAACCTTTCGAAGTGTTGAGAGTGCTGTTGATTTGCTATTTTTGGTGCAACACCAGCATGCAAACAAGTCAGTCTTTCAACATTAAAGGGTGGCCTCAAGAGGGCAGTAGAGCATCACACACACAAAATATTGACCTGAAGTCAATGGTGGGTGCTGTGCTTTTGGACTTTTGCGCAGCATTTGATATAATAGATCATGTGTTGCTGCTCAGAAAGTTATCAGCATATCATTTTAAAGAAAGTGCTATTGAATTAATGAATATTTATTTGGTTAACAGGCAACAATGTGCAGTGTTTAATGGTACATTATCAGAGATGGTGACCCCTTAATGTGGTGTCCCCAAGGGAAGTTGTCTAGGCCCATTGCTTTATTCATTTTTTGTTAATGATTTGCCACATGTACTAAACAGTGCATGTATGGAAATCTATGCAGATGACACTACAATGTATGTATCAAGTGAAAATTCTGTTTCTGTTAATATGTTGTTGCAAGAGGAGTTAATGCTGGTTTCTAACTGGGTTAGTGAAAATAGGCTAAAGCTGAATGTTTTAAAAACAAAGAGTATTATGCTGGGTTCTAGATATATGCTGAGATCGAATCCTGAACTAAGTCTTGTTTTACAAGGTGCTGTTATTGAACAGGTTAAAGAGGCCAAATTGTTGGGCGATGCAAATTAACAAAATGGTGAATACAATGAGTAGTAACATTTCAATGATAAAAAGAGGGGTACATCTGTTGACTGGTTCAACAGTTACACTTGTGTTACAATCGCTAGTTTTGTCCAGTCTTGATTATTGCCCAACGGTTTGGTCCAGTGCTTCAAAAAAGGATTTGGACAAACTTCAGCTCACTCAGAACAGTGCAGCACATCTCGCTCTGCGCTGCTCTGGGAGGAGTAGTGTTGAGTGGATGCATGCTGCACTGTCTTGGATGAGAGTGGATCAAAGGTTGGCTTGTAGCCTTGTGACATTTTTATTTAACATCTATCATACTGGTAAACCTGCACATTTGTTGTTACAGATACAACCCACCAATACTAGACATGGCTATGCCACAAGACAGGCTATGGGTGGTCAATTTACTTCGGCTTTAATACCTAGAACTAATGCACTTAAGAGAACAGTAATATCAGGAACATATCGGAATGGGCTACCGCCACATTTAATAAGGATAGACAATAAATCAAGCTTCAAAAATAAATTGAAGGAAGCCGTGATTAGTCAAATAGTTAGATTTAGTTAGTTGTTTAAAATGTTTGAACTATGATTAATTGTATATACTATTTTATTTTATTTTTTGTAATTATTTTTGTTTTGTTTGTCATTTCTTGATTTGCAAACTAAAAGGTGATATACTATGTAATCATTTATAGAATTTGTGAAGATCAAAATCTTCAATCATTTTTTTGTTGTTGGTTGTTTTAACTATGCAATGGTAGAATGACATTGTATTATGTTTTAATTGTATTGTGAATGTTTGGACCCCAGGAAGAATAGTCTTCACTGTGGTGAGGACTAATGGGGATCCGTAATAAACTAAACTAAACTAAACACAACACACTACAAATTTGCAGCACAAAGTGTTTTGTTGTGCCCTTTAGGCCCACACTGCACAGTTCAGCAAATAGGGGTCTGAGCTTGGGTGGCTTCAGTTTTCAGTGAGTACTTCCAAGCACATCTACTGATCTACATTCGTGCAGATGTTTTGTTCAATTATACTTTGTCCAATTAGTCTTTGGCTAATCCAAATGGAAGGCAGTGATTCATAGTTATGCGTTGTTATATTTCCAAATAGTAATGACCCTAAACTTTACTTTATATAAATTTAATGTCAGAAAGTGACTGTTCCAACATCTTGGACTGATGTTTAATCCAGAAGCACCAAAATGAATATTGTTCAAGTGGGAAGAATATGGACATGATGATCTTAATACTTTTCACCAACAGGTTACTTATTTATTTAGTCAGCCTGTATATATTATGATATGATATATTAAATATATATATATATATATTTAAATTTGAAAAAAATCAAATAGTAAATTAATTTACTACTTGATTGCATTGTATTTTTAGAATAGAGCAGTTACTTATGCTAAATAGTAAAGACCCTAAACTTTACTTTATATAAATTCAACGTCAGAAATTGACTGTTCCAACATCTTGGACTGAGAAGCACCAACATGAATATTGTTCACTAGTGGGAAGAATATGGACATGATCTTAATACTTTTCACTAATGGGTTACTTATTTTATTTAGTCAGCCTGTATATAGATTGAACATGAGTAGCCTACATAACTGAGCTTAAAGTTTGGTCTTTTCATTTTTCTTGAGCAACAAGATACATTTTACATTACATTTTAATCTCCTTCAAACAAAGGAGACATGCTGTAGTAGGGTCTTTGTTCTGCTTGTCATAAGAAGATGACCACGCCACAGTTAAATAATATTCTTCTGACCGTGTACTGTAAGGGTACAGTTGACTGCCCAGATAAAAAATACAATTGGCTTAGGAATGTATAAACCACTGGATCACTGCGTAATAAAGACTGCATGACAATTTAGTAATCCTTACCAATGAAGATGTAAATATCTATTATCACAGTATTTAAAATAAATGCTGGTTTGTCCCTGGTGCAATTCTTCACGGCTTTAGGGTGGTGACTAATGAGGATTACAAGAAAATGCTATTTTGCAACTCATGATGCCGCCTTTTGCTGACATTGCCACCTTTGACACCTTCTAATGAATGGGAAATGTCAAGTGGTGGCATTCCTTTGTTACTGCTCATCATGCCAGCCACCTTTTCATTGTACCAGTTCTGTGTGGTAACAAAAAATACACAGTACAATCCTCAGTGTTAATTTAACTCTGAGAGTGTACAAATGGAACCAAACGCAACTCTCTGAGTTGACAGGCCCATCTGTACACTCTCTGAGTTAAGTCTTTTAGACCACCTAAGTAACCTTGCCACACACACACACACACACACACACACACACACACACACACACACACACACACACACACACACACACACACACACACACACACACACACACACACACACACACACACACACACACACACACACACACACACACACACACACACACACACACACACAAGAAAGAAAGAAAACAATGTATCTCCCCAAAACGGTTACCTTTCAAGAAATGGAAAAAATAGTAGAATAAATGTAGTTATTTAGTCACAAGCTCTTGTTAATACTCATCATTGGTTCAATATTTATAAAACCCACAGACAGACCTATAGCCATTTAAAAAAAATGCAGATATACAAGCCCACAACGCTTAGCAGCACATTGTGTGCTTGTAGATTGTTTAATTTGGCTATTTTTCTGTGACCCTGTAGTATGACGAATTAGGCCATTCATTTACTTTCATTTGACTAATTAATTTGACTTATTAATTAACTACTACTTGATTGCATTTTGTTTTTTAGAATGAATAGCAGTTACCTATGCTAAATAGTAATGACCCTGAACTTTACTTTATATAAATTCAACGTAAAAAAAATGGACTGTTCCAACATCTTGGACTGATGTTTAATCTAGAAGCACCAAAATGAATATTGTTCACTAGTGGGAACAATATGGACATGATCTTAATACTAACAGGTTACTTATTTATTTAGTCAGCATGAGTATTTACTAGATTGAACATGAGTACATAACTGAGCTTAAAGTTTGGTCTATTCATTTTTCTTGAGCAAACAATAAATAAGTCAGTTCATTTTTATGCATTTTAATCTGCTTTAAACAAAGGAGACATAGGGTTTTGTTCTGCTCGTCATAAGATGACCACGCCACATTTGATTTGGCATGCTGCACATCAGATATGGCAACCCAAAAGCGTCTCTTATAGTGTCATATTAGAATGTTGTTCAGAGCAACCAGTGAACCCACAGCTGGTCCATGCTCAACAGCTTCACCCATACAAGGCCCCAGTTACAGCGGAGAGGGATGTGACTGCCAAGTCATTAGATGCCCCCCACCAAAATGCTAATTGAATTTACAGGGCAGGCCTGGGGAGAGCAGGATTCCAGAGGCAGGTGCAGCCTCCATCATGCAACAGTGAGTGACCCAACACATTGTTTGAAAACCTAACAGCATTTATGAATGGCAGAGAAGAAATCAGGGGAGACATTTTGATGAGTAACATTTGTGAGAAGACTTTGTGGCTAATCATTTGGACATAATTAAGAACAGATCAATATGTTTCCATATGGCGTGTATTATAATCTTTTAGGTTATATTTAAATTTAACAATTTCCATTAAGTCCGGCAGCTAGCCAAGCTGTTTGTAAATCTTAGAAACCCTTGCTGTTTAGATTGTATCTGCATGCTAAATGCCCAGCCCAGTGAGAAAACATCCATTTGGTTGAGAAAGAGGATGGAAATTGGGAGTTTAACAACAGAGTAAATATTTGGCTGTGAAGAGCTCTTGGGAGCTGCAGAGGACCCACTCTCACTGAAGCCTGTGGGTGTTAAATAGATTAAGGGCTGGGAGGGTCATTGTGGACAGAAAATTCCCGCTCTCTGGACATGACTTTTTCTTTGCTTTTCAGTGTTGTGCTCTTCAACAGAGAGCCCTCTGCAAACTAGCCACTCCAGCATAGCCTATACTGTAATCCTAAATTGTTTGTCAACCACTGGTAGCCTGTGTACACACTACTGAAAAGCTACACTTGAGATAAGACTACCAGAAGAGAGATTGTGTTTGGTGTTGTTTCTGTTGTTGTTGTTGTTGCTGTTGTGAGAGGATTCTTTAGGGTGGTTAATATACTTATAATAGGCGTAGATGTTCACATTTTTGTTTGTTGCTGTTGTTGTTGCTGTTCACTGTTGTGTGAGGATTATTTAGGGTGGTTATTAAGGATATATATTTTTTAAATGTATCTAACCAGGCTTCTTTCTGCAAAATAATAAAATGTCCAGGTGTGATTAACCCAAATATAGAAAAAGCTACACAAATATCAGCTGAAGTAGAAGCAATTTATTCATCACTTGCGGACAATATGAGGTCGTCAGTTTGTGTAGACCTGTGGAAAAACAAAAAGGAATTTTATACGTTTCAAATCACATAATGTAATATCGGTTTTGCACTATAGACGCGTTAGCAGTAGACGTAAAGCAGTAGATATAGTACCCCAGATCCCATTCAGTCCTATTCAAAACCATGACAACACGGAACAAGCTCGGATTTATCCTAGAAAGTTAAAGCACATTGTGCCGGGGCGTCAATCAGCCATTATTGCGAGACTGAACAAATGCAAAATCTTGACTGGAACAAATGCTTCCAACGGGTCTCGGACGCGGGGCTACATTTTGCCCTTTGTTCCCCCTCCTCTGGTTGGCATGTATTTGTGTTCCCTCTCTCGTCCGACCACCCAGGACGACTGGGAGGCACGTCCACTCCTCTCCTCCACTCTCCTCTCCTCTCCTCTCGGACAGGACCGGTGCTGTCACCATCAGTGTTGCCAGATTGTGAGAGAGTAATAAGCAACCAGGTCTAGGAGAACAAGCCCAAAAGAAGCAACTATAGGCCACATGAGCACTTTAAACCTATAAGCATCAGCTATTTGAAAATAGCCGATCTACAAGCTCACAGTTTGTAGAGCTGCTATTTTAAAATGCTCCCTGGCACAGAACATGAATGAAAATATTTGAGAACCACTGGTTTAAAAAATGATTACAATAATTTGGAAGCAAGCCCAAATAGCAAACACTTTAGAAACAAGCAGCACCAACAGTTAGAACCAACTTTACAGAAAAACAAGCCCAAAGCTTATAATATTATCGCTTATAATAGCCAGACCTGGCAACCCTGGCTGTCACCATGCGAGGCGCGCTGCACATCCGCCTCCAGCAGGTTGTGGGAACTGTGACACTGACCTGCCTCGTGCGCCACACTGAAGTGGTTAGAGACCATCAAACGTGTTATAGACAGATTATATACGTTACGTACGATTACCTTCACTGTTCTTTTTTTATACTTTCCCCTCTATTTTTTTATTAATTTATTTTATCTGGTGGTCTGCACAGATTTCACAATTGTACATCTCAAAAAGAGTGTTTTTTTAATGAATGCTGCTGACTGTTTAAAGACAAATAATAAATAGGCTATATCATATCACTCTTTTAAACACGCGAATATGACATAGGCCTATACTGTATATCAAGATATTCAAGCCTGCAAAATAACGGCCCTATATATATATACGCACACTAAATGTATTAGTTAAACCAACTTGGGGCATTACGCTAATTGCTCACTTTGTATGCAAATATTAGACATGTTATTTTGGTGAAGGGGGGGAGGGGGGGGGGTGATGGGATGGGCTCCGTTGTCACTTGCCACCCAAGACGTGATTCAGCTCCCAACAATCACCATTATCTGTTTCCCAGTTGGGACGATACGGGGCGAATGTGTAATGATGACGAGTGTTTCCTTCGGTCATTGTTGAGCCTCTGTCTCTCATTCTTCTGACCGTCCACACCTACCGCCATTGGATGACAGCACTCCAGCCATTCAGGTACTTAGTTAGCGCCCCCCGAAGAGAAGAGGAGCCTTATAAACGACGCAAAGTGCTGTTTATATAAACAGTAAGCCTCGTGCACACACGGTTACACTTAGGTATTGTTTTGGAGTGGAGAGGCTACACATTGCCTTTTATTCCCACGGTGCTTTCTGTTGGCTAGTTGCTGTGTTTTCCTTATTTGGACAGCTTTTACGCAAACGGATTCGAGGGCAGACAGTGCTGCGCACGGACGCAAATGGCTGTGCCAACAAAGTTCCGTTTTTCCGTCAGGAGCATTCTGGATTTGCCCGAGCATGATGACAACGAGACGGCCTCGCAGCCGTCGCCGGTCCGCTCCTGCACCAGCTCCCCATATTCCTCATGGATTGAGTGCGACCGGAGCCCCTGTCTATGTAAGTGCCATCGTATTCATTAACGCGTATGATTTCTTTCGTGTGCTTCCCAAACTTTTACCCAAAAGAGAAATTAAACGTTTGTCCGGGACCCAAACTTGTGAAAATAGCAGATCTGCAAGCTTGTAGATTGGCTATTTTCACTACTTCTTAAATATTTGTTTTCAAATGTATGGAATTTCTTTGATTTTATATTTTATTTAGAAAAAACATTGAATTTGTTTTTAATTCATGAAAAATTGGGGGGGATTATTATAATATGTTTTAATGTTTTGAAATGTACTCAGTCGTGACCCAGACAAATGTGTCCGCGACCCACAAATGGGTCCCGAATCCCGACCCACCGTTTGGGAAACAGTGTTATAGGCTATATGTAGCCTATAATTAAATAATAACACATGGCAACCTCCACCTGCCCTCACCTATATAACCTCATCTAATTCAGGTATCATGGCATTTCACGTAACCCGACTTGTCAATAACGTATCATAACGCTTGTTTCTACAGCTTCAGATGAAGGCAGTCTCGAGGCCTCTCCAGATTCCACCGAAACGGTCGTCGACTCGGATTCCGAGAGGAACAACAACAAGAAGAAGAAGCGTCGGGTTCTGTTCTCCAAGGCCCAGACCTTCGAGCTGGAGAGGCGCTTCCGCCAGCAGCGCTACCTGTCCGCCCCGGAACGCGAGCATCTCGCCCGCCTCCTGAGCCTGACGCCGACGCAGGTGAAGATCTGGTTCCAGAACCACCGCTACAAGATGAAGAGAGGACGGACAGAAGGAGCGCAGCAGCACGAGATATTATCGCATCACCAGCCTCCGTTCCTGCGCAGAGTCGTGGTCCCGATCTTGGTCCGGGACGGGAAACCGTATCAGACCTGCTTAATTGACACGGAGAAGGGGGGTTGCATCGCGCCGACCACCTGTCATCAATCACCCTTCGGTTTGGCCTATCATCAGACTTTTCAGCAGCACCCGTTCGCGTTGGCTCCCAGATACCAGCACTTTCACCATCACGGGCCGCCGGCCTCCAAACACACCTTCGCTTGGAGAGACTTTATGAACGACTCTGTTCAATATCAGGCGTTCAAATGAAAGTTCCATGTTTCTTCAGCAGTGGTTCTCAAAGTGGGTTCCATGGACTCCCAGGGTTCCTTGAGGGGGTTCTAAAAATGACCCTTACAAGTCTGTAACTGTGACAGTATACAAATGGAACCAAATGGACAGTATTTGTATACTGTCAGAGTTAAGGGGGAGTCCTTGAAATGTAAAAGTTTGAGAACCAGTGTTCTACAGCGCTATGTGCAAGTTCATTTAGAGAATTGCATCAAATGTATTCTGAATGTGTACTCTTGCGGATTTTCGAGCATCTTAAAAAAAATAGAGATTTTCTATAGGAAATATTTTGCACATTTTATTTTGATATTTTGAGTATTTTGTGACTATTTTCATATGAATATTGTTCGTAATATTTTCTGAAGCGTGAGCCTATACTGGTGTAGCCTGTGAATAGGCCAATTGTTTATTCTGTGATATAATGTATTTGTATTGGGTTGTGCATGGCCGTTTTATAGTCTGCACACAATACTTGTGTTCAGTGTGTTGTGTATTTAAATAATATGTTTGCCGTTAATTGTAGGCTGCACTAGACCGTATCTTATGATAGCAGCAGTGCCAGTAGCTATTAGCTTAAATGTAGACATAATAATGTTATATTTGTTACCTTGAAATATACCACGGCCACATGTTTTAATTGTTGCTTTTTTTCTGAACAAAATTATGAATAAATAATTTCACATAATGTTCTGTAGCCTACATTAATTGCTCCATCAGTCTAAATTATCTCAAATGTTTTACTTTATTGCCTTTTAAGTGTTTTCTAATGAGGTAATTTAGTCAGTGTGTGCTTGACGCATATAGGATATATAGCCTATATTTTAATGAAATGCATTTTACTTACATTACTAGACTTCATTTGCTTAATTTACCATGCTACCATGGCAGTCTAATACACGCTTGACGTTAAAATATGCAGCAGGTCAAGACATGGGCCCAGGAGGCTTTTATAATGATAAAAAACTACCAAGAGCCAAAAGCTGAGCAAACATGACTGTAAAAAGACTGGATTTGGCTCAGCATAAGAATACCCAGTAAACATTACAGCCATACCCACTAGAAAAGCCCTTTGTCGTTTTGGCCCATGGACTGCTTTTCACTTTAACACAATTAGGCGTAAAAGTGACAGTATGCAAAGGAAGGAGTAGCCACCGACGATTTGACAAGAAATCTATTATTTGGGTTTGAGGAGGAATTTCAGCCTAAATGTCCAAGACCAGGAGTTTACTTTAGTTTTCAGATAAGGCTAGTTGCCACATCACAATTCGTAATATGAATATAGGGTAACCTGCTATAGTTAGGCCTATATTTAGGGTCTGGGCTAGTCAGTAACTATCTCGTAAAGTGTTCATAGCATCGTCAGATATTTCATCTTTCTATTAGAAATCTGAACTGTCTGCTGTGGAGAAAATGATGGTCTCCTATAGGCTATAAGAAGAAGATTAATTTGTTATTTGGAATTAGGCCTATCTGTTGCCTGTTGCTGGGTGACACATTTTTTCTTTAGTCTTACAATAATACAATATTTCAGTTGGCCAAGATAATAGGCAACAGGCTGTATAGGCTATTTAAATGTGTAGCGGGGCAGGGGGCTTGATATGTTGAAAACATGGTGCTTCGTGCTTTCACGACCCCTGTGATGTTGTTTGCTCGTCCTGTGACCCTGCAGCGCATCGTCCCTGTCACCTGGCCCTTTGTGCTGCTCGCTAGGGCCACCTTGTATCACATATGGAGGGGACTGCCCGAGCCCCTCAGCTCGCTGCATCTCCCCTTAAACACTCTTTTTGTCTGTGTGTCTCCCTGTGAATGGACCATTGTCCCTCGTCCAAAAGGGACCTAGACAAAATCTTTAGTGTTTCAATTCCCGAAATGTTTAATCAGTCCCCGCGACAAATTTATGAGGTTTAACAGCACAATGGTGTTTTAGAGCATCGTGGGTTTTAAGGGTGACAAAGACAGGCTTTTAGAGGTTGCCATTGGTTTTTTAAGTTGGTCAGAAGAACTCTGAAAAGGGTTTTGGTAGTATAGGCTGGCCTACCCATCTTGTAGTTTTGCTCGGCCTATTGGGCCCCTTTCGGAAAGTTAAACGCGTTGACTTAAAGACTCGGTAAAAGACGAAATACATACGATATTAGAACGCAAAATGTAGCAAAATCCCAGAAGCGTTGCTATTATGTTCATTAGGAACATTAGGCCTATAGCATTATCACGGACTGACACTATACAGTGATAGTTCGGACTATGAACTTGTTGTAAGACATAATCCACCAATGATTTAACCATGCTTAACAACTGTATATAGGCTCCATCTTACATTATCTAATCTTAGGCAATGTTATTGTGTGCCATTGACACAGTCCTAATTAGGCTCATTTTAAAATAAATTCTCAATAAAATAGATAGTCCCCTAATGTAGGCTAAATGTTTCTCAGGAAGAACTTATGTTCATCCATTTATTATTTTGTCAAGCATTTCTCTATCAAGTTCATCCTGACAGGCTGTTTTCTGAATCCGAATTCCACCATATTTAAACTTACCAGGCCTGTGTAAACATGAGTTGGCTTTGGTGCCTCTCCTGAACCCAGTGAATGAAGAGCTACCAGCCACAGTTAACTTGAGAATGCTTGGCATGCATGGCTGGAGAGAGGGCACGACAGACAGACACTTTACAACAGCTATTCCCCTTAAGCCTTAATTGTGAAACTTTCACCCAGCACTGAATTGGGGTTTGGTTTCGGAATTAAAAACATTTAATGGTGAATATACCTAATATATAAGGGTTTAGTAAAGATGAGCTGTAAGTTATCTCATGGCATTAAACATTTCCCGAAACACGAAAAATAACTGCATCACGTTTTTCATCGAAAATACAAATCGAGTGACGATCTAGGCTATGAAAGCCTAATGGATTCAAATTCTCAGGGATTATCCTGCATTTAATCTGCAGACAGCAGCTCTTATATTAATACACGTTTTTGTTACACTTTTCTCCAGTGGTGGAAAAAGTACGAAATGTTTTACTTAAGTAAAAGTATCAATACCACAATGTAGAAATACTCTGTTCAAGTAAATCTGTTTCAAGTCCGGTACTCAAAATTTACTTAAACTTTTACATTTGGTATTTAAGTCTAAAAGTCTTAAAGTACCAAATGTAAAAGTAGGCTACTCATTATGCATAATGTCCCATTTCACAAATATCATAATGTGTAAAATAGTAGATCTACAAGCACATGTTGCAACACAACATGTTGTGAGCTTGTAGATCTGCTATTTTCAAATAGCCAAAGTTTAAATATAGGGCTGAAGTTGTTAATGTATATTTTGTAATAATAATAAAAAGTACAGTAGCTAAAGTTTCCAAATAATTACAATGGAGTAAAAGTACAATATTTGTCTCTGAGATGTAGTGGAGTAGAAGTAAAAGTATAGAAAATGGAAATACTCCAGTCAAGTAAATTAAAGTTCCTAAAAATTGTACTTATGTATACTTGAGTAAATGTACTTAGTTACTTTCCATCATTGCTTTTCTCAACAAAACGTTAACGCCCTAAAGAGAACACAACTATATTAGCAAAACCTTCAACCAAATGTGCTCAATAATGTATTTATATATACTATTTATATAGCCTATACTTACAGAATAGGCTAAAACACATTTATATTTCAACTCACTAAAGACCTCTTCCACAGAATCAATACTAATCTGTGATTTACAATTCAATCTTTGTGGCTGGAAGAATCAGTAGTACTTTCTGAATGAGAACCTCCAACAGGCAACAGGTGTTTTTAAATCATTTAAACATGATTCATTCAACATAGTAAATACAAATATTTCTTCAGGTATTCATGTAATATTACATGTTTTCCAAACCATTCACAATGGAGCTGTGCATCTTGTTGTTTTTGTTTGGGTTTGGAGTGGGCTCAAACTTTCCCCTCTAATCTAGGGTCAACAGTGAACAAGCTAATTATATATATATTATATTATATATATATATATAATAACGATAAGGCTCTATGCCAAAATGTGTCCCCATGTTTCTCATTGTCTTTAAAATAAATTCTTAAACAAGGACAAAGACATTTTTGTTCTCAGTTTTGCTGATTCTTGGAGTGCCGCCTTCTTCAGATCTGTTTGGGAGAATCTCAATGTCCTATGCAAGCATGCAGGTCTCTGCTGGGAGATTTTGTTGGTGTTTTACATGCCTACACTAGATGGCAGAATAGTACATGCTATTGGGTTTCCATGCCTCTGATGGATCCCCAGTTGAAGTGCTACACATAATGGACTGAACTCTTGTGGTGAAATGGCAATTTAGTCCAATAGGGGCCATGCTTTACCAGTGAATTGCATTGTTTGCATTTTAAGTTGACCTCAGAAGTTGGTCAACAATATTATATTAGGCCGGGGATTAAAATGTGTGACTTGATGTGACATCATTACCTGCTCTATATTTAGGAGGAAGCTAGAAGCTATTGCGGCTGAACAAGGGTCTGAGTATGAGAGACTACCTGCATGCTCTACAGTAAAAAAGCATCCAAACTTTCCTATCTGTCCAAAATGTGTGTCCAAATGTTTATGCTCAGAATAGAATTCAAGTGATAGAACATGCTTAAAACAATGCAGAACTTTGGTAGAACCTTGGGGCATGGACGGATTATGCACGGCCATTGACCACCAGGGGGCAATTTATTAACATTTAACTCTCAAGGACGTGGGTCCCTCAGCCTATACAGTATCTCTCTAGAGCCATCATATGGGATCCTTTACCATAGCCCCTCCTATGGCCGTAGTGTGGTGCCCACCCGACTGCTCATTCTGCATGGGTAACACTAGGGGGCCCAAGATAACTGAGTCTAGATCTAGATTTATAATATGCCATGCAGGTCCTGGGCAGATATATAAGTCCAAATATTGTCAATCTTATTTAACTGTAGCTTCTGTGCTCTGAGATAAACACCTGAAGTAAGATTTCCATTCACTATCACTGCATAGTGAAACATCACACTTTTAGCACACAAACAAATGAAAACAAAACAGATTCTTCCACCAAAATAAATAGTTCTAAGCAAAGTGAAATGGCTGAATTAATTTCACGTCACCCTTGATGGAAGTTCTCTAGTTCAATACAAATTGACAGATCACCAATATCAATGTAATAATGCAAGTGAATGACGACACCATAGGTGAAATAGTTTAGTTAGCTGCATTCAAACAGATTGACCTTTACTGATTGCAAGGGGAATTTGTTGTCATGCAGCACAGCACCACATGAAATGAAACAAAGGTAAAGATATAGAGCAGGGGTTCTCAACCTGTGGGTCGGGACCCCCAGGGTCTCCACATGATTTTGGGGAGGTCCCCAGATGACAGTGAAGTGACGATTTAAGGACTTTTAAGACCTTTAACACATAAAAAAAGGGGGGGGGGGTTAAGAAAAGAGAATAAATGAAATGAAAAAAAGACAATTACTGCATTAAAAGTATTCAACAAACTATACTATAAAAACTGGTCACACATTGACCAAATTGTCAAATAATATAAGAAAAGGGCAAAAAATGTTGATCAGCTATTTTTGCAATATGTCTGTGGAACCGAGTCAAATTAAATGTATGCCTCAACTCCCAGTTCAAATTTGAGTATTTTTGGGAATCCCCAGTTCAAATATGATCATTTTGGGGGAACCCAAGTTCAAATATACTTATTTTGGGGGGTCACGGCCTGAAAAGGTCGAGAACCACTAGGGAATAAGTACAGAATAAGTATAGTAACAATAGGGTAATAATAATATAAAATACAGTAAACATGACTATCACCACTAGAAAACGGACTGACCTGGCCACCTGCAATTGTCCTGACCGGATATAAATGAATATAATGTGCAATCTATCACAGTCAAATGGGCAACAGTCAAATCAATATGTTCATGCATGTAGAATACTGTATGTAGTTAATTAGATATAAATAAATATAAATAGATAGGCACAGGTAATCTATCACCAGTCATTATGTGCATATGGAAGAATATGAGAATCAACAGTAATTTGAATAAACCAATATGTAATTTACAATCTGTAACCATATTATGTGCATATGAATATATACAGATAATCAACAGTAATGTGTATCAACTCATAGTTTAACACACAATGGCAAATGTCCTTTCATAGGATATAATTTGACTCAAGGTCACCATCACTCAACCATGGAAGCTGTTATGTTTGTCAGAAGAGGAGAGATTGTGAGAGGGAGAGATGAAAATTAAGACATTAATTCAAAAAGGAAATGGACAGACAGACAGACAGACAGACAGACAGTGTACTTAATCCCTGGGAGCAGATTGTGGCGTTAGCGTATCACTCTCGCTTGCTCTATATCTCTACAACACTTACACTATACACTCATTTTATATCCCATAATTTTAATGTGTCCCAATATTATGGATTGATAGGGCTATGCAGATTTGTAGAATACAAATGTGAGATTTACTTTAAATGTGATTTCTACCAGCAGCACTCTCTTGTATAATCCTTTGCCAGGTGAAAGTTGTTAGAAGCATCATCACCATGATAATTCAGCTCATAAACAACTTGAGCGTTCATAGAACAAAGGCTCTGCACGCGCCACTTCAAAGTATCGTCATTATTCGGAGGAATTAGTGCAAGCATTTGGACTAATTAACGCTAATTGACCGTAATAGCCATGTTCAAGTACAAAAAATGTAGGCCTACTGATTCAGATGATTAAGATTGCCTCCTGAAATTCCGCAATTAAGGAAGCCATAGGCTAGATTTACCTTGCATGCAGACACAGGCTATAATTCTAATTGCCTGCAATTACATGACTCACAGTCACAGAATATAAACTTGTCTAACCTGACAAAAAAAAATAGTATTTGCCTTATATGCCTGATATTCTTGCATAGATGATACCCAATAATTATAATCCAATAAAGGAATGTGTATTTTTCTGTAATGGGCCGTTCTGTCCGAGTATTTTCCTTTTGGGGTTATTTGTGAAACTAATACTAATACTAGGCCTAAATCATATTCTGTAAATCCAGGACTTTTAGAGTATTTCATATACTGTTATTTACTTTGCGTGGTGCTGCTAGCTGGTTCAAACTCATTCACCTTTCGGCAGAGAAACCCTAATTGTAATCCCCATTAAAAAAAACAATCCAAGGGATCTACTAGTGGAGAGCACTATATGACATTGTTGCCCTAGTTTCCTAATTTGCATTTGGTTGCAATTGGTCGTTCTTTTACATGTGCACAGTGCACATCCACACGTGCAATTGTCTGTGAAATTCGACTTAAGCAGAGTCAAGCAGAAGTCAGGCAGAATTAGCATATTAGCTACACTCGAGTTGTTCCACCTTCGTGGCTGCTGTTGAATAGAACTGCAGAATTCAGAGGGCCTCCAATGAGGCAAAAAAACACAAATTGTGACAGCCAGCAAGACGCCGTGTTTCCTTAACCACTTGAACCCTCTAGTGACTAGTCTTATTAGTGAAACGGAACTGAGTTACAACTGTAGGCTACTTGGGCCGCTTTTATTCCGTTTACACCAAATCTCGTTGCCAAAAATAGCCGGATCTGCCATCCCCACAGAATAGGCATGGTAGAGGGTTCAAGTGTTTAAAAAGCTATTTTCGCTATGCGGAATATGACGAAGTAGACTTATACAGGGCTTAAGTGGTAAGATGATCATTAGCCTGTTATATGTCTATTCTGTAATTAGCCTAACGCAGACGACGGTTGTATCTCAGTGAAATAAAGATATCAGGCTATAGCCTTAACTCATCATGTGTTGCTTGGGATGCAATAGAACTTAGGTTATACTTAGGTTAAAATATAACACCGCAAAATTGTCATCACAGCTCAGAACGTCCTTATTCATTTGCCATTAGGCTATATATTGCCTGTTTTAGCCTCTACATAGTTGTATATTTATTAGAAATATATAATGTTGTAGGCCTATATGTAAACGACCATTACATTAATTATTATTTTTTATTGTTGTTATCATTAATTATTATTATTATCTTCATCATCGATATCATCATTATTATTATAATATTATTGTTATCTATTATCAACAACAACAACAACAACGATAATTCTAATACTATACTATGCTATAGTAGGCTACTAACAACAACAATGGATACGTAGGCCTACTGTAAAGGTATGATTGTTTAAAGTTCTATATATTTATTTATATTTTGCAAGGTGAAAAGTCAACAATGGCGCCAGCTGAAAAAAAACATGGCTTTTTAAGGCAGAAATATTGGAATCTAGATATTATTGAGTTCAACTATTATGGCTCCTTAAGACTGACGGCTACCTGCCCTGGTGCTACAGGGGGAGAGTGCTTGAACCAACGCCGTTAACTTCACCTGAGTGGCTCTCTCCTCCAGGCTAGATTTTCCTTTGACTCGATCTCAGACGAGTGTGCGCTGCCACTGTGCATCTGAATTTGGGTAGCACGCTGCTTGCGCCCGATGGTATAAAAAGGGGGTTAATCATTTACGCAGCCACTTAACACGCGGATGTGTATTTATTTACTTATCAGTCAATTTCCCTCCCCGCAAGTGCACTTTTGCATGTCTGATAAGGCATAACACAAACAATCCTGCAATCACTGGGAGGCCCTCTCATGGCCATTAAAAGTCACTAGTTCAACTGAGGCTTGTTCAGAGGCGGAGTGGTTCTCCAACTCTCAAGTCCATATAGGCCTCCTTTCATGAAGAGGCCCTCGTCGTAAACATCACTACAGTTAATAAAGTGTATTGTGGTCACTGCAGCCCTAAAATACTGCCTTGTGTATATCAGCACATACAGCAGCAACATGTCAGTAACTCCAAATGAATCTATAGAGGCACAGCACCGCGTGCTATACAATGACAGGTTCAACATGTATGATCATGTACAGTTCTGGTTATTGTTGGTGGGAGGGGTGCGTGGGGAGCCAACGTGAAATTACGCTGGGCGAAAGAAGGCTAGGGCTGCTTTGTATTGTTGCCGATGCCCCGCCTCTGATGGTAGCCTTAAACCTGGCACCCAGCTAAAACAAACGAAAGCCAGCACCGAGCTCCCACTCAATCCAATTAAGGCGGACTTCAGGCGCTCTCTCGTACGTGTTCATCTAGCAGGATCGACGTTGAGACAACAGGAACCAGCAGAGGGGTTTTGGGGAGTAAAAAAAAGAGAGAAGGAAAAAAAAACTCAGAGAAGGAGAGATTGCCTTGGCTTCTAATTTCTCCCTCTCCAGCCCCAGAACAATGTCGATGAGCCCCAAGCATACGACTCCGTTTTCTGTTTCCGATATCTTGAGTCCCCTCGAGGAGAGCTATAAGAAAGTAAGTATGGAGAATAACAACTTGGGGGCACATCTCACTTGTTACCGACAGCCGCAGGTCTCTCAGGCGGCGATGCAGCAGCACCACATGGGCCACAATGGCACAGTTTCCGCGGCGTACCATATGACCGCGGCAGGTGTCTCTCAGCTGTCACACACTGCCATGGGGGGCTACTGTAACGGCAACCTGGGGAACATGGGCGACCTTCCGCCGTACCAGGACGGCATGAGGAGCAGCGCCACAGCCACCGGCTGGTACGGAGCCAATCCGGATCCGCGCTTTTCAACCAGTGAGTGTATATATATATTTACCCTTATAACTTGCTTTGAATCAGGGGCTAGATGAGGGATTTTGATCCTGCTCTTTGTAATGACATTCAAATAAGACTTACTTTATATGGTTTTATAGCAATGGTTCTCAAACCTAAAACCCTAACGGGTCCATTTGGTTCCATTTTTATACTGTCAGAGTTACAGACTTGTAATGGTCAATTTAGCCCCACCTAAAGGACCCCCGATAGTCCCTGAAATCCACTTTGAGAACCACAGCGTATAATAGGCTACAGGTGCCTTGTGTCTGCAGGTCTGACACCTGTTTATCTGAATCCTATATAGGCTACTTAGGCCTATAGTTGTTCAGCCGACGCTCGCATGTCAAAATGCAGTCTAGCCTATTGAATTGCATTTTGTTTGACTGAATGCATTTTAATTGACAGCGGTGCTTTTGACCCACCTAAGTTATAGCCTGTGCAAACAGAATAACAATTGCCAGGGTTAGTGATTGAGAGGGCCTATGCAACAGCCCTGTTTTTCCCATCAGATACCTAGACAAACTGTTATCTCACCGTTTTTTATTTATTTGTTTTATAAAATTACGAATTAAATATTTGTCTTTCTTTTTTTTCAGTCTCTCGCTTTATGGGCTCTTCTTCGGGCATGAACATGGGCAGCATGGGTAGTCTCAGCTCCTTGGCAGACGTGGGCAAAGGCATGGGTCCATTATCGAGCACCCCGAGGAGAAAGAGGCGAGTGTTGTTCTCCCAGGCTCAAGTCTACGAGCTGGAGCGACGCTTCAAGCAGCAGAAATATCTCTCGGCTCCAGAACGAGAGCACCTGGCGAGCATGATCCACCTCACCCCGACGCAGGTCAAGATCTGGTTTCAGAATCACCGGTACAAAATGAAGAGGCAGGCTAAGGACAAGGTATCCCAGCAACAGATGCAACAGGACGGAGCTTCGTGTCAGCAGCAGCAGCAGTCGCCGCGGCGGGTGGCCGTGCCAGTGCTGGTGAAAGACGGAAAGCCCTGCCAAGGCAGCGGCCACACGCCGACGTCCGCTGGTCAGACCCACCACCAGCAGGGTGGTAACGTTATGATCATGTCCAGCAACACTTCGGGCCTCGGGCAGCATCAACCCCAGCAGGTGGGCAGCACGGGGCACTCACCAGATTTAGCGCAACACTCGAGCAGTCCGCCATCGCTCCAAACCCAAGTGAGCGGCCTTTCTCACCTGAACTCCTCCAGTGCCAGTGACTACGGCACTGCCCTCCAGTGTTCCGCCTTGCTATATGGCAGAACGTGGTGACAAGAGCGCCAACTCATATAAAAAGAAAATAAAGAAGAAACTTGTTACCTATAGCCTATTTAAAACACCGTTGACATCGCTACAGACTCTGCATAAGTTAACTGTGTGCATTGAACAAGACCGCTGATCTCCTTCTTGAAACTTTTTGAAAGGAAGTGGCTGCTGGAAAGACTTTGAAAAGGGAAAATGTGGGGTAAAAAGAAGAAAAAACGTTCGACCTATAAGGCTGCTGACGTGCAAGTGCCGCTTCTTGGGGATTATTTATGTAAATTATACTGAGAAAAAGAAAGAAGAATGAGCAGTTGTAGGCCGCACCTGCTTTTGGTTTAGAAAGATAGAACCTAAACACGTCGACATAGCCTGTAGCTATTGCCTATACTGTATGGGGGGGCCTTTAAACTTTTTTTCCACCCACAGATGGCTCTGGTTTATAATTGAATTTATTGTAAAACGTAGACCTATAGCTTGTATATTTCTGTAAAAGGTTTCAACTGGATAGGTACTGTATCTGTTGTACAGTCTTGACGCTCTTGGCGGTTTGTTGTCGTTCCACTGGTATTTGTACGTTTTAATTTCTTTGTAACTTATATAGATATTTGACTTAATACAAAACAATCCTCTTAATAAATTATGGAAACAATATTCAGAACTTTTTTTTGTTTAGATTAGAATTCTATTTGGTTTCAATCGGCTGAAACGAACCCCACCCAAACAAAGCCTATTCTATTCTTATTATTATTTAATTATTATTGTTATTATTATCATAATAATAATCATCATCAGTCTTTAATTATTAGTTATCAATATTAGGCCTATTAAAAATGAATACCAAGTAATATTATTACTTGGTAATAGGTTTTTATATTATGCAGCCTGTCACCTATTCTATTGGAAACAAGGAAACCGTTGAGGAAACGACATGTTTTGGATTTGGTCAATGACTTGTTTCTATAGGAAATCGTGCTCCAAATTCTTCATTTTAAGTCTGCTCGATCACTCAGCATTCCGATTCTGGAATTTGTGATTTTCTTCGATCATATATCACAGTTTTATCGTTTAAGCTATACACAATATCAATTGCAGGCAGCCAAGCAACTATTTATCTTTATGTGCCGCGGCTTTACTCTCTCTTTTGCGCGGGGTGTGCGCTCGTATGCTGAATGTGAGTCAGAAAGGTGAGGTCTCGGCTCCCAACATCAAACAAACGCTCCTCAAAGGAAAGCTTATCGATGAAATCCCTGGCCAAACAGCACGGTATTCTTTTCAAATAGCTTGCGAGACAAGTGCACTATCAGGAGTTGGTTTATCAATAATCAATCAGTGAATTGAAAAGAAAGGACTGAGGTTGTTTGTTTTACGCATTGATAAGAAACCAAACAAACAAATGCCTAAACAAAAAAATCACTCCTTTATTTTTCATCTCATGACATAGTTTATTTCAAGGATTATTATTGTTATTATTATTTTCAAAAGTGCAAGTACTCTTTTGAAAGTGTGTCTTGTCCCCAAAGCACAATGGCGTGTCTGCCCTTGTATAATACCTGGCTGTTGTGGATTCAATGTTAATCTAGCTCAGCCAACTGGGCTATTGCTGAATGTTTTGAAAGCATGCATTACCGTTGCACAATTTTGCTTCTTAATTGATTGGAGAAGGTTACGAGTGAAATTAGTTGCTCATTTCAAATCCGCGCTGGAACATATGATGGCTCGGGTCGACACACACACACACACACACACACACACACACACACACACACACACACACACACACACACACACACACACACACACACACACACACACACACACACACACACACACACACACACACACACACACACACACACACACACACACACACACACTTACACACACATTGTTGCTTTTGTAATTTCCCTTCGTCTGTGTCAAATTGTAAACATTTTCAGCCAAGCCGGTGAGATTTTAAAATGGCTTGTTAAAAACATATTCAAAATGTAGCGTAGCCTAATTCTGATCTAATCTGATCTATAGACACATTTCACTGGATAATAATAATAATAACAATAATAATAATAATAATAATAATAAATACTTTCTCGTGGGTGTAACCTCTTTTTCGATCTTTGACGAAAATAATATTTGTTAAATTGCTGAATATGCTGATTATCTAAAAGGCTATATTGTGGTGGGTGCCTCATTCGTAAATTGCTTAGCAATTTCCCAACCATTTAACACCGAAGCTATTTGTTTTTATTTATTTATTTATGTTTGTTTTAATAAAACTGTTTCTAGTAAAATACGAAAAACAACTATAGGTGAACATTGACCAGAGGTTTGTTTAAGAGCCAACTATCAATCACTGTCTGTTATTTCTTTCATCACCCAAGGTATCATCACATGCCCACTTGGTTGGTTTTGACAAGGGATCAACAACACCGAAGGGGGGGGGGCGGAGCGGGGGTATTCTGACACTTTCACCTATGCATGTTTATCACGCTCGCTCCTCATTTCAGCGTTTTCAGCGTTGATACAAGGTCGACACTTGGGCAAAATGTTCCTCTTTGCAAAAAGAATGACTTCATCCAGGCATGCACTTCACACTGCATGTGTCCAAATCTCAGAAGAGCTGCCGAGTGATGTTGACCAATAATACGGCCCATTAGGCTGTATTTTCATCAATGGGCTGTTTGGATTTGATCTTATTTCACACCAGTCGTGGCATTATTCCGTTTTACTGCCTCAAAAATACAGGCATTCATTTCCCTCAGCAATTTTTTCTCTTAAATAGCTTACCCTGCCCGACTGCGTGCGCGAGCGCGCGCGTGTGTGGTTTGAGCTAAGAGAATCCCCAGGCCACCATTTAGGTTACCTTGAAGCCTATTGGACTTTTCTTTTAAATGAAATCTTACCGGCATCACAAACTATGTTCAATTAGGTATTTGCTGGGGTTGTTTTGTTCGGGGGAGAACTGAGAACTTCGGGATTACATTAACATGTCTTTGGCGCGGTGTGTGGTCTTTGTGTGCAGCTTGTAGCTGTTGAGAATGACTTGTTGGAAGCGTGTGTGCTCTCGTCGTTCTCTTTTGTAGACACCCCCAGTATAAGGTCTCCCTGAACCCCAAGCAATTAGTCCGTAATCTTAAGGTAATCATATTTGAGTTAGGGCTACTGAGGTTTATTCCCCTTTTTAGCCAGTATTACATTTTGGATGTAGGCCTAAAATTGTAAATCCAGACCACATATCTAAAAAGAGGAGTTGGACATATATTACTTTCCAAATGGCAGGTTACATTGGATACAATTTGAAAGTAGCCTATAGATTGAAATTGAAATATCGAGGTTGACTGTACATTCTTCTTATTTTTTCCCCTTAGTTGGGATGTTTAAACTTTAAACATCCCAAAAAGCACCAATGGACTACAGCAAATCAAATGACCGGAATGAGGAGTCATATTATGATCAGGTCTAATAGTTCCATCACCCCATCCGACCGTTAAGCTTTCTCCGTTGTAATGCGGAGTAGTAGACTTTATTGGATCATCATTGCATGTATACAGGTCATTGCAGGTTGCAGCCTTCTGAAACATCCATATATATTGTGTATGGGTAATTGTTTGAGCAAATAACCACAATGACATAATCAATGTGTCACTGTGTGGTTAAACTTAAAAGCTTGGCGCTTCTTCATCATTTTGAAATTGTGACGTCTGTTTAAAAGGGGCAGATAGTGATGTGCGCTGTCCATGGTGCTGAAATAGGATGCGGCGGCTTGCCCGATGTAGCATATATGATGACAGACAGTGCTGATTAATTTGTTTTTTGTTTATTATATAAATACAGCAGGAGGTGGCACAAGCATCTGTTTTTATGGATGCTGAGATTCATCCAGTTTGTAACAGCTCCATTAAGATTGGAGAAATTTCCACATATCCACTTTTTTTGTCCACCTTTTACAAAGTTCAAACATTTTAATCCAGCAGAGCTTTAGCATGTATTAATGTGCATTACGAATAGGACAATTACACAGGAACAGCAATCACACACCCAAAATATTTAATTGTCCTGTATTTATCTGGTTCTTCAATCCATTGTGCGAAGAGCGCCCCCAAGGGTCATTTGGAATCTGAAATATACTTAGCATGCAAAGCGGAACACAAGATGCTGTTATACTTGACCTTTCAGCATAATCGTTGCAGCAATGAAATACAGCATTCAGGGCTCACTGAGTGGAGTATTTTTCCCCTCCGAGGAACAAAACGCATTTTACAACTCCGTTTTTTTTTGTTTTGCTTCTTTCAATGGAAAATGTAATGGCACTAGCAGCAATGTATTTTAATAAGCATGGGGAAGATACGCAAATGGCTGGGAGCCTGGGACACAAACAGACATTAGTTTTAGCCTAATGGGCCAGGGTTAGTTTTTTTTTCTTCACTGAAAACTATGAATTTACATGCTGAAATGAGAGTGTACACATTGAAAAGTTCACGCTTGACCAGTTTAGTTATTTTTTCAACGATTAACACTAAACAGACCAGCGTTTTTGTTTTCCACCAATGGTAGAAAACAAAGACCACATATTCATATTTTTTATTAATTGGACTTTAACGATTTGGAATCACAGTTTCACTTCCCCGTGCTTGATTTATTTGGTTTAATGATCTAATTGATCATTATAATAAATAGAGAAGAATCATGGTACATAAATGGCCACGGCTTATATCAGTCATGGGTTGGTCATCTATATTGGTTCCATTTTGTTAGTTTTTAACAAACAACGTGTGATTTAACGAATACATCAAACGTTGAAAAAAATCAGTAGACCTATCTCAAATGTCAATATTTAGCTAATGCAGCCCACTAAATCAAATTTCACAAAGCATCTCTTCCTGTGAAATTCTAAAAATACATTCTGAATTTACCACGTGGTAACAATTGGGTCATCTCATTTTTTCTAATTATAATGAACCGTAGTTGATGACCTATCATAGGAGGTACCATACACAGTGTTCAATAGGGGTAATCATAATCTCTTCACACAATTTACAGTGAATGCTGAATCTAAGGTCGGCTATAGTGAGGCGAGTGAATGTCAAACATTTACATCTATAAGTGTAAAGTGTCACGAGCAAAAAGGTATCACTGGGTTGTTTAGCCAAACCCAGTCTTTTATGTGTTGTTTTTAAGTCCCCCATGTAAGCGTGAGGCATGTAGGCCTATACAATAATACTTATAGGCAACTGCATAGAACAGGTTACATCAGTACAAGGGCATAGGCTACATGCGTTGAATTAACTTGTTCAGACTACATCTGGTAAATTTAGTAAATTACCACTGCACCAGCCTACTGGAGGTGGGCAAATGCTCCTTTAATCCTGTACGCTATAGGTGTCCAGTTGAGTTTATGGTGTCTTTGTTGTTTTCTTGTTGTATATAGGCTCATGTAGAACTTGAACTACAAATACCACACTCACTACAGCCTATAGGCTTAATGGCCAGTTTTGTGGCATAAAGAAGAAATATAGGCTACGGTGACGGTCTAAGAAAAGCTACACTGAGTAAAGGACTAGGCTTTGGCGTTCCGAACGGCCGAGAAATGGTATAGCCCAGCAGGCCTGTGTGTGTGTGTGTGTGTGTGTGTGTGTGTGTGTGTGTGTGTGTGTGTGTGTGTGTGTGTGTGTGTGTGTGTGTGTGTGTGTGTGTGTGTGTGTGTGTGTGTGTGTGTGTGTGTGTACCAACAAAAATGTCAGTGTTCATCCAATATAGCCATTTTTCCTAAAACGCACAATATTTAGCTCTATTTGGGACTTGCTCCTCTTGCAGAGCAATTAAATGAGAGCACAACTAAAGCCGAGTTGTCATGTTCCTGTACAGTACCAGCGGGAGCCCATTCAGAGCCAACGAGCCGTCACTAACCCCGTTAAAACCAAGTGAAGCGAGGCTACAACTTTTCTCATTAATGATTGATGATCCGCACGCGCGAATGGCGTGAATGGCTCAAGGATAGCAATTTATTCTTTTCCCATAACATCTTTACTTCAATGGAGATCCAACCTGTTGAGCCTAATTGTAAGAGAAAAGAGATATCAGCAACCCGCTGCACTAAACAAGGACGTCAAGTTGATTCTGCATTCATCCAAAAATTAAATATCAGGCCTATGATTCAAGTAACAAAACAAACTTAATGTAGGCTACATGGCTAAACATGTTGCATGTTCATTATTGGTTTCTCCTAGACAGTGTTGCCTTGTCCAAGTTGTCCATACATCCATAACAGCCTAGATAGGCCTGCTATGCCTCGGATCAGCGAGTCTTCTATGGGGGATGGAAAACTCAAAACAAAACAACCCATGAATGTTGCTACACAATAAGCAATCAAGATCCAAAGAGACTATTTGACGGGTTAATGAGCTCAGCCAAAAATAACTAAGAATAGGCGTCGTCCTGTGTGACTGGTCTGGTGCAGCAACCCAGCAAAGACACAACTGCAACTTAAACATTCTGTGGAGGTGGATTAAGTCTTGATTATGACCTGTTGAGACTACAGCCTGTAGTCTGAGGTTTTGTTCGGAAAGCGAGAGGGGGGATGCTATTTGCCCCCTAATGAATTATGTCATTAGGAGGAATTCATGTCACACAAAAGGGGCGACAGTCAAAAATCGTCCCACTGCTGTTCAGTAATTATATAGTTTGCCCTGGCAGCGGACCGCTTCGTTGGGGCAGGTGGCTAGTCCATCATTCAAATGGTTTGGCTGTGCCGACATAATTAGCCACAGCGAGCCGCTTAAATTAACAATTAGCTAACATGCAATTCTGTGTACAACGTCGTAGTTCTCTTTTTGTCCCATTGTCAATGTAGGCTATTTTATTCCGGTTGCTGAATTGCTCAGGCCATATAGGATATAATGTGTTTCACAGTGATGGAAGAAGTACTCACATGTTAGTTAAGTAAAACTATCAATACTGCAATGTAGATATACTCTGTTACAAGTAGAAGTCCTGTATTCAAAATAAGAAAAAGTATCGGCATCAAAATGTACTTAAAGTGCCAAAAGTAAAAGCAGCCTACTCATTATGCAAAATGTCACATTTCACAAGTTAAAAATATATAACAACATATTAAGCCGAAATATATATGGGCTACGGCTGAAGTGGTTAGAGTGTTTTGTAATAATAATAATCAAAATCTACAAAGTAACTAGTAACTAAAGCTTTCATATAATTGTAGTTAAGTAAAAGTACAATATATTTCCTCTGAGATGTGGAGTAGAAGTAAAAGTATTGTCATTTTGAAATACTGAAGTAAAAATACCTCAAAATTGTACTTAAGTTCAGTACTTGAGTACATGTAGGCCTACTTAGTTACTTTACAGTACACCACTGGTGTTTCATCATGGCCAGGCCTAAAGGAACGGAAATTGACATGGGGTATAGGCTCTAACATCTATGTTAAACTCTCTATAAGTACAAAACCCATCAGGTAGGCTATGTAGGCTAAGGATGATTTGTTAAATGAAGGGGAGTCAGCTGTAAAATTACAATTTAACGGACAATTCCACCGAAAGTGCAACAACGGACGCGGGGGGATACAACATACAGAATGGAAGCGTGGGGTCCATGGCCACATGCTGTGATTGAGTCAGCCCAAAGGTTCTGCTATTCTAACCTCTCTACTGATCCCCTTGCAGCCGGCATCCTAAATGCTATTCCTTTACCACAGGCAAACCACGGCCCACCCACCCTCTCATTATGCTCCCTGCCCTCCGACATGACACGGGAACAAAGTAGACATTAAGCAACATTAAACCCAGGGACGGGAGTAATCAGGAACCCGTTATCTCTTAATGAAGGCAAACACATGCGGAGCGATACACATAGCAAGTAATCAATAGAGAGCCTGGACAAAGCGAATCGGAGTGCAAAAAGGGACATGCAAATCAATTAGAATGCTTGTTTGCTTTGAAACCGTTCAGTCTATTTCCATTAATTACTTGTTCATTAAACGTAATTCGCCCAGGCTATGCAGCGACAACAGTCTCACACCCCGTCCTTTTAAAGCAATGTCAGCTCACTGGCAGCCTTCCAAATCCCAATCTGATTTATAGGCTATGGCTACTTTTGAAAGTTTGATTGAAGGCAAGCTGGCTTTGGGTTCATTGGGTCTCACTCTCCTTATATAAATACTAAAAAGGGTTGGTTAATAATTGCAATAAGTCCAGATTTTAGATTACCCAATTGTCTAAGGTCCCCCTTAGACATCATCATATATGCCAAGACCAAAGAAGGCATTTTAAACGATTGTATACAGCATAGCCTACATATTCGCACTTAATTTAATACTTTAAGACGTTAATGTAAGACTTGCAATATTTGCAGAACTCTAGTTATATATTTCTTTCACAACTCCTTGCTAAAATATCATATTTTACCCTCGTGATCAGCAGGCTGTAAGCTATTGCCTTTCATTTTACACAGAGTAGCTTTTACCAAAGGCCCACTAGCTACCTCTTGTTGGTTGCTATAGCATTTTCAAGCACCATTCTACTAAGTCCCTGCCCCCACATAAACCTGCACCGTGCACTTGTCATAAATTATCTTGAAGTGAAACAGCTAAAAACGAGCTACCACGGCTCGGGTTGGACAGAGCACTTTACTGAATCATAGAATGATACTCCACACACATTTTCAACTTATTATGACATGACAGAGTTGTTATTCTGTCAAAACTACATTTTCCTTAAAACCCTGACAAACATCTGTGCTGGTTTCACACTTGTCTGACTGCTGATGACTGGTGTTATGTAATCACATTTGGCAGCAGCGGTAGTCTGCATCTGTAGGCGGCTAGATAGGAATTCACGCAGAGCCTCCTCCCTAGTATCCAGCAGTCTGAAGTGCAAACACATGCGTCTAGGAAAGTCAATTCAAATCGAGAGGAGCTCTGATTTGTTGCTTAATTAAACGTGCACCCTAAAAGTGTTCACTGTGAGACTGTGCCCATGCAGCCTCAAAGTTTAGAGGCGAAAAGTGGTATGCTATTCTGAGCCCCTATCTTTGCCAAACTGCATTTTTAAAGGCAACTCTGCATTCTTGACTAGAGCTAAGAGCAAAGCAATATTACCCCTGTCACAATAACGTGTATGTACACACACACACACACACACACACACACACACACACACACACACACACACACACACACACACACACACACACACACACACACACACACACACACACACACACACACACACACACACACACACACACACACACACACACACTACATTTTATGTGTATATATGTAAGAGTGTTTTTATGTGCCCTAAACAATGAAGCACTTTCAATTCAATTCATTTCAATGTAAATAAAATGCATTTAAATCTTCAGTAAATCCTTCACATGATTGTATGGCTGCATTTGATGGAATATTCGCTGAAGCCGATAAGAAATAGGCGTAAAATGAAATGCTCTGGTAGGCTACTGTAAATATATTGAATTCGGTGTTGATTGTTTCTTCTGATTGACAAAATATCAGCTTTACATAATGTTTTATGCATATGAACAGACAAGAAGCTTCATAGATTGACAGACCCTATACCCTAATATTCTAGAACAGTTAGGCCATCAAACAACCCTAGTTTTTATTTAATTTACTTTATTCATAAGGAATACTATTCTACTCGATCTTTTACACGTCTGTAACTAGGGCTGCTTGTGCTCACCTCCTCTACTCCAGTGGTTTTGCGGTGCAGGACCAGTGCCTGCTGTGTTTTGGAAGGAAATCAATATGGGGGGGGGGGGGGGGGGGGGGGGGGAGGGAGGGTTTGTTCTAATCATCCTTACATTTACCATCACAATCAACAATCAAAGCCAAGACCTGAGTCTTTATTTGTAGGCCTGAGCCGAACGATTTTCCAACTGTGAAAGGCAGGCTAAATTAGAACCCTTGGTTCCTGTTAGCAGCTCTTAATGGCACTGATTTGTGAACTGCTAAATGAGGTTATGTAAATTGATCCCGAATGCAGACTGAGGCCCCCAGGTGACAGGTGCAGCATCTGAAGGTGGTGGGGGGGGGGCTCGGGAGAAGGGGGGATTCAGTTGTAAGGCCACCAACTTAAATATTAGATAAACTACTCATAAGGTGGAATGGCTGTTGTTTATTGGTACAAGCCAATGAGAGGACAGGCTGCAGGGAAGGTGGATTGGGGTGTCAGTTATAGAACACAATAATAAGGACATCTAGATGGTTTTGGTGATGTTTTAATAATGACTTGGGTGTGCGTGTGCGTGTGCGCGTGCGCTTGTGCGTGTGGTCAGCAAGCACAAAGACCAAATGTATGTTCATTTAACTAAAGCAGCAATGTTGTCCCATGTACAGCCGATGCTAGTCAGTCCTAGCATGTGAACTATCACAGTGACTATCCAATAATGCACTAGGACTGTTAGGAATTCTTGAAATTATGAACATGAACATAACATCTAAACATACCAAATACAGCTACTATGCTGTATAAATGTATGTATAAATAGTATTTGACTTGCACTTAATACAAATAATAGAAGTAGAACTATTCAGAACCTTTCTAACAAAGTAAATGTCAAGGAGTTAGGCTACACCATGCCACGGATGTCTGCTCTCAACACTTAAAATAGGATTTATATTTTATTTACCACTTTTGTTTACTCTGGCAAGCTTGTACTTCTATGCGCAACAACTAGTCCTGTGGATAGGTTACTACTACAGAGAGTAAAATGGGCACTGATTCTTAATGACAGCATCACTTTGGCTGCCATTTTGTAAATTGCTCTTTATGAATAGCTAATTAATATTTCATGTCTGCATTCAGCCTCCGACTTCTGGCAGACAGCCATGTGTCAGAAAAGTGCCCAGCGTTCTGAGGATGTAATAAGAAGGAAACTATAAACATGCACCCTCAGGGGAATTCTGGGGAGTGATTGACAATCCCTGACTCACTATTACCAGTTGCAAGGGGACAACTTGCTGGGAATAAATAATAAAATTAATAATAGAAAAAAGAGTCTTTCTAACAGTTGTCCTAAAATAGGTTCATTTTGCTCCATAGAAAAGCTACTAAGTGGGCTGAACTGAGGCCGTAGTGTTCTTCTCTGTTCCACCTGGGATGGCTAGTAGAACTACCAGCCTGGATACTGGTCTTGTAGACTGTCCTTGATTTGTACATCTGCATGTGCCCATCAGCACTAGGATGCACCTAAATGACATGTGGGATTGGCCAAAGTGTTGGGAGCTATGGATCCATCAGCTTGACCACTGGTCCTTTCTCTAGGTCAGTGGTGTGCCATTTCTGGCAGGCTTGCAAACTAGGATGTTAACCTGATGAATCTAGACCAGAAATGGTTGGTTAGGATCTGGCAATGCTGATCCATCTGGCTGCCCCATTAGCAAGTGGTTATGAGTCACAGGATCAGAGTCATTGGAGGGAACATAGTCCAAGGGCGTTGAATTCACTATACCCTCCACCTCGATTAATATAGTCTTTAGACTTCCTCAATCCCAGGCTGTACACACACTATGGTATACAAAGCAGTCCATCCCAGTTGACAGTTTAAAGAATCAATCAACAATGAGTGACTGTCAGGTTGGCCATCTTGGGAACAATCGGTCTGTCTGTCATTCTATCTTCTGCAATCAACTGGTAGCAGCCCCGTAAGTAGCCTGCTCCTGGAGGGAACAGGCTATATACTTCCTTGAGGAGACACAGCTCATCTAGTCTCCTGCTGTGCCCTTTTTAGGATGTGGTACTCATCCTCGAATGCTGATGACAACCTTACAATTTACAATTACAATTTAGGATTTTAGCAGATGCTCCTAATCCAGAGCGACTTAGAGTAAGCAAGGTAAACACAAGCTAATACATCAAATGCATAGAAATAGTAATCTAGGATCATAGGTAAACCAATAACCTACCATCAGTCTAAACAGTAACATATCAGAAAAATCTGTACATTGAAACTACACATTATAGGATGCCAGGTCTACAAATGAACCTGCCATCTGTCTACATAACATGCTCTCTAAATGACATTTTAGCCTTTGCATAAGCCTGCAAGTTCGTCAAGGCTAGGGCAAGTGCTACGGCCTAAGGTGGAGTCTGAAGAGGTGTTGCTCAGATTATGGCAAAAGATTGGGAGTGAGTCTGCAATAGTTCTAACTGCAATGGGGAGTTTGTTCCACAGTTTGGGAGCCAGAGGGGAGAAGAGTGCAGTGTTGTCCCAGATGTTTTAGGGAAGCAGTTTGAAATGCTGAGGAAGGCAGATGTCCCAAAATGCGTCCGTTTCTCTAGGTAGACTGCTGCTGCAGTGCAAATCTCCAATAAAAAGAACATAAGAAACTACTCAAGAGAGTGCGGATAATCCTTTCACTGTATATCGTCAATAATCTGCACCCAGTTAAATTGTAAGAGACTACACCTCAGGACTCCATTTGAGTTGACGGACTTGATCCAGTAGGAAGGAAGGTTCTGACAGCTTCCCTGTGTTAGCTGATCTGAGTGAGCGGGAGGGGTTGTATACGGTTGGATCAGGCTTTGAAGATATGGGGGTGCCATACCTTTGTAGGCCAACATCCGTGTTTTGTACTCTGTGCGGGCAGTAATTGGGAGCCAATGGAGGGAGCGGAGAAGGGGGGAGACATGTGAAAATTTTGTCTGGTTGAAGACCAAGCGTGCTGCGGCATTCTGGATCATTTGAAGGGGCTTAAGTGCACATGCCGGGATGGGTAGAGAGACATGGGGAGTGACATGCAGCAAAGTCGGGATCGGCACTCGAACCCGCGACACGCTGTCAGGCTACATTGTAGCCTAGGTGCCCGGACCACTGTAAAAAGGCACTACACTGCAAAGATACACTGCAAGTGAAGTGAACCCTCTACTTCCCTCCCCAACGAACTGAACACCCACTGCGGCCGGTTTGAGACCAGCTCCAACCGCAGCAGCCAAGCGAGGCCATCGGCAGCACTAGCAGAGGAAACCAGCTCTCTAACCATCTCGGAGGACGACGTGCGCACTGCCTTTAAACGGGTCAACATCCAGAAAGCGGTGTTTTTGCTGACATCTTCAACCTCTCCCTCTCCCAGGCTGTTGGTCCCTACAGGTTTCCAAAACCATTGTGCCCATCCACAAAAAAAGTGACATGCCTGAACAACTGAAGTTCTGTCGCTCTCACCCCAATAGTCAGCAAAAGCTTTGAGAAGCTGGTGAGGGAATACATCTGCTCCACGCTACCTGCCTCGCTGGACACGTGGCAGTTTGCATACCGTCAAAACAGATCCACCGATGACGCTATTGCCATGGTTCTCCACACCGTCCTCTTGCACATGGATAACAAGCTGCTGAAGGAAAAATATTTACGTACAGTATGCTGTTCGTGGACTACAGCTCAGTATTCAACACCATTGTCCCAGAAAAACTTGACACAAAGCTCAGAGACCTAGGGCTACACCAAAGCATGTGCGACTGGATACAAGACTTCCTGTCAAACCAACATGAGGTGGTGAGAATGGGCATCACATCTGACCCCCTGACCCTCAACACTGGAGCACCCCAGGGATGCGTGCTGAGCCCTCTCCTCTACTCCCTGTACACGCATGACTGCACAGCCACACATGACTCCAACACCATCATAAAGTACGCGGATAACACGACAGTGATAGGCCGAATTGTTAACAATGACGAGTCTGACTATAGAGATGAGATCAACTCACTGGCACTTTGTATATATTTTGTGAGTGGCAAATGTTTCACAACACCCACTCCATGAATTTCACCCCCTAAAGCCTTTTATTTATATTTTTTCTATTGAACGGTGTCGGGGGGGACTTTCCCGCGAAAATGACGTCATCTGGCCGGAAAACGGAAGCGGAAATGCACCGGTTTCCTGTTTGGCCAGGAACTACCGCACCGGTTTCCTGTTTGGCCAGGAACTACCGTGCTAATAACAAAAAGGAAACTCACGCTGATTTTAAGAGATTGTATGATTTGAAGATCAAAAAACAACAGAAAAAGAAAACACAGCTCACAGTAACTAAAGCTCCACTGGCTAAGAGAAACGATCCACAGATCGTATAAAACAATTAAAAGAACGCTTTTTGAAACGCTTCCGTCTTCCGGTGAAAACAAATGGAATTCTGGGTAACAGAGGAATAAACTAACGGCCTGCAGTGACGGTAATGACCAGCAGAGGCTGCTAAAAATCGTTATTTGTGGACCTGCATTGCATAACTTTAACGTCGACAAGACAAAGCAGCTGATCATGGACTTCAGGAGGCCGCGGAGAGAACATGCGCCCATCCTCATCGATGGAGCTGCAGTGGAAAGGGTCAGCGAGTTCAAGTTCCTCGGAGTACACATCGAGGAAGAGCTCAAATGGGAGACACACAACACACACGTGAGGAAAAAGGCTCAGCAGCGACTGTACTGGCTCCGCCACCTGAAGAAGTTCGGAGTAGGACACCGCATCCTCAGGTTGTACTACAACAGGTCAGTTGAAGCAGTTCTATCAGGCTGTGTTACGGCCTGGTACTGAAACTGTACTGCCCGAGAAAAGAAAAACCTACAGCGAGTGGTGCGGTCGGCAGAGCGCATAATGGGAGGTGAACTATACAAAAGTGGTGTGTAGTCAAAGCTCAGTGCATCATCAAGGACAAGCACCACCGTGATAATAACTTGGGGTCAGGGAAAGTGGTAGGGAGTATTTTCTGGTCCCTGTGGGGAGAGGAAATTGCTTTTACAGCTTCACCCAGCTAACGGCTGCTCAGATGGCTCTTATGAGGAGAAGTGTTAGGGGTAGTCTCTTGCTCAGGGACACTTTGACATATACATTGGATGAGCTGAGGGTAGAACCTGTGTTCTTCTCATCCCCAGAAGGCCATTCCGCTGCCTTGTGTACTAACAACAAACAAACAAACAAGCTAACTAACTAACTAACTAAATAACTGTTCGTGCATCCAACTGATTGGAAACATGGTCATGTAGGCAGCAATGACAGTAGTGTTGCCACGGTAAAAGCCAGTTAATAGTATCCTCTGCACTCTGTCCATATAATTAATGCTCTCCACGGTTAGAAGTGTTTTTAAGCAATAACCTGTCTGCCTTTAACCTTTGTGACTAACTTTCAAAGGAGCCTGTAATTTATCCCTATCACATTATCTCACTGAGACTTTGAAACAGATGCATTTAACTCTCACTGGGTCTGTAATGCATGAGCAGCAAATGCGAAGTTGGTGGTTCCTTCGTGACCTTGGCCAGCATATGATTGGATGTAAAAAATTGGAAATACAAAAACAGCTAAGAAGGCATCATTGCAATGATGCACTGTGATATTCTGGCAAGAGGGATTCTTTTCAACCCCACTATATTCAATCATTTGAAGGAATAGACTACAGTCTTCACTTGCACGTCTCTCTCTCTCTCTCTCTCTCTCTCTCTCTCTCTCTCCCCCATCTTTATTTCTCTCTTCTCTCTCTCCCTCCCCCTTGCTCTCTTTCTCTCTCTCTCTCTAATATTTCTTTCTCTTTTCTCTCTCTCCCTCCCCTCCATCTCTCTCTCTTCTCTCTATACCCCCCCCCCCCCCCCCCCCCAAAGACTCCATCACTCTGTCAACATCATCTGCCACCGTGGAGGCAGACAGGCTCAAAAGCAGGCTTACTTTCCTGCAGGTGGTCGATGTGGCTGTAGCAAGTGGGAGCAACAATCCCCCATCACCTCCCTTCCCATCATCCCCAATCCCACTACCATCATCCCCCCAAACAAACAAAAACCTGGTTTCCAGCACAAACTCCCTTTCCCATGCAATCTGTCTGTCTCTGTTCATTAGTGAACCAATGCCAAATGCATCACCCAGAAAACGTGGCTGTTATAATGTACAATGAAGGTACAGGGTGCAAGGGATTAGCGAATTGTGTTACCAACATATCTGTAGTTGTCTTTCTCCTTTTTTTGATGATTTTTTAATTGGTTGATTTCTGATTGTCTAGTTGAAATGTGGAGTTGCGAGGAGGAACACAAGAGGAAAAAAAAGTATTCTTTGTCAAAGTTGAGTGCCTTGAAATTATGAAACTTAGCAATTTAAAGAACAAATTAATTGTGGCTGCAGTGCATGTGGTCAGGCAAATTAAAGGAGCAGTTAATTTCCTTGCTCCTTGCTGTGTGGGAACATAACAGCTATGGCTCAGCATGTTAAACCATGTCAAGTGCTACAGTTCCCTTCCTGTCGCAGGAGGGAAAAATATCGCCCCAGAAATGAATTAAACTAAAAAGGCTTGTCTTCATACCCCTTCCTAAAATGATTAACCCTTCGAGAGTGCATTATTGAGCTCAACCCAAGTGGTTGTGCTTTCTCTTTGCCTTGCAATTGTTCTTTTTCTGTTATTGCCTTTATCTGTCTCTCTCCCTCTCTCTCCTCATTATATGAAAAGAAGGGAAAAATGTCTGAATAGAGGAGGGAGATTTTCCCACAGTCACTTAACACTGAAAATACGCCATTGTAGCCAGGTTCCCATCCTAATACACTGCCTCACACTGCCACCTCTAGTTTGATGGACAGTGTTCTTATAATTGAGTGACCATTCTTTCTCTTGTTTGCTACTAAAAAAAAGTAAATGATGGAGCATGCAGTTAAATGTGAGTAAAGACCTTACGCTTGAGTCAATCTAATCTAGTAGTAGCTATTTCTGATTATCCCTTTCATAAGTCTAATTGTATATATATAAAAAGCCTGTATCACAAACTTGCAATACATCAGGTTGTTTAATAATTGCTTGGTGGGTAGATGCAGCAGCTACATAGATACAAATACATGTGCTACAATAGAATAGGCAGCTATTTCTGTTGGCTCAAGAGTATTTTAGTCTGCAGTGGCAGCCAATAGTTAATCTTATCCATAAAATATATTTCACCTTGTGTTCTCCCAACAGTTTGAAAGCTGTTCTAATATGAACTGTGAGTGACTTTTCTCTATTTCCAAGAGCCAATTGTTGAGTGGGAAATGTTTGTTGCACCTGAAAAACCAAGCTACTACTTTCAGTAGTTCAGTATTCTCAATTGGATCCTATTTAAGGGGATAAAATACATCCTATGACCTATGGTATTCTTTTGGTATGTATTATCATTTGCGTCCATGTGACATGAAAATGTTTGAGCACTGGTTTAAACAACATCACGAAACACGCCCAAATAAGCAACTACACTTTAGAAACAAGCCCAAAAAACCGCAACCCGCAAACTACCAAATTACAAGCAACTTTACAGGAAAAACAAGCCATAATCGCTTATAATAAGCAGCCCTGGCAACACTGCCCGGTTCACTGCGCAAGCCAACCAATCAAATACCACCTTTCTACAAATGCGGAAATACTATGGCGGAGAAGATGAAGCTCCCTGGAAATGCTGCTCCAACAACTAGCGCGATCAAACATGATAACTTTAAGGACTGTGTGTGCACTATTGTGAACCTGTTGAGAGACTTAAGTGAAGAGGTTGGTTTGTTCCAGGTTTCTGTGGTATATCACGATGTATTAGTAGCTGCTGATGCTATTGTTTTTAGCTGCTATTGTTTTTAGCTGCTGATAGCATAGCTTTTTATCTGTGTTGCCATGTCGGCTTATTATAAGCGACGTTGGGCTTATTTGTCTGCAATGTTGCTGGTAAATATTGGTTGTTGCATTTTTTGGGCCTGTTTCCAGATTGTACTTGCTTATTTAGGCTTGCTGCCAATTTAAAAAAATATATATTTAAACCAGTGGTTCTCAAATATTTTCATGAAGACGTTTTGTGCCAGGGAGCATTTGTGATGACATGTTGGAATGTTTAAAAAAAAAAAAGATTCCACATTTTATTGCAATAGTTTTTGAAAATAGCAGATCTACAAGCTCACAAAGCTGCGCATGTGAGCTTGTAGATCGGATATTTTCAAATACTTGAAAAAAGGTTTAAAGTGCTCATGTGTCCTAGTTGCAGCTTTTGGGCTTGTTTTCTTAGACCTGGTTGCTTATTTCTCTCACAAAATGTGGCAACATAGCTCCAATCGTTACCTCTCCCTCCGCTGTATAGCTCCGAGATGTGGTTCCTCGTTTGTCGGTGCCGTTTTAGCAGGACATTTGTTAGGAATATTTTCCACTTTACATGTTTCTTACCCCTTTCTGCACATCGTATCCAAAAAGTAAAACTTTTCTGAAATGCTCTCAGATGTTTTAACTTCTAGCGCGCAATAAAATCTATCCAACGAGTTGAAAAAAGCGTTTAAATAGCTTCTCTCCTAAATGTTTTTAAGGCATACCCGGAAGTTGCCCCCGCCGATAATACATTACTGATTCCCCTACTGGTCACATGTTGAATTGCATCTTTTAATTCAAAATATTATGGAACCGGCTAAGGAGAGAGGCGAATTAAATACTTTTTTCAACTCGTTGGATAGCTTTTATTGTGCGCTAGAACTTAAAACATCTGAGAGCATTTCAGAAAACCTTTACTTTTTGGATACGATGTGCAGAAAGGGGTAAGAAACATGTAAAGTGGAAAATGTGCGACAATGTCTGCTAAAACGGCACCGACAAACGAGGAACCTCATCTCGAAGCTATACAGCGGAGGGAGAGGTTCCGTAGGGCATTGGTTCTCAAAGTGGGGTCCGGGGACCCCCAGGGGTACTTGAGGGGGTTCCAGGGGGTACCCAGCAAAATGTGTAAATATAGCATCAGAATAATTATGACCTTTTATACTTTGGCTATTCAAAAATAGCAGATATACAAGCATTGAAAAATCATGAAAATGTGGGCAAATCTGTGAATATATATATTTTAAAGAGAACATTTTTAACTAAAATCTTTGCTTCTGGGGGTCCCTGGAACAAAATATTTTGAAATGGGGGTCCGCGGCCAAATACATATCATTTTGGGGGTCCTTGACATGAAAAAGTTTGAGAACCACTGCCGTAGGGGATAGTGGCAACACTGCTTTTTATCTTCATTGTCGCGATTCTAAATAGAAAATGTTACACTGTTGCCCAACAGTAATGAGTTTTCATTCAACAAAAGAAAAAACGCTTCTTACCAATTTTCTTTTCGATTTAGTTGTAGTGGTCGATCTTTTGTTGTAATTAGTTCTTTACAGTGTTACTGATCTGCTCTCGTTTGTAAATTATATTCTGGTCACAAACCAAAATCGACACAAAGGGCCTTACATTGATTGTTTCTCTTTAAAAAAAAAAAAAGCTTAAACTTGATGATGCTGCTTTGAAGATACACGTGAATACTGATGCAGTGGATGTGTCATCTGCTTCAACTGCTTCAACTGCTTCTCTTTACACCTGTGTGCAACAACACATCTCCAAACTACAGGTAACCATATGACAATATGGCACAGACAATTATTGGGAATTTCAAAGCTTTCTGTTAATATTGTCATGACTCAAAATTATAATTCAAGCTGATAAGTAAATTGTGGGAAACATTTGTATGGCGTTACTTTTTAAAAAACATATTTTTGCTTTTCCAGGCTGTTAAGGAAAGCCTCATGGCACTAGTGGATGCAGAAAACAAGCCATCATCAGTAGAACACAACATGCCAAACAACACTGTTGTCCAAGCGTCACACATTGAGAAAGTAACCGGCGAGACTCGGCACCATCCTCCCGCTGCTTGCCGAAGCACCCTGGAGGCGGATGAGAGCGAGCTGCAGGCTGATGACCTGACAGTGCAGATCCGAGCAGGCAAGTCAGAGGTGAGGGTCTGTAATGTGATCGTCATCGTACATCAGGCTGCTCTGCTCGGGCAGTGACATTTTTTCGAGCGCTCTTCTTAACTCTCTGTCAAACAAATGAATAATCATAAGTAATTGCCCACCAAGTATGTGCAGATGAAGTGTTGCAGTGAATCAAATGCTTGATGGAGACCTGATAAGCGAGTTTAGCAGAGAATGATGGGGTCCTTCAGTGCTGTTGGTTGGGTAAAGCAGACCATATTGCTGGAGGGCTTTGAGAGATGGCCAGGCCCTTGATGGACTATGAAGTGGTTGCTCATTACTTTGCGATTGCATGTGGATGAAGGACGAGAGTCCTATTCTGTTGTGCATTTATTTTGGTAGCCAAGCAAACACTGCTTTGTCATTTGATGATGCCGGATGGCAAGCATAATCTTTTTTTGCCAGGCTACTGGGAATAATTTTGAACATCTTTTCCGTCCTACAAAATGTGAATTTCCATGCATCGCCATTGATTTGTCTTGACCACTAAATGGCTTTTTAAAAATCAATCTATCAACAGCTCATGAATTCACTGTATGTCATTGCTCCTTTTCTGTCCTCCCTCCATTCCAACATCCAGATTGACCGAAGAATATCTGCATTTATGGAGCGCAAGCAGATGGAGATCAATGAAAACAATGTGCGGGAGTTTTGCAACGTGATCGACTGCAATCAGGGTGAGAATGGGAATGAGGTGGGGGAGGGTGGAAGTGGGAGCCTGCACACAGATTGCCAATGTTTGGGAGAGTGCTGATTTCCACAGACGAGAGGTCAGGCTGAACTGTTCTAACAGTGAGGCTAAAATAGCTTACACACAGAGCCTAAAAATTAAACCTTCATGGGTCCAGAAAAAAAACATAAATTCACAGATTTACAATGATAAAGATCAGGACATCCTAACTGTACATTTGGCTCAAATTAAAGACTGATGGGGCCTTCTAAGCACTAGAGCTGTTATTAACTATTATTAGAACAATCTTTATAATTCAACCAATGCCTAGTGCATGCTAAACTGAGGTTTAACACATTTTTTCCCTCCCAATTTTTCTTATGTAGAAGACAGCTGTGCCAGAACAGATGCGGTATTCACACCTTACCCAGGGTTTAGAAGCCATGTGAAAGGTAAGCACATTAAGCCGATGATGCTGGAAAACCTTATAAGTCTGAATCAGATGTTTCTTTTCTTTTCTTTAAAAAAATGTGAAGACATGAATCATATAGTCCATTTAACTATAAACCTGAAAAGCAATGTGTACAACCCTACCTTGTAACTGACGCTAGTGTGTGTGGGGTGGGATTTACAGATGTTAGGGCATATATCATGACTTATTGTTATCCAGTGTGTGATTAAAGATAACATTTGTTTGCAATCCTGGTTTGCCTGTCTCGTGTGCCTTGGCTGGACAGTGACGCGGGTAGTGAACACGTATGGGCCTCAGACGCGCGGTGGGGTTGGCCAGGGGGAGACCGGGGAGCTGCAGAGGGGACAGGTGACCAGAGACTGTGGAAACTCTGCCATAGAGGAGCGCCTTCAAAACATTGAGACTCATCTAAAGCTCCCAACAGGTCAGCAGTAAATCAGCTTGGGTCTTTCCGAGATTCTTTTTCTTTTTTTTTTAATTGAATAAACTATCGATGGATGGGACCCAATTTTACAGGCTTTGCTGTGTATTTTACGGCTTATTTGGAAATTAAGGCTGTTTCCCATTTTATGCAATACTTTACCTCCTACAAAATGTATACAATAAATTAGATTGCGCATGACTTAGATGGTGTTGCCATGCCATTCAGCTAATTGGTCACGATATAATTATTTTGGGCTGTTTTTTTAAACATATTTTTATTGTGCTATAGCTTTCTTGTAATGTTGGATCTTGATTGTCTCTTTGAGTTTTCCAAAATGTCTCACCTTCCATTTGGTCGATAACCGGTTTCATTTGAACAAACGTTCTTGAATTGCTATTACTTAGGTAAGGAAGTTTAGTTTGTGTTTTGTCACACTGGCTATTTAATTATGATTGAGTCTCCTCAACTACTGTTTTGTTTCCTAGCGGGTCCAGTCCCATTGAGTGTCTACCAGAGGTTGAAGAAGCTTGAGGATCGTATTCTGGAACTGGAGGGACTCTCACCAGAGTACTTTCAATCCTCTGTAAGTTTGTTGGTTTGACTTGGATGTAGTATTTTCAGTTGTAACACTACCCATAACAAGGTCCTCTTGTTAATGATAAGGCACTTGAGCTTTAGTTGTAATCCCTGTACAAGTGTGGTGGAGAAATATAAAAACTGTATCAACAATGAATATACAAAAGTAAGTGGGTAAACAGATTTGTGTTTAAAATGTTGGAGATCTGTCTAATACTAACATTTTAGATATTACATATAAGGTCTAGTCCCTCCCACCAAAAATGCATGGAGAAAAAACAAGGCGAGAGGAAACAAAGAAATATTGTTTAGAGAAGTAGGATGAGTATTCCCTGCAAAATTATGTCCATTTCTGATGACAACACAGCTGAGTCCCACACCCAACTTAATGATTCTGTTTAGACGCATTAAAAAACCTCATTGATGGCAATGAAAGAACAGTCCTTAGTTATGGTGTAATTCAAACTCCTTGCTCCTTGGAGCAGGAATAAGAGACATGGCATGGTCTGTGACTCGCCAAAATGGCGGGCCTGCTTCTTGTTCGAGTGAGGATAGAGGAGCGAGGACAGTGCAGGATAAGGACCGGCTGAGACGCACCCTAGGGGTTTGAATCCACCGCAGTGCATCCGCTTTGGCCGAGTGTCTATACGAACACAGTTGGCCGTGTTTGGGGGATAGGAGCTGGGCGTGTAGGATGATTTATCGCTGCACTAGCAACTCCTACGGACTGGGGCAGTGGCTGTCGCCTGGTGGTGTTGAACGGGAGGAGTAGGATGGAGGCGCTGCGTCCTCCTGGTGGGGTCTCATCAATGGCCGGTGAGCCTGTAGGGTACAAATAGCACAGGCAACACAGAAATGTGTAGGGAGGAATTAATTGCCATAACGACTAACTTGGGATAAATATAGAAGAAGAGAAGAAGAATACAAGTCCTTTAGAACACTTAGTGACACAAAATAAGCTAAACAAATCATGCAAAAAACATGTTTTGGTGTCAGCCCTTGTATGAAAAGTTCAGAAGATATATTTTAAAGTAACCGAAGAACCTTCAAACCAACAACCAAACTCAGGATGCTGTGGACACTGGTCAGCATTTTCTGTTTGAACCACCAGGAATTTGTTGATGATTAACTCAGGCAGTATTGCAGAGTGTTATTTGCCTCAGAGCTCACTTGGGAAATTCACAGTTGATTGCCTATTAGAACTATAACCAATACAATTCTTTTTAGATTGTCCAAAATTGTATGCAGACCTAAATGATTTTATGAATTCCTGTCTTAAGCAGTCTATCCATTGCATTTGTAATTGAATTATTTATCCTTGTGCTGCTCCTTGTCTCCTCACACTGGCAACTGTGAGCATGGCGTACCACTTCTATGAGCTTATTGCTCTCCATCTGCTTTTGACTGTATGTTTGTGTGAGCAGAGCAGGAGAAGTCGAGTGTCTTTGAATAAACTGATAGGTTCTTTTATATCCAGAGTACCATTTTTCCCCCCACACTTTATGAAAATAGTTTCAGTGCATGCTAAAGTGCTTAACACAGTTGGCCCATGTTCCCAGCACCCAGTATATTCAGCACCTAAACATAAGTGGCTCCTTAGCTAATCATGGAACGACTTGAAAACAAAAATAATTAATGAGGTTGTACTGCATCAGATGATTTGGAATGTTGGGTCCCTATAGAGAGGTTTCCTGTTAGTAAACATGAGAGGAATATGACCGCGCAGCTGCGGGGGGAAGCCTATGGGTGCGTTTGGAAATTACGCACCGGAGCACACTCGCCTATTAGTTTGTATTGGCCAGTGCGCTCACTGCCGCTCAGGGCTGTATTTTCGAACGCGCCTTCACCCGGGCATGCGCAGATTGCGCATTCTGCTCTGTGATGACGTCGCGCGGAAATCTGTCTATGGAGAAACCTCTGCTACTCTTTGTTCCAGCAAAATACATGAATATTTTTAAGACAGTACATTGTTGCTGCTCTCCGAACTAGGTCTCTCTTGAGAATGAGACTTCAGGTCTCAATGAGATTACATGTGTGTATATATAAAGGTTAATTAAATAAAACATAAAAAATCTGCTGCCATTCTACAGAAAATAGTCAGGTAATCTGCTAATTAACACATCGGGTGCCAAACACGGTCTGAACCGTGTGTTTACATAGTGGCGGTTCCGAAGCTTCGGTGCCGAACACGGTCTGAACCGTGATTTCAGTCTTTTTGTTTTTTTCGTTTTTCTCCGCGCGGGCGGGGCTAGAGCAGCTCTGGGAGCACCCATTGTAATCCTGCGAAGGAAGTGCCAGATCGCTCACCGGAAACACTTTTTTCCCCCCGATCCGCTTCCTGTCTATTTCCTACTTTGAAACGCCTATATCTCCAAATCTGTTTCCTGTGGGGAAAAACGGTCATGCGCGATGTGCGATCCCCCCCCCCGTTGTAACCCGCGAGTGGAATGTTATGGTTCCAGCCTGTAGCCAGGCTCATGGCAGAACATGAATCGATGCTTTTTTTTGCGTGGATTTGCTTGTAACGCATGCGGAAACTTTAAACAGCAAAGCGCAGTCAATGGGGAGAATGCTGGCACCCACGGTAAGTTGTTATGAAAAAATGCTGGCACCCGATGTGTTAAGAATGATACATAATTATTGTGCAGTGTTTTAAACTATATAAGAACCTTTTTTTCTTCAATCAAAATCTAATGAATTTTGTATGTCCCCTATGAACCTGTATTTCTCATTTCTTGCAGAGTTATCTTCACAAGCGACCTAAGACATCATCTGCTCAGGTTTGTAAATTCTGCCACAGCATTACATCAGGATTGCACCTTCATGTGTGTTTTTGTTGTCAACACAGAGGGATCTTATGATAGAATTTGTTTGGTTTTACCATGTCCCAGCAGGCCTGCAGTTTGACAGAGTTGGATGGGAAAATCAGTGCAGCGAAAGCAGCACTACTGAAGCGGGTGAACGAATTTGGACCAGGATATGGAACCGAATGTCCTCTCTAACACCTGACATGCACTCCAGCTTACACACCACACACACACACACACACACACACACACACACACACAGCTGTATTAAGAAGAAAGAAAATAGATAATGTACACAGTTGAACAATATGCTCTCTGAATTTGTGTTAAGTGACATCAAAAAAACAAACCAGATTTTTTTTTAACCTGTGTTCTAATCACTCACTGGAGTTGTTCAATGTTAATCATGCTGTGCATTTAATTGGCCATTTATGTGTGTTCGCTTTAGCACAAATAAATCCGGTTAGAATGCTTTGATAGGGTGGTCTTCTGTGAATGTGTGCATTCCACAAGGAATAATCTACACAACAGCAATCTACAATAATGCACAATTGGGGTGAATTCTTTGTTGACCTCAAGTTGACCACAAGTTGACCTGTGTGAGTAATTGAAGTGAGTCAGATGGAGCACCTGATTTGTCTGCCTGACTGCTGAGTGTGAATCATCTCCCCTGATGTTTGTCATTATAACAAATTATCTAATCACTGAGACTGTTTGGGAAAATACATCAGAGACCCAGCAAACCTACATTAACCACTTGAACCCTATAGCATCCTTATTCTGGGGGGAACATTCACTGAAAATAGCAGATCTACAAGCTCACAGCATGTGGGTTTAAGTGGTTAAATAGGACTTTGCCCGGTAAACTCTGGTATTTTAAGCATGCATGCATAGAGCCAGTCAAAACTTAATAGCTGAATGTGATGTACTTGAGTTGCACTATTTCAGTTTATTAAAAAATATTTTTCTTAGTTATCTGTTCCCAGTACATCTGTGACCCTATTACCCTGGCAGTAGTGTCCAGTCTTTTATTTCTGTGCAGTGTTTCATTTTTATTAAGAAAATATGAACAGCATGAAACAATGTACAGTACACATGAATAATCATTTAAAAAGAAACATGCAATAGGAGCCCCAAAAAGCCACAAGAGGCTTGAAAGATGGAATTCCCTATAACATCATTGCTCTGAGATATGAATTCAAACATGCCTGCACACAGACATTAAGAGACAGACATCAAAACAATTAAAACGGACAGAAAAGAGTAAAAAAAATATTAATTGAAAAATTGGAACAGAGGTCATATTAGGCTATTAATATAGCAAGATATTTTTCTGAGATTTTGTTAATAGAAATGTTTTAATTGGGTAGCAAGTGAATTTCATGTATTGGCACCTCTGTAGTGATCCAAAATTGAGGTGAAGTAGTTTGTGATTGAGGGGGCTGAAGCTGGAATGCTTTTCGTGTTGAGTAGCTATGGAATTGCTTGTTTGGGGTAAAGACATTCATAAAAAATGGGTGAGTGTTTTGTTTAAGGAACCATATACAAATTGAGCAACTTAGATAGAGGTTGTTAATTTGGTAATAGCCAAGCTTACGAAATAGGGGTAATGTGTATGTTTTGGAGCTGAGGAGGCAATGATTCTCGCAACTAGTTTTTGTAACAGTAAATGGATTGCAGTTTATTCTGTTGAGTACAGGCCCAAGAAATGTTACAAAAACTGGATACTTTTGTGTTTATAACATTCACTCTGCCAGTTATACCAAGATTTGCAAGTTTCTGTTTTCATCAAAAAGTACACCAATATGTTATGTTCGTCTCAGTGTACATTTTGTATTTGTAACCAAAAACAAAGTTTGTTTTCTTAATGTTTAGTGTGTTCATTTTGAACGATTCTGAAATGTTTTTCTGTAATAAAACATACTATTATCACTATCTTACTGTTTCTAGTCATTAGGCTGTCTTGTTTTTCATGAAAAAGGTTACAAGAAGGGCAATGATAATACCTGGAATTTGGCAATGATTTTTTGTGACAAAACTATGAGTGATGCCGTTACTATGACACCTGTTCCTACATTTTACTGTTCCTCATGGTATTTCACATCGAGATTTTTCATAGACTTGATTGATTGAGTGACCTGAGTACAATGGAAGACCTTGCATTGTGTGTTTTTTTTTGGAAGATTGTCCTTGTGTAAAGGAGAAAGTTTTTCTTTTCCTCTTTTCAGGTGCACCTCTTGAATTTGTCTCTCCTATTCCTCATAGAGAACTTTTTGGGTAATAGTGGCTGCAGCGCACACTAGCGAGGGGGTTAGTACTCGAAAGCCATGGCAATTGTGAACAAGGGGGCTGCATATTGTTCACTGCAATTTTTTGTCTCAGAGACAGGCAGCCCATATGAGGGTTAATGAGAACAAATTGGTCTGAGTGTAACAAATGGATTATGGGGGTGAACAAAGGGCTGTATTTTTGGGAGCCTTGGCTCACCAGGATCCACCCATCATCTGCCCATTGAGCTGAGTGTGTAGAGTACCGTCTGTGCAAAGTCTCTCCTCGCTAAATATCTCATTATCTTTACCCTGCCTATTTGATTAAATGAGCACAATGACAGTATGTTTTCAACTTCCTGGAGTGAAGCATCAAAGCTGCTTTGCTATACGTCGTCTGTGTAATGCGAAGCAATTTGAAGTTCCTGCATTTCCTTGGATACGAGTGATGCCGTTATATATTCAATGTGTTTCTCCCACGCTGCCATTTTAAGTTCAAGATTCCAAAGTCCATATGTCAACAGTAGTATCAGTTGGTAATTGTGCTACGGTTGGTTGGGCACAGTATGCCCTTTCAGATGAACCACAAGCCACTTCCATAGTGACTCTAAAGTCTTGTCTGTCGATCAATCTTTCCCACTCCACAATTTCTTCTTATGTAGCTTGGGAACCTCTGCATAAAGCCACTGAGATGTTCCTCTTGTAAGGGTCCCCTTTGCATTAGAAGGCGGGGGTGGGGTGGGGGGGGGGTTAGGTCGAGGGAGAGGATTCATATCCATTCATATCTCAAACTCTTAATGGGCTCCGGCCCTCCAAAAAGAAACCTCTTTCCTGTGACTAGTCAGCCCCAGTCTTTATTCGTCTGTGGCTCTGTGTCAAAAAAAACTGTTGCTCGTTTGTGCCATGAACAATGAGGAACAAGGCTGAATCTGTAGCTGGGAACAAAAGATGGAAAACAGGCTTTTCACTCTGCAGAACATTAGATTCTGACACATTTTGCCATGGCAGTTTTTTTCCCCCTCACCCTGTCCTGAGTGGTGGGGTTCTAGAGACCACCTGTTGGCTGGATGCTTGTTCTTCATTACAAGCAGGCCTACACTGTAAAATCTGGAGTGTTCTTTATCTCTTGGGAGTGCAAAAATGGGTCAATTCTTACACTCTCTGAACTACATTTGTGACTCAATCCACCTACAACTTCCGGAAGGCTTTACATTTTGTCTACAGCCAAATATATTTCTGTTCTTTTTTCATCTTTGGTGTATTCTTTTTCCTTTTGTATACAGCCCTATCTGGGAAGAGGGAGACACTTCATTTCAGAGCTGTCAATCACAAATGGCAGGAATGAAAGATAACGTGAGTGCAACTACATACTTTTTATATTTTTGTGCTTTGTTATGGACTGATGTGCAACTTAAAGGGATAGTTCACCCCCAAAATGACTTTTTTCTATCGATTAGTCACCCCATGGAGACTTGAATTCATGTATATTTTTTTGCTTTTTGTCACATTCCTAAGCCAATAATTTGATGACCAGCAGCGGTTCCGGTAGGAGAAACAGAGTCTTCTTTGTGTCTCCTACCGGAACCGCTGCCTACCTGGTCATCAAATTATGACTTAGGAATGTGGCAAAAACAAAAAAATATACATGAATTCAAGTCTCCATGGGGTGACTAATTCGATAGATTTTTTTGGGTGAACTATCCCTTTGATGCACTTAATGTAGTGTAGTGTACTGACATTGATTGTGGTATCAATTTAGACGCCCATGGAGGATTTTGTTCTGTTTTTGAAATTGCTTTGGAAAAATGTCAACCCCAAATTATCATCATAGATAGCTACAGTAATAACAATGAGTTTCACAAATGTCAATCTGTGAACCCATTTGTTAAAAAAATGAATAAATTGAATAAATAAATGTCTTTGTTTTTGCCTCTGGCAGTGGGGGCTCGATAGATTACATGAATGCATACCATGATAGCAGTAGATCATGTGTATGTTTTTGGATTTTAATTTGCATGTGATTGATTGACTTTATTAGTCAGAAATGTAAACAGCACATGGTAGTCAGACGTAAGGCTAAAAGGACAAAAATGTTCTGGGGACTTTTTTTCCATTGTTCCTATCAATTCATCAACATAGCATAAACATGTACACAATAATACATGTCATCAACAAATAATACAAAACACTGTGTACAAAGGAGAAAAAGGAAAAATGGTGGCAGTGAATGGTACCTCTTTTCGATGGGAATTTACATTTACCTCTCCTTGTGGGGGTAGATGTTTTTTCAGGACAATTTTGAAAGAAACCAGTGATTCACATCTTTTAATGGATTGTGTCAGGGCATTCCACATTTTGGTGGCGGTAGTAGAATTAGAATTTTCCCATTTTTGTTCTAAATTTGGGTTGTACCAGATCATGGGAATGGGGATCCCTCTAGTGTTGTGGCTGTGGGTGTCACTCACTTTGGAATAGTAGTTAGTCAGGTATGAGGGCACTGTCCCTTTGACTATCTTATTTACCAATCCTATTTTACCATCTCTTCTATCCTGAGCCATCCCAAACTAGCAAAGTGTGTTGGAATTAGGTATGTCATGGGCTTAAGGCCGAGAAGTAGTCGTATCAGTTTGTTTTGGGAGGTCTGAATCTTAGTTTTTAGTGACATTGAGATGTTGGAGAACCAAGAGGTGCAAGCATTGTCAAAATGGCATTGAATGGGCTCCAGCTAGAGTCTTGAGAGCACATTTGTTGACAAAATAGGAAATCCTGCCCAAAAATCTTGTTGTTTGACTTTCTTGATCACTTTTGATGCAATTTTTTCACCTGTCAGTTTGTTGTCAAAGCCCACATTGGTAACCTCTTCTCTGCTTGAGATTACTATCGTCAACTCTGACCGTGACATCATTTGCATTTACATTACTACGGGTATATTTGGACCCAAAAAGAATGGATTCTGTTTCACCAAGGTGTAATGACAGTTTGTTATTTGTTTGTTAAAACATTTGGAGGAGAGGAAGTAAAGTTAAAACAAATTGTATTCCATAAAGGCTTCCTCAACTTGCATTTTCTCCTCGCCTCAGATCATGTGTGCTAAGTCATCGGCAAACAAGAACAAAATGCAGTTACTGGCTGCTTTCTTATTTTTAATGTAGAAGGAACAGTAACGGCCCCAGTATGCTTCCTTGGGAATGTGACATGGTGAAAGCTGGCTGGCAAAACTAGGGTCATGAATCATGTTTTTTTTACTCCAACCTTTTATATAAAACAGCTATATTTAAGCAGTTGTTACACAGCAAATTATCTGTGTATTTCCATGCCTCTACTCTGCTAGTACATCTCAGTGCTGTTGAACTTGTTTGTACAAACACCCAGGGAGAGAGGGGCATGCACCTGTGACACCCTCCAACCACACCCCTCCCCACTCCACCCAGAATAGTGGAACAGAGCAATCCCCCTGCTGCAGAGAAGCTTGAAATAAGAGCCAGTCAGCTGCTCTGTGCACCGTGGCCCCTGCAGTCCCCAGGCTCTCTGGAGTTAAATGTGTCTGTGATATTGCCAGGATTGAGCAGCGGGAGCAGAATTCAGGCAATTACAATCAAGTCAGGGGCATAGTTAGTTGCGTGGTCCCCGGCAGCACCTGAGCTGGATGCTGATGAGACACTTAAACCCCAAACCCTCATACGTTTGGCCCAGGCACCGCTTAAAGCCCCCCGCCGCCCTTTCCCCTCTCTCCTACAGTACCATACCCCCTACTGTACACTTCTACTTACCCCTCACCTCATTTAGGCCTTTAGAGCTCTCTTACCCTGTCTATCTGGCCCTCACATTGCAATACTTGTGCTGTATATACAGCGGAGTGGAGTATTACACTCAATCACTCTTCATTCTGTGGCACCTGGCCATGGAGAATGAAATAGAGACAGTTTTTGAGGTGCAAAGCAACAAGTTTTATTAAAGGTGTGTGTGGGGGAGGACTAGTGGGAAGGGCTGTGGCTGCAATGCTCATGGACACTGAGCCAGTGTTGTCTTGGTCTAGGAGGCTGTGGAGTGGGAGTTGACCTGGGGGGAAAACACAGAAGACTGAAGTGAGAAAAATGGACAGATGGCATTGTAAATGGACTGCATTTCTAGTGCTTTTTCTATTTTTTCAGAACACTCAAATGCACCTTATGCACTTCACATTCACCCATTCACACATAGACTGCAACAGTGGAACACTATTACTTACGCATCATGCAGTACCAACTGCGCAGGCAACCATGCAAGGCACCAGCTCATCTAAAGCAGTTAGGGATTCAGTGGCTTGCTCATTGACACTTCAACACGCATCTAGGAGGAGCTGGGAATTGAACCTGGGACCTTCCGGCTCCCAGAGGGCCTCTCTACCCCCTGAGCCACTGCAGCCCCACATAAGGGGAATGCCAAGCTTACAAGTCTGTTCGTCCATGTTCCAACTCCGTTGTCCAATTTCCTACTGCAACAGTCCAATCCCTGTGGTTTCCACTTTGTCAGTACCACCAGTAACACCAAACACTCAGTCAATCCGCTGTCAGTAATTCCAATTACCTTCCTGCCTTAGAGGGTCAGTTTGTTCTCCTTCCTAACAACCACCTCCCTCTCTGCTGAGTGAGCAGAGTAGTCAGTCTCAAATACAAGTTTCTTGTTTACAAACATTACTGGGTGGGTGTGCATGCATTCAGTAAACCACTTAAGTAGCCGGTCACAAGATTGTACAGTATAGTCAACCGTTGCAATCAATGTAGATTTTTCTTTGTTTGCAAATTCTTGTTCTTCTACCTACCTACAGTACCTACCTACCTACCTACCTACCTAGTTGTTCAAGCATTTGATACTGTGGAACAGTAATCTGAGTTCCCAGAAGTTTTCGCCAGCTCTCGCATACAAACGGGAGTGGCGAGGAACTTTTGGGCCAGAGCCCTGGTATTTGTGGGCGGGATGTAACTTACGCTCAGAATCTGAGCGGACACGCCTCTTACCGGTCTGAGAGCTGTGCAACTCGTCTAAAAAGTCAGACGAGAGGCAAACAGCAGTACACAACAATGGCAGCCGCAATTTCTCAATGGGAAATTGCTTCCGTCGCTCCTATTGACATGCAACACCCACTGCATGTGGATCCCGCCCCCTTTTCTTCATTGGCTGTTGATTTGAATCACAACGCAGTGGCCGCGCCCCTGCTGTCCAAGCTCCGACGCAATGCCTCCCAGACTAGGCTAACAGTGCTTAGACGTTTATCCTCACCTTTACCTCTATTAGATGTTAATTTGAGGACATTGGGAGCTACACAGAGCTGCTCTGCTCTCTTTCAGTGAGAGGCAGCAAGAACATGAAGATGTTTCAGCCGCCTCTCCCCATCCCTTTGTCTAACTTTTCCTATCCACCAACCCCAGTTCAACCCCATCTCTCCTGTCACTTTCTCTTCATGGATGCTCAGTCACAGGTGGCTGACTATAGGAACCCCTTGCCTTATGTGTTATGGCATCAGACAGGGAGTGTGAGTGGAGAGGGAGTTGTGGTTCTTGAATATCTATGACCCAAGAATATGGAGTCAGACATCACAACAACACTCTTAGCCGCCCTTTTCCTCCGATAAGATGCTCTCAGCTCTTTCTGAGGGAAAGCCTCCCAGCTCCCGCCCTCTCTCAGCCAGGCCACACTTTGCTGAAGTGTCATTAGGATTCTAAAAGGGCAGGCTGCCGCAGATCTAGCATTGCAGAGATAGGCATATCAGGGATTCTTAGATAAAAACACAACCTCACTTTGAATGTAAAGATGACTTTGTCACCTGATGAGAAGGGCGTGGTTGTACTGGGAGGGGACTGCATTGCTTCTCCCATCTGCAATCTGTGTGCATACATCTTTCATGCATCAATTTAGAACTCTGTTTTGGGAGATCGCTAGCCTTTGCTCTGCAATCCACTTTCATTGCCCATCCGTGGCTTGTTAAAAGCCAGGTCAGGCACGCCAGTAGTTGGCACCACAATGGATATTTCTTGCCATATTGGTTGTCTTTTGACTTTGTCCCTTGGATTGACAGACTACCAGGAATAGTCTCCATCAAATTATTACATTTTGGTGAAGTAAAGAAAAAATAAATTGGATTTTGCTGATCCTGTTTTGTCCCCGGAGGGGGTACAGGAGACAGCCTGCAATATTATCCCAGGCTGACACCAGTGGCAAAGAGGCAATCACAGTGGCCCTCGCTCTGACAAAAACACTCCATCTGCACGGAGAGGACAAAATCACACTACAATGACGTCTTACTCTTCTTGCCTCTCTTTGGCAGCTGGGCTCTGGGACTGCAGGCAGGGCTCTGCTGCACAACGGCCACATGACTACTATACAACACGTACCCAATGCCACAAAATCAGCATCTGCTTAATACCACAGACAAAGGCAATGCACCTGCCATCACACAGCAAAAGCTGACATTGTTCTAGTGCACAGGATATCATGTCCGGAGCTAATTGTAATTAAGGATATAATAATAATAACAATAATAATAATAATAATTATTATAGTACTCTTCATACACTGCAAAATCCTGAATGTTAATTCAACTCTGTGTAAATCATAGACACTTACGGGACCATTTTGACACTCAAATTTAATTAACACTCAGGCTTGTACACTGAAGTGAAATATTTCAGTCATAAAAGCATAGCACAGTAAACAAAATGCCAATGTATTTACAAAACAGAAATTATATTAC
>NC_139957.1:19520109-19590109 GCF_963454915.1 Gymnoscopelus microlampas | reverse complement strand
CGTATACATATGCACCAGACACACAAAGAGACACAGACACACACATGCATCCCTACATGTGCACAGAAATACAAAAATACTGTATAGTATGTACATACACACATCACAAGCACAAATTAAATGCTCATAAAGCCCACTTATCATACATGAGGTCAGCATGTATACTAACTAATGGTAGTTTATTGACCAGACAGAATAAGATACAGAGTATATTGTATGTAGTCTTTGTTCATATATGGCTATGCGAATAAGCAAAATATTGATTGAGTTCTATATAATGTGATTCATTGCTTCATAAAAAATAGATCATCTTGGTTGAGTGTGCTGGTCAGGGGGTATAACAGTATATGCTGTGACTCCCTTGTCTTTTCATCGTTACACTGGATCCCATATTTATGAAAACACACACACACACACACACACACACACACACACACACACACACACACACACACACACACACACACACACACACACACACAGAGCACCTGGTAGGATATGACTTCAAGTCATTTCTTTCTTGTTATGTGAGATTTCGTTTTATATCAACACAATAAGAGGTTGATGGTTATTTGTGCGATTACCCATACCTCTCTGCACACCCTCTGCACTGATATTCATGGCTTCCTCTCATATTAAGGGGCCATGGGTGACCGCTCCATCACTTTGGTATGACCCTACCCCCCAATGGTGAAATGTGGTATTGCATAGCATTTTCTTTTTCCCCAAATAGATGTGAGAGGGGGGTAAAAAACAACAACTATAGGAATAGTTCTAAACTAAACATATGGTATATATGTATTGTGGGGTAAAAAGTGTCATCATATGAGCATCGTAAGCATAATAATTGTACGCGAGTCAGAAATAAATATTGCATTACTCAGGCATTATGAACTTGGCATGAGGTTGTGAGGTTATCTTAGGTATATACAGTATTTAATACTGGAGTCGATATATATATATATGTATTCTTTTCAAACACAAAACTTCTAATCATCATGAGCACAATCATTATTTGTATCATTTACATACTGTCCATGGGTTTTGAATCAGGCATGGCCATGTTATAACTTCTAACACTGTCCTTCTGACTTCATTCTGTAGCAGCTCTTACATTTGTGCACTACCTGTAACTTAAGTGACACTGTGATGATGGCATTATAATTAATCTAGGATCTAGGTTGTCTTTCTTGTTTTTTTCTCGACTTGTTCCCATCATACTTGACAGTGTTCTTCAAGAGCTTTCCAATCTTTCCAATGAATGTTGGCTTTGAAAACTGACTTTGACCGTAACAGAGTAATGAGGCTTGAACACATAACCTTTAGCACCTTCATTTAATTGCTAAGCCCATTCAGCCACTGAGTCATACTGTACATCCCATTTTGTTCTATAGGCACTTTTCTCTGTATATTGGTTTTCAAAACCCAATTGAAATTTCTAATAATTTCTGTCTCATAGGAGGGCTGTGGACAGTCCAGAAACCCGTCTACCAGTGACATCATCGTTAGGCAGGATTTCTTTTTCCAAAAAGATTACAATTTTTTTATTCAGATTTTTATTAAGGCGAGAACAATGGGATATATTATTGCATTGCAACTTTCCAGGAATACAAAGCCTGCAGTTTCTATTAGCTTGGATTCCCCATCGATGATCTCACTGGTAGACGGGTTTCTGAACTTTCTACAGCCCTCCTCTGAGACACAGACTGATTAGAAAAAAATTGTACCATTTTATCATGAGCATTAGTGAGGACCTATTATATGAAGATATGTTGAAAAGTGGTGAAGTCGTCCTTTAACATACTGTACCATACAGATTGGACAAAATCTAATTGTATTCATTTAACCCTTTAAGACCGGGAATGCATCTGTGCCATTTTAAGATTTCTTTGGCTATATAAAAATAGCAGATATACAAGCTCATAGCGCGGCACCGAGTGCCGCGCTATGAGCTTGTAGATCTGCTATTTATTTTTTAAATTGTGAAAATGTGTGCAAATCTTTAGGTTGAATATATATATATACTTTTTTAAAGCGAAGGTTTTTAACTCAAACCTTTTTACAAATTCACTAGAAAAAAAAACACAAATTTTTACAAATGTCTTGTAAATCATAACATTTTTTTTCATATTTTTTTTTACTTACTGTTGCTCATTATTATTATCAATGGTTTTCAAACTTTTTGTGTCAAGCAGATCTACAAGCTCATAGCGCGGCGCTCGGTGCCGCGCTATAAGCTTGTATATCTGCTATTTTTGAATAGCCAAAGAAACCTTAAAATGACACGCATGCGTTTCCTTCCCGGCCTTAAAGGGTTAAGTTACCTAATGCCGCTTTAAGAAAGTTATTTTATACAGAGGGACAAATAATACTTCACCCCTGTACTTTACCACGGCACCATCCAGATGCTGATGTATGATATATTTGTTTCTTTTCAAAATATTTGTATTCGATTTTTTGAATATTCCCCAGGGGGAGTCAGATATGTTTTTTCGGACAGAAGTGATACATCAATTGCATATCATATATATATATTTATAATTATAAATAAAGCGAGAGAGAGAGATAAAGCGAATTGTTAAAATGCTTGTGTACCACTAACCCTCTCTAGTACTACAGGGGGGCTGCCAAATGTTTGTGTGATAGAATTAATCTTGTTATTTTTTTACATTAACCACTTGAACCCTATCCCTGTTCTGAGGTTAACATTAGCCATACATAGCAGATCTACAAGCTCACAACGCCTCTGCGAGGTGTTTGTGTTAGTGTTGAGTGTGTGTGTGTGTGTGTGTGTGTGTGTGTGTGTGTGTGTGTGTGTGTGTGTGTGTGTGTGTGTGTGTGTGTGTGTGTGTGTGTGTGTGTGTGTGTGTTTCTTTGTTCTCTGACTACAAGAACATAGAGCTTATATTAATAAATCTGTTCAGTAAAAGAACATTAGCTAAATGATGACCTTTAATGTATCAGTAGAATTTGCACACCAAGCCATAATTTGGACTTATATAACCCAGTGCCGATGTGCATATACATTTCTGCTTGAATGCAAATTTAAACAAAATGTGTACTTATCATTGATGTACATGTACTGTCTTTCTTAAAAGCCGGGACACACTTGAACACTCCCACTGAAAAATGAATAGCAGCTTACTAATAAACTATACTGTATAACATGATAACATGATATTCATACACATATTTTTTTGGAAACTGACACAGTATAATGACACTCTCAGAGTACTGGTATGAGGTTGTTATATAGCTTACACTCCCTATAAGGTGTATGAATTATGTATATGACTGATTTGATGACTGTAAAAACCACAAGTAGTATGCAAGTGGCTGATTAAGGCTCCCGCCACATGGTGCATCATTGAAACACATCTCTTTATGTGGTTCAGACAGCTGAGGTCAGGGCCTGTGCTAATTGGTGCACGGCCCAGTGATTGTCGGCGAAATGAGAAAATGACATGTTCCAAGGAGAAATCCTCTGCAGTTCTAGGGTGGAGGTGTTGGAGGGGGAGGGGGGCAGGTGGGGATCCATTTACGGTTGCCGTTGCATCTTGCCTGCGTCTGCAGTGGTGGAGACTGTCGTCTCGTCTGGATCTCTGTTTGCAGGGATGAAGGAAGAGGCTATTAGAGTTATCTATACTTTTTATTTATTTATTCATTTATTTATTTATTTATGTGTGTGTGTGTGTGTGTGTGTGTGTGTGTGTGTGCTATTCACTGGTGAGGATAGGCTAGCAAGGACAACATTCAAGGTCAAGCTTTTTAACTTCTATCTGCACTGGACATAAAGAATCAAGAAGGGGTTTATCTGTCACTAACTTATAAAATACCTAACTGTGAGCTGTGTAACTGTCCTTCTCGTCTGAATGTACGTCATTTTACTGTATCTAACTAGGGATCCAGCACCCACTTCAACTTTATTAACATGAGAGTTTGAGCATGTTTTAAGACGGCACAAGTTTATCACATCCTCGAATTAGTGCTTTGCTCTGTAAGCAAACAATATCTCTGATCTGCGGCACTCGGCCTTTGGCCTCATGCCTATTGGCACACCAGAGCGACGGTACAGCACTCCCTCTCATATATTATTGCTTAATCAACAAATAAGTGCCGGGCATCTGTGGTATACAGTATGGCAACATATGCAAATAATTGTCATTTAAAAGTTAATTTATAGTTCATTGCACAGCAAATACCTTTTCAGTTGAAAATATACAGTGTTTCATTTTTGTTAAGGTGTTTAAAATCTACAAATTAATTCTAAATTATGTATGTATTGTAAACTAAATGTTGGTCGCTTGGCACTTTTCAAGAGGGTTGTTCAGCAAAGTGCTGTATAGATAGATTAGCCTTTGTGGTGAAACAGTGTTTTTTGGGTGGAGATCCAACACAGACACAGAATATTGATACCTCCATCACATAAAAATTACCATAACAAGAGAGAACATCATTAAGAGGGACACAATACAAAGATGAAACTTGTCTCTTAGGCAAAAGTGTCAAGTGCGCAGAAAGCGTTAAGTGCTGATATTCTTTTTACACACAAAATGTTGTGAATTATCCAGTTATACTCAACTTCTCATCACCAATAGTGTTGCCTTCTTACATGTTTACCAGCATGACACCATCCACTTTATCACTGACAAAGATGGCAGCTCCCAAGGGTCTGGGGAAAAAAATGAAGATGCTCAACCACTTGCATTCATATCATGTTTTGTATAGCTACTACTCATACGGAATAATACGCTAGAGTAAAGGCTGTGGTGTTCATTTCTGAGGTCACGACATCTGCTTTTACCTACCTCTCAAAAATGAAAACCTGACTCGCTCAGTCTTAACGTGCATTGTGCGTGTACTGCTAGTACTCTAGGTGGTTGAAACCCAGAGAAATGACTGGAGTGCAGTGCACAAATAGTTGCTGATGACTATAGGTGCAAGGCAAGACTTGACATTAATGTATATATCTGTTGTTGCTTGTTTATCATACAAGCAAGGTAGACCTCATTACACATACTATGCTAGAGAAAAAATGGAGATGGAAAAACAATTGAGATTAATAAGTAGAGGATGCGTGCGTGCGTGCGCGCGCGCGTGCGTGCGTGCGTGCGTGCGTGCGTGCACATAAAGTACTACATACTGTGTGTGTGGTTGTGCATACATGCATGTAAAGTTTTCTGTGGAGGTTGTGCACATGGGTGCATACAGTACCGTGTGTGTGTGTGTGTGTGTGTGTGTGTGTGTGTGTGTGTGTGCGCGCGTGCGTGCCCGTGTGTGTGTGTGTTCCTATCTGCCCAGGCGAATGATTCACTTATAAAACACAGCATTCCTCTGACACACCCAACAAACAGACCAACAACAAAGTGGAGTAAATGACTGAAGGCGCTGAACTGCCTCTCCTTTTGTTCTTACCCTTCTTTCTCTTCTCCCAGCTCTCTTTTTCTCTTTCCAAGACAGAGTCCTTTTTTGGTGGTGAGACCCGGTAATCTTGAGTAAACGTCATTAACTGTTTGCTCATATCGCCCACAGAAAGTATGCCACGGCCTCCTTTGTCCCACTATCAGTTGTTTAAAGAGGTTTGTGCCGTAATGGCGTGGTCAGCCGGTGCCAGGAGGCTTTGAAGTTCCCGACTCACCTGTGGAATTAACCTCGATGCTCGCTGAAAGCCCACCTCACATAATGTAGCAGCAGGGCCACATGGCAAAACAGGAATCCCTGTGTGTGTGTGTGTGTGTGTGTGTGTGTGTGTGTGTGTGTGTGTGTGTGTGTGTGTGTGTGTGTGTGTGTGTGTGTGTGTGTGTGTGTGTGTGTGTGTGTGTGTGTACCATTGACTGACAATGGTACTAACTTAGTGCCAGGATACTTTCCAAGGGGGAAAGCCTGGCCCATTACTGTGGGTTTGGGCACTGGTGTGGGCCAAGGGTGACTAATGGCACCAGTGCATTAGGAGAGGAAGGATACAGTATGTGTGATGGTCTGATTTCTAAGTCAACATCAGAGGCCGTGGGCTGACCCTACAAGGGTCTGATTTAAGAGAGCTCTCCAGAGTCTAAGCTTTTGCTCCAGCATTTGGGCCCTCTGCACTCACAATATCATCCGAAATAACCCAAATGCTATACCCCACCTATTATTATATAGTATACTGTACCATTCAATAGAGGCCATCCGATATAACCTGCCTATTATATATCATCCAATATCGGCCATCTGATATACCCTATTACACAATCCATTTTACCCCACCTATTATATACCACATCTGATATACCCCACCTACCATCCAATACCCCATCCGATACACCACCTATTACACAATCTAATATACCCCATACCCCACTTATTATGCTGCCTCAAATATGCCCTCTCCAATCTTGCATACTCAGTTTCATATTGATATGTGCACACATGCATAAATACTTAAATGCATGCACAAACACACATAAAACAGAAACATAGTATAAAGCATAGAGTTTGGCAGGTAATAGACCTCCTTCCCCTTCAATTCAGTGTTCCATTATGGAGTTGGAGGGAACAGAATCAAAACAGGGCTGCATCCAGAGAGAGAGAGAGAGAGAGAGCGAGAGAGAGAGAAATCCCAGCTCATGCAGCCAAGTAAATACTGCCTAATGGCCTCTGATTAATTCTACATTGCTCTCATCAGAGCAGTAAAAAAAAATACATGACCCGTATTTCGTCCTATGTCTCTGTCCCTCCCTTTCTCTCTCATTTTCTTTCTCTATCCCCACCCCTCCACCGCTCAGCAGTTCTCAATTTCTCCCTCATTTGTTCAGCTTTTGATTACGAATTAAAAGGGATTGAAAATGGCATAGTGTCGGTTGGCCTCGTGATTGCCTTTTTTAGAAATTATTATTAAGAAATGTCAGTGTGTGTTTCCGTGTGTCTTTTTCCACCCCCATCTTTTCCCACGTTCGCCACAACACAAGGAACACAATGGCACTGCTCTCACATGGTACACCATGAACTTGCGCTAATCAAACGCATTCTCTCTTCTCTCCTTGTTCCTTTCTCTTCCCCTTTTCTCATTTTTGCCTTTTCAAGACTTCTCAGGGGTTTTGTATCAGCCACAAGACATACCAACAAGTGAAAATCACAGACAATTAAAGAGCATTGAGACAGACAGGTAGAGGACAGAAGGAGAACCAGGGGGAAGTTATGAAGATCTACATTCTGTTCCCATGTCAGAAATCAGCAGGCTCTGCTCTCTGAGAGTAGACTTTATTGTCATCTTTACAATGGTTACTTCTGGAGACATTGTCTTGTGCTTTATTATAGTTTTATGAATTATTCTGCTTCAGACTGAGGGCATATCTACGACACTTTGTCTTCTCCTTTGTAGACACATCAGTAGACAGGCCCTTACACCTAGCTTATATTTAGTTATTTAAGTATTCAGCCGCTGTAGATGTACTGTAATTAGATGGTAACCCGCTGCACATGTGTAACATACTCCTTAAAATCTGTGATTGCAAAAACGTTTACAATTTAAATGAATACAGATTTTTGTGTGGTTGATCAGGAGCTTGGTAGTGTGTGTTCCTCTTCTCTCTCCTGTGGATCTTGCCGTGACATACAATGTCTACTGTGTGTGTGTAGAGGCTTTTGATGCAACTATTACTACTAGACTGTTGGGAACGATGCAAGTCGGGAACAATGCATGCATGTTTGGAAGGCATTCCCCACCCGGTTATGCAATACCCGTTGTACCCGTCTGTCTGTCCCTTTTATGCCCATATACTGTATGACTTTCTGTGTGAGTCATGCTCAAATATTGAGTCCAGGCCAGAATGACGTCACGTCAGTACTATGATATCATGTATTTATCAGTATGTTTTGGAGATCCCCTGAGCCGACTGACTTTCCATTCGGCGCATCACTTCACTTCTCCATAATATAACCTCCGTGAGCTTGTGATATCACAGAACGATGTCGGAGCATGACATCATTCATCAGTGACACCAGCAAGATTTACGTATATAACTGCCATATATGGGCATTACGTTTGTGACATGGAGATTTTCAGCCGGACTGTAAATCTTCATATATGAGCATGCTATGTTTGTGACTTTCACGGTCCAACCACTAGGCAATTTTATTGTAGGATGAACAGATATTTGTACATATCTTTTGAGATATTTGTACATATCTTTTAAAAGGATCAATGCAATTTCCAATTGTGGTCCTTTAAGGGCCCCTTGGTGTAAACTCACTGCTAAGCTGAAATAGGCTGCCTTCACCTAGCTTCTTGAATTGATTCTTTTCTCAGATAGGGGAAAGGTTGAGATTGAACATAATCCTTTCTCATTGTCTGAAGTCAGAATCACTCTTTTGCTAGTAATGTAGGACATAGGCATTGGTTCTAGTTACAAGGCTCCACATGGAACATAGGACAATGACAGGAGCATTGGTTCTACTTAAAGTACCACATGGAACATAGGACAATGACAAGGGCAAGGTGCCAAGGAACATAATACTGTAGGACAATGACAGGACGTTGACACTTGCATGATGTAGTGTTGGCTGCGTGGCCGCCGTTATGCCAGGTCACAACTGAAACATACCTTTCCATAGTGTGGACTGTAGGCATGTGGACATATGCATACCTTTTCATGCTTGCCTATATGTATAAGCACGTATGTGCAGACTTGTATTGGATAAGTTTCCACATGCATGCACATGCTCATGTGTTTATATGCTCGCACATGCATCCATGTGCGGGTGTATACAGTAGCCTATAATGTGCAGTTATGTGAGCATACATTTACGTGTGTGCACGTACATGTCAGTGTATTGTGTGTGTGTGTGTGTGTGTGTGTGCGTGTGCGTGCGTGCGTGCGTGCGTGCGTGCGTGCGTGCGTGCGTGCGTGCGTGTACTGTATACACATGTATATGCATCTGTGCACGCTTGAGGGTCTACTGTACATGCGTGCACGCCACGGACACATGCACACATGCATATGCTTGCCTTTGCATTGTACGTGCTATGTGCGGCTTAGTGTGGGCATGCATGCGTATGCGCTCGCGAGTGAGTGTGTATGTGATAATGGGCTGTGTCCATCAGCACACAGAACACGAGCCCTCTGCATCAGACACAAGACACACTTAATGCCTGTCACCGGGTCAGATCAAGTGTGTACAAAGGAGAATTGATTCTTTTGAGAAACAGAATCCAACCAAGGACAGTTTTCCCATTTGCTGAGGAGTAAGAAAAGAGAGAGGCGTATAGAGAAAAAATGGCAGAAGGAGAAAATGGGAGAATGAAACGGTGTAGGTGCCTGCCAGGAGGGAGATGTGTTGATCTTTTGAGATGAAAAAAGACCCCTGCATTCACGGGGACTGCAAAATGGAATGGTGGGTTTCAGGGCCAATGGTATAAGAAGAAGAGCTTCACTCCCCCCTCCAGGTTCCTTTGTTGGCCTCTCATCAGTCCATCTCATGGGGTGGGTGGGTGGGTGTGTGTGTGTGTGTGTGTGTGTGTGTGTGTGTGTGTGTGTGCGCGTGCGCGTGAGTTATGTCAACTTCCCCATACCACCAGCAAAAAATTGGGTTCCCTCCCTCCATCCATCCCTCTGAGATGGAAACCTGAGGTACTTTGCAGCAAGGATGAACCAGAGGAGAATGGGGAGTTGAGACTGGAATTGCAGTAGGTGTGTAAAAAGGGGGCCAGGGGAGGGGGGCATAGAGAAAGAGAAAAGGTTTCTGTGTGTGTGTGTGTGTGTGTGTGAGTATGTGTGCGTGTGCGTGTGTGTTATGTATTTTTTTGTATGACGGTGGCCCCCTCTCGCATTATATTCTTGACTCCCCTCCAGGAGGTGCCTAATGAAGCTCTCCAATTATGACCGCCTTGAGGAGGTTCGGGGGGGGGGGGGGGGGGTCACCGGGAAGAAGCAAGCACCCACAATGCCCACAGTGTGGAGGACGGGGCAGTCAAGAAACTGCAGAGAGAGAGGGAGGGAGGGAGGAGAGTAAGAAATATATAGAAGGGACAGCGAGGTAGTGTGTGTAGAGGGGAGTGAGAGCAAGAACGGGGAAGAGAAAAGAGAGAGAGAATGGTGTCCCCTCTAGAGAAAAAAAAGGGATGAGAGGGGCCTCTTTTCCTCAAGACTCTTCATCTTCCTCTTCCTCTTCTCCTAACCTCTCCAACCTCCCCCTTCTTCTTGAACCCACCTCTCCACCTACACCCATCTGCACACACTCCTCACTGCTCTTTCCTCAGGAGCAGCTTGGTCATTATTGCACACAGAAACTATTTTCCATTAGCTCAAGTATGTACAAAGAGCTAATATGTGATTGAGTTGAATTGTGGTCTCAACAGCGCCCGTTTGACTTAGAGCCCTGTTGCTGGGTGTTAGAGGGGACCCTCAAGTAAGCAATGTAGAACATTTCTAGTGTATGAAAGTGCTGGATTCTATCCTCAGGAACGCAGTGCCTTGGTATTGTGAGAGTTGGGCCAGATTTGAATTGATGGGGAGCCTTTTTTTTTTGCAATCACTTTTCCTGTGTTTATGATTTTTATTCAGCATTAATAGCAGGTTACAATAGTTATAGTTGCGGATACAATAATCATGCCTTTTTCTTGTACAAAGACAGACAGTACAGTACAATTCACTAAACATAACGTTTAACACTTAGCTGGTTCAGAGTACAGGGCTGGTTCAGTTCGACACAACATTCAATTTTCCCCATACCCTCCCTCCCTCATGGGTCTTTAGTCCCCGTTCGTTTCACCACATGAAAATGAATAGATAAAAAAAAAAAAAAAAAAGATCCTAAGGAAAAGAAAAACATTATGTTAAATCAGCAAAGTCCACAACATGTTATAAAGGGGAAAAGAGAAGAAGAAAAAAAAGAAAAGAAAACATAACCTAAGAATACTCCTTTCCCCCTCCCTCTCTCCCTCTCCCCTCCTCCCCAGTAGAAAGCAAAGTAGACAAAGGTAGGAAGACAGTGTGACGGCGTGAAGGGCAGGTGGCAATCACTTTTCCTACCGGTGTAGTCTGATTCACCCCCAACAAATACTGTGGAAATTTGTGGATGTTTTTGTCACTCATCCCCAACACAAACTCAATCCTCCCATTCATCTATCGCCTCCGCCCTTACACACACCCACTCCATCCCTCTCCCCAAGAATGTCAAAGTATCCAACAAAATCAGAGGGTACAGTAAGGTCTTTAATCAAGGCAATCAGGCTGTTTTCAGAGATGCATCAGTGCTGGTCTCATCTTTGTGCATTAATTACTTGCTTTTGCATTTTGCATGGAGACTGGGTAGGGGGTGACGAGGGGTGATTGTGATATCACCTATCTTCCAGGATAAAGGACTAGCCAATTACTTTGTTTGGATGCCAATGATTGCATTTCATTAGTGGCCGCTCTTAGCCCTGCTCACCCAGTAAATGGATGAATATGCCATAATTCCAATAATTGGAATTATGAAAATTGCTTTTAAAAAGACGACAGTTATCATCAGCTTTCCGCTGTGACATAATACCATTTTAATTGCTATAATAGTTTTAATTGTCAGTGGTCCTGCTGTGCATTAATCATTTAATTGTATTGTTTTTTTCTGCTAGTAATACCTAATCTACCCCCCCACCCTCCAATAAACACATACACACATCCTGCACGTCCACGCTCTCTCTCTCATGCCCCAGCTCTGAAGATACAAAATCACAATAAGCACTGTCATCCCCTCCAGTGTGATCAGAGACCATGAAATACACAAGCAGGTTGGAAACGTATTTCAATGTCAATCCGTGAATCCTGAGTCAGGGCGATAGGGAAGACATTTAGACATCTATGGACAACATGCTGTGGTGTGGTGTCTGCCTTATGATACTGACATTTTGATCACATAGTTATTCATATTATGTGTTACAATAAGCAGGTGACAGGTCTTAATATGGCCAATGTTTTTGTTTTCCTCTGAGTGTGAAAGCTTCACCCAACGTCCAGTGTATCTCTCAAACTCCCTCTGAACATAATCAGGCAGGCTAAATCCAACCTCACATGGTATGGACAATACACAGTTGTTCATTCCAGTGGTCCGTGTCATTTCAAAAACCCCAGATAATGAGTTTGAACACCTCCAAGGACGATGTTGGCTGTCTTCTGGTTACTCTGGTATGATTGAATGTTTACAACGACATAAGACACAGAAACTAACATTCTGTGACTATGCAGACAGGTCATAGGTCAAGGATGTCACACAGCTCACAATGAGATGTGTCATGCCGCAAAGGATGCATGGCCTAAACCCTGGAACATGTATTCATACATTACCTCCTTCAGCATCTATCTCTCTGTGATTGCGCGCTTGCATGTTGGTGGTGTCAGACAGTTTTTAGGGGAGCACAAGCACACCTAATCTATTGGGGTTAGGGGTTATCATTTTGGTTGACAGCACAAAGATGGAGAGTGTGTGTGTGTGTGTGTGTGTGTGTGTGTGTGTGTGTGTGTGTGTGTGTGTGTGTGTGTGTGTGTGTGTGTGTGTGTGTGTGTGTGTGTGTGTGTGTGTGTGTGTGTGTGTGTGTGTGTGTGTGTGTGTGTGTGTGTGTGTGCGTGCGGACATGCATCCACACACACATGGATATGCATGTGTCTGTCTGTCTGCCGGGTGGTCTGTCTGTGTGCACGTGCACCTGCACGCATGAGTGTGAGAGCATAAATTATACTCAACGTATTGGCATCATGCAAGTGTCAAATGTTTGTGTTTAACAGCAGCAGCCTTTAATAAATATTGTTGCATCAAGGCTGGACTGTGCAACTGTTTTTCCCATACAGTATAGCACAAAGTCCCAACACTTTGCATGAATGAAAGAAAAAGGAAAAAAATAACTAAACTAAACCAAAACCTTTACAACACTATATTTAAACCGGTAGAAAATCGAGAGAGGCTCAAAGGCTTACATTCCTTTATGTGTGTGTCAGTGCATATAGAAGCAGGCAGAAAGGGTCTTCTACCTGAGGACAGTCAATCCTCGAGGTGAAAGCAGCAGCACAGGGACCCAGCCTGACTGACAGCCTTGAGAAGCTCTCTCTTGTCTCCTCCATCTCTCCTCAAGAGAGGGGAGGTCAAGTGTACCCCCCTCAAACAAACACTCTGAGCTGCCTATGCAGAACATCTTGCCAAGCCTTTTAACCGCAGCTATTTTTCTTAAACTCGTGTGATCAAGAGAGCAAGAAGTATTGCTTAGCTTGGAGCTGTAGGTGGGGTCACTCACTTGGTCCACTGTCGGGCAGGGAAATGCTAGCAGCATCAGTGTTACTCCATTCCCGAGGTGTGTCCATGTCCATGGGCTTTGTGTTAGTCCTACTGTATATGCTTATCATTGTCATTATGTTAAGTGTCTCTGCATCAATGCCACAACTTGGAAATACAATTCCTCAGATTTGAGAGTGTGCTCTCCACTGTGAATAGCCGAGAGAGAGAGAGAGAGAGAGAGAGAGAGAGAGAGAGAGAGAGAGAGAGAGAGAGAGAGAGAGAGAGAGAGAGAGAGAGAGAGAGAGAGAGAGAGAGAGAGAGAGAGAGAGAGAGAGAGAGAGAGAGAGAGAGAGAGAGAGAGAGAGCGAGAGCGAGCTCTGGAAACCTTTGGGACCTTAGTGCAGTCCAATACCATACCTATATTCCATAAAGTATTTCAAATAGAACTTCGCATTTTCATAGATGGGCCCAAGATTTACACTCTGTAAGTATTGAGAGCAGAGGAAAGGGGGAGAAAAACAGAAGACAACTGCACTCACAAAGGATTTGCCCTTGGTGAATTTACATTGTGTGTTGGAGGACCACACTGCAAGTTACAGGTCCATTTTTACACCCTTAAGAGTTAAATGAACAATTGGGAATTTACAGTGCATACTCTTCAGTTTCTATTCAACGTGACACATTTCTGCTCAGAAGTATTTCCAATAGAACATTTTGTGCTTAATCTGAGTTCTCTGGATAGGAATAATCTGCCTGTTAACCTCAGTTTGTTCTACTCTGTACTCTTCCACCATGTGGGCCCAAGATTTATTATCTGTTTCAGAATGGTTTGAGATGGCAATATGAAGTTCAAAAACATGGAATTAATTTCATATCTAGTTAGTAAAACCCCTTTCCCACATGGAATCCACAACATTGCTGGATAACAAAATATCCAGCAAAGGCAGTGGATAGTTCACACATTAGCCTCCTTTATGGAGAATTTCCATGGTGTCTGTTGGATGACTGTTACGGATACAGTACGTCAAGAGATAACATAAGACTATGGCAATGACAGGATATTATGTATAATATACGGTGTAGTGACTCAAATAGACTGCAGTTCCCTTATTTTGGTGTCAGTCTTATTCACAAACATTTTCTTGAAACTGTATTCTGTATTCGGTTGTTTTGCTTGCTCTGTTTTCCAAATCTTCTGCACCAAAAATGTATGCCATGCTCACATGCTGTAAGATTTAAAGCATCACTTCCTACGTAGCTACGCAGGCACCATCATGGTATGGAGATCAGCGCCATAGAGAGTAGAAATCGGATGCTTTCCTTCCCACTTTAACTGCGGATGATAATTTACGTAAATGAAATAGGTCGAAAGTGGGAAGATTTACAGAACGAAACGTTACATCGACACTGTTACATTACGCCAAAATAGAACATTGCCAGTGGATTTACAGCTTTCAGTGCAAATGGGAAAGGGCCTAGTTAAGTTATTTCCCAATAACTAACAATTTCACGAAATATAACTTCCACAAAAGGCTATATAGCAAGGTTATATGATCTGACACCAGTCTTCACGACTCATATGTCTATAATATGATGTATCTTTGAGAGGCCCAGAAACCACTTGAAGTTGCATAGCTTCACCTGGTCTTGTGCTTTTGATTCATGAAAAACTCAATGAAATGCCAATCATTTTTCTGGAGGATCAATGTGGCAATTCTAAACTGAGTTTCAATGTGCCAAGGAGAGAAAGGAAGCAAATGAGAAAAAAAGATGTTAAAGGAGGGAGAACAGAGAGTTAGAATGAGAGCAGAGGAAATGGGGAGAAAAACAGAAGACAACTGCACTCACAAAGGATTTGCCCTTGGTGAATTTACATTGTGTGTTCGAGGACCACACTGCAAATTACAGGTCCATTTTTTACACCCTTAAGAGTTAAATGAACAATTGGGAATTTACAGTGCATACTCAGTTTCTATTCAACGTGACACATTTCTGCTCAGGAACAAGACTGACATTTTGGTAGGTTTAACACAACCCCCAAGGCTAAAAAGTGTAAAGGACTCTTAGAATAGAACAAAGATGAATTGAACAAAGATGAAGATAATGTTCTCTAGGTCTTGGATGAGAAGACCCAGGTTGATGATCTTTTTCCAATGCATCCATATAGGGACATGGGGCATGCTTTGCTTGTGATCAGTCCCTGCACAATTGTGCCACCTTCTGGGACAAAAGAGAAAATGTCAGTTGTCAGAGTATGTAACTGAAGAAAACTATAAAGTTAAGTAAAGTGAATGACTGTGTATTTGAATTTTTAGATGTAATTATGATAGTTCCTTCTATACAATTTCCAGTTATGTGAAAAACCTTTGTATTCTGTGTCATTGGTCTTCTGTTTTGTGATATTAACATTGAACAATGTGACTTGTGGCCATTTTGCTCTTATATCATATTCGGCGTTACCCCCCCCCCCCCCCCCCCAGCCATAGAGTAATATGGCTGCTGTGTGAACATGGCCAATGAATATGTTGCTCATTGCAACACTGCAGAAATAAACTCTGACTCATTAAACTGTTTCACCCGCCCCCCATACCCAAACAATATGAACATTAATGTACTTTTTACATTCTCATATTCAAAATTCATGTCAGTATGGTAACTTTCCTGAAGCCCATACCTCTAATGTTTTATAAACATATTTATTATGCATTATAATCTACTTATAATACTGTATATATAGTTATAAGCACTCAATAATGACAAGTATTACAATACTTCCATAATTGCTGGACTTTCAGTCCTTTTTTGTTGTTCCAAGGATTATTGTATTATAACTAGCATAGTTGTAGTACATTATGATTGTATGTATTATACTCACTATTATAATGTATTATAATGTGATGAATTGGTCATTGGGTGCTTTAAGTAAAGTAATGTCATTCCTGGAGGTGTAAGCAGAAAGGTTTTGTGTGGTGTCCTTGCATAGATTTAATGCATTTTTCCACCACTTTACTTAAAGCACTCAATCACACCTTATAGTGACCTATAAAGCTGTTATAATGCAATATGAAGTTATTATACATATGCGAATTATGATACACTATGATCCTGACCATAAGAGTGACCAGTAGTTATGAAGTATTATGATGTATGACCTTATAAGGCATTATAATAGGCGTTATAATTTATAAGTATGGAAGTCCATAGGTCCAAAAATTCTAAAATAAATACCACAATGAAATGAATAAAACCACAATGAAATAAATAAAAAAACGCAATGATATGAATAGAAAATACAATTAAATAAATAAATGTATTTATTTATTGCATTATGTTTTTTATTTAATTGCGTTTTCTTTGTGATTTTAATTTAATTCATTGTTACTTTTCATTTCAACGTTTATGTATTTCATGATGCCACAAGTCAAGTTTTGCAGCTAAACTACAAAAGAACAACTCAAAAGCACTAAAAGACAAATGCGGGGTCGAACAGGAAAGTTACATAATGAAGCTTTAAATGCTGGAGTATTTCAACTTTACAAACTGAACGCTAACATACAAAGTGAGACTTCAACAGTGCTAAGAGACACATGTTGAGGTTAACTGAGTGATGGTGTGTTGACTGATGGTGTAGAGGTCTATTGATCAGACTCCCAGCACAGACATCCCATGTTCAAGTCCCAGTCCTCCTATAGTTCAATGCTAGAGTATTTCAACTTTAATAAATGTAGTTGTTTGACAACGCATGTTCAGGAGACCACCCTCTGCTTATCACGGCCACTCTCCGTTCCCAATCGATTCCCTATCTACCACACTTGCCTTCACTCATTAGCCACTCCCCATTCACAATCACCTGCATCCACTCACCACAGCCAATCCTTGTTGCAATCACCACAGTATAAATACACCTGCCTTCTCTCGACAAACTTGTCCTGCTTCACAACAGACCAAACATGCATGGGTAGTGAGTATTGTGCTTATAGATCGGCTATTTCTGCTATTCATTGCTTTCAATTTGTCATCCCTCTCCACCCAAACCTCCTCCTTCCTTCTCGATTCTCACTCTCCTTCCTTCTGTCTCTATTTCTATTCTCTAGGAGTCCAGGGGGGGCAGTGACGGAGCAGAGACGACCGACCGTTCCCTGCGTAGCAACGATGGCCGTCAGCTCCTGAGACTACGCTACGCCCCCACCCTGAGTCTCGCCCTAACCTTGGGTTCCTCATCCCATTCCACATTCATCTCATTAAACTTAAGTAGAGGTGTGGTCTCTTACTAGTGAACTGAAGCCTAGCATCCACAGTAAGGTGGACTTTTTAAATTGCGAATCAAGTTTAAGTATGAAGGAACAGCGCGGTGCCAAGAAACCCCATTCAAACTTTAAAATGTTCCATCTTACTGTGAACATGTTTGCCTGAAAACAAATCTTTGAAATGTTTCATAGTTTTAGAAATATGCTCCTTTAAAAGTTTTGGCACCTCACAAAACACTTTCACCTAGAAACTCCATTCACACTTTTTATAATTCATCTTACTGTGGACAAATGCTTGAACTTTTTACTTTGAAATGTGTTGTAGTTTTTGAGATTCTTAACTTTTAAAACGTACATTTGAAAACCAGCAAGGACATATTTTCAACTTTTACCTGGGGCTTTTACCTTTATCTAATCTTTCAGTGAATACCAAGCAAGTTAACCCAATAAGTAAGAACCTCTGTCGTGCAGTGGTTTAGATACAAAGCTTGCAACCAGAAGGTTCCCGGATCAAATCCATCCAGGACATTTTCCCAACTTTTACCTGACTCTTGCACCTTATCTAATCTTTCACTCAAGAGCGTACAAGAGACCAGAGAAAATATGAATCATGGTGGAACAGTGGTTAAGATACAGGCCTTGCAACCTCTGGAGTCTTGGGCCTTAAGTCCCAAGACTCAAGGCCCAAAAGAGAAATTTGATGTCTCCGCGGGAGTAATTGGTTCGACTCCAGACCCCAAAGAAGGTGAACTGACTGTAATGATTCAAAATGTCATATATAGAATAGAAACCCCATTCAAACTTTAAAATGTTCATCCTAATATGGACATGTTTGCCTGAAAAGGGATCTTTGAAATGTTTCATTGTTTTAGAATAGTACTCCTTTAAAAGTTCAGAGATTTATAATGGAGGTCGATGGAAGATTTTGGGACCTCAAAAAAATACTTTCACCTAGAAACTCCATTCACAGTTCAAAAATTCCACCTTACTGTGGGCATGCATCCTTGAGATGTTTTACTTTTAAATGATTTGTAGTTTTTGAAATATTTAACTTTAAGCGCCCAATGCATTGGCAATGGCAAAATGGACATTTACCTTTATCTAATCTTTCATTGAAGACCACGCAAGTGAAAAGATTGAGTAAGATCCACTGGGGTGCAGTGGTTTAGATACAGGGCTTGTAACCAGAATGTTCACAGTTCAAAACCAACTAGGACATTTTTCCAACTTCTACCTGACTCTTGCACCTTTATCTAATCTTTCACTGAAGAATGTGCAAGAGACCTGAAAAAGTATTAACCATGCTCGAGCAGTGGTTAAACTCCTAACAGGTTTTTGGGGGGAGGATTTTGGCCTCCACACTTAGTGATTTTTTCGGATTTAACTTTCGTTTCGGTGGTAACCAACTTAAGTTTCGGTAGTTTGATTACAAAATGTAAGTTGTGTAAAAAATAATCTGACTATACTAAGTTGTTATTTGTTTGTTTAAGTCAGGTTATACTCTACTCAGTCATAAGTTTACAAAATGTACTAAAGTACAGTGAACGTCTGTGCGGTTTGTCTTCATCACTGAAAATAACGTACATGTAAACAGATATAAAACTGCTGTCATGTGCATTTGGGGTGAAGAAACACAACCATTTCACTCCTAATAGTACCTATTTGATTTGACATCCTGACTTGCTGCTGTGGCTGAGGCTTGAACCTGTTACCTGCGGCTCACTAGTCAGTGACTCTATCCATTCACCTACAGCTGTTTCCCTGGAATCTGTGGTTCTAAAACGCTTTGTCGTCAACCCTTACCCCTGTCGATCCAATTATTAGGAATTGTACCCTCTGTCTCCTTTCCATCCTCCAACCACACATCCCTGGCATAAATGACCTGAAAAAGACAGCACAAACATGTTAGTGCAATATCAGAAAATAAATGACGTGAACCATAGTCAACAAGCCTTTTCTGTCATTATCTACTTGCTCTTCAATCCACAGTGGGCCACCACAGATCCCCACAGATCCAGTGGTGGCCCACAGGTGTAAGAGCCTGACTGAGAAACAGAAGGTTATGAGTTTGATTCTTAATCCTGATATTGTGTGAAATTTAAATAACTATATAGATATATTCTTTTTATGGTTATCATTTATGTTTTAAATGTATATCTCTTTCATGGAGGGCCCTGGTACTAGATCTTTTCACATTGGGGTCAATTTGGACAACAAAATGTTTTAGAACCACAGGTTCTAAGGAGACCACTGTAGGTGAATGGATAGAATGACTGACTAGTGAGCCAAAGGTACCAGGTTCAAGGCTCAACTATGGCATCAAGTCAGGATGTCCCTGAGCAAGACATTTCAAACTGCTCCTCTGAGGGCAGACATCAACTGTGTAAAGCTGAATTTCCCCCAAAGGATCAATTAGGTATTATTATTAGGAGTGAAATGGTCCAACTGCACAGGACAGCAGTTTTGTCTGGTTACATGTATGGAGACAAACCGCAGACACAACTTATTCAAGTCTTACTTAAACAAATAATAATTATTTAAACTTTTTTCATTTTTTTACACAACTTGTATTTTGTAAAGCTTGACTTTCCTTTCATATTCAAACATTATTTTAATCACAGTGCCGTGGCTAGTGGATCTGTCTGGTGAACCAGAGGTCCTGGGTACCATTTCAGGTCAACAATGTGTGTGCCTTAGAATGATTTGAGACTGCTAGTTGTTAAAGTGCAGAGGACACATTTCACATATGTACATAACAGTATATACTTAACAAGCACACTGATGTTATTATCACTACTTATTCTGCCAGTTTTTTTTACATCTAACTCCTTCATACGTTTAGCTACAAACTTCATTCCAACTCTACAACATATTCAAACTCAGTACTTGAGTCAAAGTATAGACACCCCTGGTTAAACATTACTCAACAACAAGTGAAAGTAGCTCACAGTTCTAATACATAAAATATAAATAATAAATAATAGCACATCTACAAGCTCACAGCAGCAGTTTTTACTATATTTAGCCTAAATAATGTAGTATTGTTCCTAGAAACGTAGTGTCAAAAGTCTTCGAAATGTTGGGGAGTGAAAGTCAAAATACAAATGTTAAAATATGCTCAATGGGTTGAGACGCAGTATACATGATCCAGAGGATGAGTTCAGAAACAAGTTATAACCACCAGGAAACCTGTAACTCTCAGCCAACAGCATAGCTCAACTGGTAGAGCGTCTCTCCAATAACATGACTTGACTTGACTGGGTTCGATTCCCACTCGAGTTAAGTGTCCAAGGTAACTTGGGGACACCTGGGACACTTGACTCGAGAGGGAATTGAACCCAGTCAAGTCATTGGACAGACGCTCTACCAGTTGAGCTATGCTGTAGGCTGAGAGTCACAGGTTTCCTGGTGGTATATAACTAACTCATATACTTACTAATAGTGTCTATATTATAGATTATAGTGTGTCAATATTATAGTGTCTCTATATTATAGTGTTAGTGTCACTATAATATAGTGTCTATATTATATATAGTGTCAATGTCTATATTATAGTGTCTCTCTAGCACCGCCCCCTTCCTCTCTGACTCTGCCCTTTCCCCTCTAGCTCCACCCCTTCCTCTCTGGCTCTGCTCGTCCCTCAATCTTTCTGTAATATTTCAGCTGCCCGTTTATACCGTTTATATTTGTTCTATAACCCCTCCGCTTTATTGTCTGGAAACCACGGGGGAAGAAGCCCCCGCGCCCACTCCCTGCACCCTCTCTTGAGTGAGTAACCTATCTGACCAACACAGGTACTCTAGCCATTAGCCCTATAGTGTGGGACTGTGCCAACTAGTCCTAGCCACGCTAGTACTTGTGACCCTGACTTAGTCCACTGCGCCATCAGTAGCCCTGAAATTCAATGCTTTCTGTGTTGATTTTAAGGGTTTCAGGGTGTGTGGGTTCAAGCCTCACTCACTCCTTACCCTGAACCTCTTCTGTAAAGGAAAGGGAACGGTTTAGGGCAAAGAGTGAGTGGGGCTTAAACCCACGGCCTCTTGATATGTAGGCAGTGTGTCTACACACTGACCATCAGCTGCCTTGCTATGAATGGTCTTCATTCCTTTTTGGGGAACAACACACAACAGTACTTTAAAAAAAGAAAAAGAAATTCACAGCATATATTACTTTGTCTATGGTTTGCTGTGTTGTTACTTGTCTAGATGTTTCAATGTTAATGAACACCAATGGAAACAAGCTTTTCTGTCATTGCCTATTTGGCCTTATAATCTTGGCATGGCACAGTGGCCCACTGGATAAAGAGCCTGCCTGAGAAACAAAAGGTTATGAGTTTGATTCTTAACCATGACATTGTGTGAAAATATCAACACATTAAATAGATATATTTTTTTTTAAGTTTTAAATATAAATCTTTTTCATGGGGGGCCCTGATACTACATCTCATTGGGCTCCACTGACAAATAAAAGTCAATTTGGGGGGGGGGTCCTTGAAAACTAAATGTTTTAGAACCACAGATCAAGGTAATATACAGTACCACATAATACTGTAGGGTCCACAACATCAAGGTAATATACAGTACCACATAATACTGTAGGGTCCACAACATCAAGGTAATATACAGTACCACATAATACTGTAGGGTCCACAACATCAAGGTAATATACAGTACCACATAATACTGTAGGGTCCACAACATCAAGGTAATATACAGCAGGAAGGTCTACACGACCGAAACGTTGTTATATTAATAAAAACCTCTCTTGAACGTGCAAGTGGCAGTGTGCGGGAATATCTTTCCAGATTGATCTCACCTACGGTCTCTTGTCCTAACCCTCGTCCCAGGTGGGCCCAGCGGGCTCTCAGTTCGGGATCCTGGCCTGTCTGTTTGTGGAGCTGATCCAGAGCTGGCAGATCCTGGCTCAGCCGCGGAGGGCCTTCATCAAGCTGCTCTGCGTGGTGCTCTTCCTCTTCGCCTTCGGCCTGCTGCCCTGGATCGACAACTTTGCCCACATGTGGGGTTTCATCTCCGGCTTCTTCCTGTCCTTTGCCTTCTTGCCCTACATCAGCTTCGGCCGCATGGACATGTACCGCTGTCAGATCATGATCTTCCTGGTGGTGTTCGTGGGGCTCTTCGCGGGCCTCGTGGTGCTCTTCTACGTGTACCCCATCAAGTGCGAGTGGTGCGAGCTGATCACGTGCATCCCCTTCACGGACAAATTCTGCGAGAAGTACGACCTCAGCGCTCACCTCCACTGAAGCCATGGAAAGCTGGAGTGCACAGGGGACAGGGACATCAGGTACAGAGACGTGGACCGACCCGATGGCGTCAACCGGTGTCTCCATGTCTCTGCTCTGCCCCCGTGTGGCTGGGAGGGCGGCGGGAAGTGGATCGCTCCCTTCTCTGTGAACTGAAATATGCTTGTATTTCTATTTTTAACTCTGTCTCTATTATTTCCTGTAATCACGTTCCTTCCCCCCCGATTATTGTCACTCCTTTACCGTGCAGTGAAATCAGGGTATGGTGGCACTGCCACATCTCCTTTACTCTGCAGTGAAACCAGGGTATGGTGGCACTGCCACATCTCCTTTACTGTGCAGTGAAATGTCCATTTTCCGCATTGACAATGCATTGGGCGCTTAAAGTTAAATATCTCCAAAACAACAAATGATTTCAAAGAAAAAATCTCAAGCATGCATGTCCACAGTAAGGTGGAATTTTTTAACTGTGAATGGAGTTTCTAGGTGAAAGTGTTTTTTTGAGGTCCCAAAATCGTCCATCGACCTCCATTATAAATCTCTGAACTTTTAAAGGAGTACAATTCTAAAACTATTAAACATTTCAAAGATTCCTTTTCAGGCAAACATGTCCACAGCAAGATGAACATTTTAAAGTATGAATGAGGTTACTAGGCGTAAGTATGTAGTTGTAAGCCTACTTTTAAATGTCCATTTTCCGCATTGACAATGCATTGGGCGCTTAAAGTTAAATATATCCAAAACTACAAATGATTTCAAAGAAAGAATCTCAAGCATGCATGTCCACAGTAAGGTGGAATTTTTGAACTGTGAATGGAGTTTCTAGGTGAAAGTGAAAGTGGACTTAGTACATTTCTGTTTTTTCACCATTTTGTCACTACCGAAACCTTTGTGTCACTACCGAAACATCCAAGTTAAATCCGAAAAAAGTGTGGAGGCCAAAGTCGTCCCCCCAAAAACCTGTTAGGAGTACGTTTCAGGCAATTTAGAGTTGATTGGTAGTACTTTGTAGTGACACTTTTTTTGGTCCCTAACATTCATCGAGCTCTGGACTTAGTACATTTATTTTTTCACCATTGGGTCACTACCGAAACGAAAGTTTGTCACTACCAAAACGAAAGTTAAATCCGAAAAAATCACTAAGTGTGGAGGCCAAAATCGTCCCCCCAAAAACCTGTTAAGAGTACGTTTCAGGCAATTTAGAGTTGATTGGTAGTACTTTGTAGTGACTTTTTTTTTGGTCCCTAACATTCATCGAGCTCTGGACTTAGTAAATTTATTTTTTCACCATTTACCGAAACGAAAGTTGGTCACTACCGAAACGAAAGTTAAATCCGAAAAAATCACTAAGTGTGGAGGCCAAAATCGTCCCCCCAAAAACCTGTTAGGAATATGTTTCAGGCAATTTAGAGTTGATTGGTAGTACTTTGTAGTGACTTTTTTTTGGTCCCTAACATTCATCGAGCTCTGGACTTAGTCAATTTATTTTTTCACCATTTACCGAAACGAAAGTTGGTCACTACCGAAACGAAAGTTAAATCCGAAAAAATCACTAAGTGTGGAGGCCAAAATCGTCCCCCCAAAAACCTGTTAGGAGTACGTTTCAGGCAATTTAGAGTTGATTGGTAGTACTTTGTAGTGACTTTTTTTTGGTCCCTGTAGCAACTCATAATGTAATAACGGCTCATAATGTAATAATGGTTCATAATGTAATAATTTAAATGTAATAAAAACTCATAATGTAATAATCAGCTCATAATGTAATAAAAGAATTAGCGCATAACGTAATAACAGATTTTTCTATAATGTAATGTGGGAATCTAGGTGACTGGTGCACCCACTGCACCTGACCACCATGACCAGGAAGTATAAAAGCCAGCTCCTCCCAGTAGAGAGCCATTTGTCTCTGCTGTAGGCAGCATGGTTCATGCAGGGAGAAGGAGAACACATGGTAGGCCAAAAACTGAACCTTGTAGATCTGCTACTTTGTGCGACCCTTTTGTTTGTTGTAGCTCATGCTAATGTTTAGCTTATTGTTTGAGCACATGTTACTACTGGCTTTTGTTTGTTTGGTTGCCTATTTTCTGTTGAGCACATGGAGGCTTCCCATTCTCTTTAGCACTTTAATTTAGCCAACAGCATTGTGTTTTATTATCTTTTAATGCATTTATTTATTATTTCAGTTTTTACAAATGAAGTGACCTCCTGGTGGTGTCTGTTCTGTTCTGTCTGCCCTACCTGGAGACACGGGTAAAGCAGTATCTTATGCATTGCCTTTTTGTGGATTTTAATGTATTTTAGTTTGTAACATCACTGTCTTCTTTTATACAGCAGCTCTGGTGTTGAGGTTGCCCCCTCGCCTTGGCCTTATATTGTGTGCACCGTTACTGCAACACAAAGTAGGTTTTAAGCTGTTTTGTTCTTTTAATGATTTGAATATAATGTTTTATAGTGTGATACTAGGGCTGGCAACTAATGCGTTTTGTTTGTCTCCTTAAAGGGACCACACCGGCCACTGTTTTCCACTGTTAATTTACTCTTTTTGTTTTGTTTGTTTGAGCCATCTAGCCAAGGTACACTGTAGGCATAGGTTTTAACATTTATCCATATTGGCATATTTTAACTGTTTCTCTCCTCTGTTCTGTTACAGTTTAATTCATGTAACCCTGTTCAAGGCCGGGTCCGCCCTGCTGCACACGGCTCTCCTCTCAGCTTGGGACTGCACTGGGGACCCCTTTGGTTTTATTGGTGTGTATTCATATAACCTGGCACTGCATGTTTTGTATTTGAGTTTTGTATTTATATTGCATGATTTCTTTGAGGCCTGTCCCCTTTTCTTTTCCCCTAGTTATTTTGGTATTCACTGTGTGCACCCGCCCTTCCTTATAATGTGAGAGGTAACTGTTAGATTGCCATTTTAATACTAAATACCTTGCCTTAAATACCTTAATTGTCGTGCTAGTTTGTAATAGACAGTGATGTGTTTTGTAATTTTATGGTAATAAAGTTGTTATATTTTTCCACAAACTGCCTCTAGTAAAATAATTGTTCCTGTTTAAGGGAAGTTGAACAGAATAAGGTTTAAGGGTTCCTCCTGCCCCCTCCACAAGCGGGAGGTGGCGTAGTCAGGCATATTACAGTGGTAAAAGCAAAGCAAAGTTTGTTGTTTACCCAGGGTGTCGGACTAAGTACGAAACTTGTTTCCAGCCGGACCCTGCATGGAAGCCTTGCTCAAGGGCTATTCAGCGGTGATTCATGATTGATGTGATGAATTGGGGAATCGAACTAGGGACCTTCCGGTATCAAGGCCGCCCCTCTAACCACTAGGCCACCGCTGCCAGTTACTACAGTAATAATGTGTTACATTATAAATCTCACGTGGCCGCTTATAATGTAATAAAAGTTCATAATGTAATAATGTCTCATATTGTTGAGAAAAGTAAAGTGTTACATCATAATAATCATTATCAGTATCATGGTCAGTATCAGTATCATGGTCAGTATCATGGTCAGTATCATGGTCAGTACCATGGTCAGTATCAGTATCATGGTCAGTACCATGGTCGGTATCATGGTCAGTATCATGATCAGTATCATGGTCTGTATCATGGTCAGTTTCATGGTCACAATGATACTGGCCATGATGCCGACCATAATTAACCATGATACTGGCCATGATACTGGCCATGATACCGACCATGATACTGGCCTTGATACTGACATTAAACTGACCATGATACTGACACGATACTAACCATGATACGTATATGATACTGACATTATATTGACATGATACTGACCATGATACTGACCATGATACTGACATTAAACTGGCCATGATACTAACCATGATACTGACCATGATACTGACATTAAACTGACCATAATACTGTCATGATACTGACCATGATACTGACCATGATGCTGACATTCTACAGACCATGATACTGACCATGATACGTACATAATACTGACATTATACCGACCATGATACTGACCATCATACTTGCCAGGAAACAACAATTTGAACCGTTATTGTCTCCGCCAGGCCGAAAGGCATGGCTAGAGAGTATGTTTTACCCCTGTCTGTCCGTCCGTCCGTCCGTGTGTCTGTTAGCCCGGCCGCTGCGAAACTGTGCACACACACTCCCTGGATGCCAAAGCCGAACATCTGCCCCAAAATTTTCAGATTGTCCTGTTATAGCGCCACCAGGAGGCCGATTTGTGCAAAACACATTTTTGGATATCACTCCTACAGATTTTGTCCAAACCTCACGCAAATCGGTACACAGTATCTATATAGTCATGTGATCAACACGGGTCTCTCCGATTTTTATATTCTATCCTGATTGGCTAAGATTGGCTTCCAAAGTTTGCAGGATTGGTTCGTTTTGAACAAAATGCCTCAAATCATCAACGCAGTGTGCGATTGCCGTGAAATTTTGCGCACACCTTCCCACTAGGCCGAGGAAGAAATGGCACCCTTTTCACATTGGCCTGTTATAGCGCCACCAGCAGGTCTAATTTAGCAAAACACATTTTTGGAACAAAATGCCTCAAATCATGAATGCAGTGTCCGATTGAAAGGCCTAAGAAGAAATAGCACCCTTTTCACATTGGCCTATTATAGCGCCACCAGGAGGCCACAATAACCTCCCCCCTGACCTGGCGGAGACCTGTGCTCCGGGGAGCACTTTTTCTGGTTACATTATGCAGTGTTATTACATTATGAGTGGCTACGCAAGATTCTTAATGTAACACATTATTACATTATGGGCTCATGATTTTATTACATTATGAGCTGATTATTACATTATGAGCTTTTATTACATTTAGTTTATTACATTATGAGCTTTTATTACATTTCGTTTATTACATTATGAGCTTTTATTACATTTCGTTTATTACATTATGAGCCGTTATTACATTATGAGTTGCTGTAGCAACTCATAATGTAATAACTGCTCATAATGTAATACATTTACAGTAATAAACCGGGCTAACGGTGCCAGAGATTAGCTGTTCACAGACGGACGGACGGACAGACGGACAGGGGTAAAACATACTCTCTCGCCATGCCTTTCGGCCTGGCGGAGACAATAACGGCTCAAATTGTTGTTTCCTGGCAAGTATGATGGTTAGTATCATGGTCGGTATAATGTCAATATCATGTACGTATCATGGTCTGTAGAATGTCAGTTTCATGGTCAGTATCATGGTCAGTTTAATGTCAGAATCATGGTCAGTATCATGGTTAATTATGGTCAGTATCATGGTGACCATGAAACTGACCATGGTACTGACAATGATACTGATACTGACCATGATACTGACCATGGTACTGACCATGGTACTGATACTGACCATGATACTGACCATGGTATGGACCATGATACTGATACTGACCATGGTACTGACCATGGTACTGATACTGACCATGATACTGACCATGGTACTGACCATAATTAACCATGATACTGACCATGATAATGATACTGACCATTTGTGGTATTGCTCTATGACCATACTAGCGGCCAGGCATCAGTGAATCAGGCACGGAAGCAGCTATTCACCTAGAAGGGCAGAACAATTGATGGACTCCCCCCAACACGAGCTGCACTGATTCAACATACAAAGAGGGCAGCCTACCAAGCTGGCCACTGCTGGGGACAGGCGATGGTTGCAGCCCCTGAACTCCCATCCCCAGGTGAATGGGGGTGGAAGAGGAAGGAGACAGGTGAATGCAAATAATTTAATCCACTTCTTTACACTTGTAAACCTGTGATCTGACAATAAAGCTGATTCTAATTTTGACAGGAGGATGGGAAGTGCACTGGACCACACAGAAGCGAGCCTGGCCTGTCGGGAACTCTTCCGCTGTGGTTGCAAAAAGGGATGCAGTGGACAATGCAGATGTGTTAAGACAGCACTTCAGTGTACTGCCCTTTGCTACTGTGGTGGACTGTGCAACTAACATTGTGTAGATTATCTGGCTTTATTGAATAGACCCCTTAACAGACGACGTCACACTGCTAAGAACCAATATGTGCGGAACCAGTATGTGCGCAATGAAACCCATTCTATCAGGTCTCGCTAGGACGCACCTCACTAGCCAACACACAAGAGGGGGTTGGGGTGTATTTGCGCTGGGTGAAACCAGCGCAAATAATTGGTCTATATGCCATTATGCTATGACTCATGAGTACTCTGTCTTTGTTGTGTCTTATAGTCCATTTAAAATAATTATGCAATGCGACTACTAATAAAAGAGTGAAAACAGTGAAGTACTGCATTCTTGACTCTCACGTGTCAGTTTGAAAACATGTAGGCTACTGTACTACATCATTACATATTTTGATGGGTTTACAATTATTGAATTAACTGAATGCCAGATATATGTAGTTAGGTAGTAGCATGTTGTAAATAGTACCACTGTATTCCTCATCCTTGAAAATGTAGGATTAGTCACCAGAATCAAGATCCTAGGTGGTCTAGCACCTGAGTTATTGGTAAAATGACAGCAGGTGACGGCCATTTTGGAAAATGGCTGCCATAGTTACCACAGGACAAAACTGCGATGGCCCTATAGCCAAAAATGTTCCTTATGGCATGCCCTAACGGTGTGCCAAATGTCATGCTTTTATCGTAAAGTGTACGATTTTTGCTCGAAACGGCCGGACTAATATTGTGTTGAGTTTATGGACGGTTAGCTTGGTTTGTTATCGGTTCATGAAATACAGATTGAAAAGTATTATAAAAAAATGACAAACATCACTGAGTGTTAATTAGGTGTGTAAGCCTATTAGTGATCTGTTTAATGTTTTGTTTCAAATACACTTTCTTTTCTCTTTTTATCCCACGATTTTTGTATCCCATTTTTTTCACCCAGTGCCAATTGACTAAGCTGTAATCCTGGGCACTACTCTCCCTCTGCCAGCCTGGGGGAGAGCCCCGAACTGAGCTCAATGAGCTTGTAGAACTGCTATTAAAAAATATATGTATTGAATATGTATATTCTTTTAAAGCGAACATTTGTAACTCAAATCTTTGCTTCTAGGCGGGGGTCCCTGGAACAACATGGTCTCCCCTACGTCCGTGTTCAAATACATATCACTTTGGGGGTCCTTGACATGAAAAAGTTTGAGAACCACTGATATAGCATCATTTTTTAAAACAATTTGTAGACTCCCTCAGAAGCAAAGATTTGAGTTACAAATGTCCACTTAAAAATATATAAATATATATTCAACAATTTGCACATATTTTCACGACAAAGATAGCATATCTACAAGCGCATAGCCAGCCAAGGATATGAAGACTGACAGAGGAATTCCCCCAATCACATGACACCCCTCTACTACTTGCCCCGCCCGTTCTCTGTCTCTGCCACATTCTCTGCTGTGAATCCCTATTCCCACAGAACCAACCTGGCAACCTGCACTGCAGCTGCACTGCAGGAGAGATCACTGAGAGTGACAGAGTCACAGAGCCCAAACAAATTAATACTAATCTAAATACATATGGAAGCCACACAAGACAGCACACACACCTTGCCCATCATCTCAGTCTTGCCAGAGGGCTAAGCGTTCCTTTCTGATAACATTGGTGAGTTGCTACAAACTTTTGTTAGCTACTTTAGCAGCTAAGCAGGTGTTTTGTAGTGATACAAGGACAGGACCATTGCTAAAAATGCATTGCTTGATTTGTTTACCTCTTGTTCAGCATAAGGTATATTGAAGGACTTTGAATGAAAGAAATGTATTTCTGCAACAAAGGAATGTGGTGCTATGGATAATAAGAACAAACTAAACCAGAGTTGAGTTTGCTACTCTTTCTGTAAAGTGTGTTGAAAATGAAAGGTTTGAATTGTACATAGCAAAGGAAGGTATTTGATATGACTGTATTTCATACATTATGGTTAAAAACACGTCATTATAAGCACTTGAAAAAGGTTAAAAAACGTGTTTCATGAGTTTAAAAACAACTGCTAAAAAAGAAAAAAGACAAGTTCATTAGAATAAGTGATGATGTCGAAGTCATCTGCCTTAATTCATTGTAAAGTAATTATAGTAATGCTGACTGATCGTCAAAGCCATGTTAAAAAGCACTTTCAGTACAGTTTGAATGTTCTATTATTTAAATTTGGAGCTTAAGTGAGCTAGTGTTATGATAGCCACCTGTTGTTCTTACACACAGTATGGGAAACTAACAGAGTCTTTTATTTGTTTTTGTACTGTCTTGCCAGTTCTTACGTTGATCTTTGGATCGTAATCAATTCATGATCAGTTCAAGTCTTATATCTTTCGGTGGGGACCGCTACACACAACTTGATGAAATTATCTGAAAATTCCAATGCACTGCATGATTCTTTGATGCCTCTTATTCCACATGATGAACAAGAAAGGCAAAATGATTGGTTCTCAAAGGTCAATAAATATAAAGATGGATTCATTAAAGATGTTGATGCCTGGTTCTCAGTAGCCAGAGGACCCCCAAGCCAACCTCAGCTAGAGGCTCATGACAGGCCTACTGAAAGGCCCCAGCAGCAGAAGTAAAAGTAAAGCAAGTAAAAGTCTGGAATTCAAAATGTACTCGAGTTAAAAGTACAGAAGTATTGGCATAAAAATGTACTTTTTGCAGAAATGTCCCATTTCAAGTTTTCAAAATGTATAAAAATCTTTTGAAAATAGCAGATCTACAAGCTCACAATGTGTCGCATCGCGATGCATTATGAGCTTGTAGATCGGCTATAACTATTTTCAAAAGGTTTTTATGCATTTGAAAACTTGAAAAGGGACATTCTACATGAGTACTTTTACTTTTGGTACTTTAAGTACATATACTTTGGTACTTTATGCCATTACTTTTTTACTTTTACTCAAGTCAATTTAGAATTCTGGTTTTACTTACGTATTTCTATATTGCAGTATTGATTGTTTTACTTAAGTAAAACATTTGAGTACTTTTTCCACTACTGGTCTATCAGAGGTGTCAATTGGGTATAGCAAGGTATGGCATTATTTTCAATCATACATGCAAGCATTAAAAGGATATGCTGCTTGCTATTTTCCAAATGGAATAGTTACAAGACATGTGCTTCATAAAATAAAATCATGAATGTGATCTATGTCTACAGCATTGATTATTATGTTATTAAATTACTGTAAAATAACTACAAATTCAAATTAGAACAAAATGATGGCTTTCACAAGGTATTATATTCTCCACAACACTTGTATTCCCTCTATCTTGACAAATGGTATATTCCCCGGTTCAGTAGGTCAGCACAGGTTAGAGAGTTAGATCCCAGTCTATTCAGCCAAAACCAAAGCATTTAAAACCCTTGCTGCCATTTCTGTTGTTGTGCCAGGCAAGCATTGTCTGTAAGTGTGACTCTATTGATTATTAACTCCTTAGACCTGTATTAGTTAACTTTGTTGTGTGAAGGTGATTTGGGATGTCTTCTTATGCTTAGATTTACACAACCATGTGGGTTACATAAGTTGTTGTTTGTGTTATTTTTCTTTTGAGAGATTATTGTTTAATGGGATTTGGTACAGTGCCGTGCTGTCTAATTTGTGGTTATGACGGATATGTTGTAACTAATCAACTGCACCACAAATGATCTGTGTTTATTAGTATGGACTATAGTAATCTCCCAACTTTATTCTTCTTCTTCTTTCTTTCTAGATAATCTGTATTTTGCCGCGCTACTCCTCCCACAGTTTGTGCCTGAGAGACTGCACAGTATGCTTATTTAGTCTGCCGATCACATAATCACCTCTGTGTCCTGTACAGACCACCATCGAAGGCCGGTCTCTTGATGTGGGACCTGAGACGAGGGCGTGGCTGCACGTCATTGAGCTGGACGTCTAACGATGACACACGAAAGAAAAGGACGCCTGAGTATCACTTCTGTTTGTAATCTATGTAATATCTGTTTGTTTATGTTTGTAATATATGTTTCATTTTGTTGATTTGCAGTGACCTTTGGAGTTGCATCATGGCGAGGTAACTACACAATCCAAACCGCACACACACACAGGCACACCGGAAAAAAGTGGAGTGGATTCCTGGAGCTATCCCCCCCCCCCTCCTCTCTCACACAAACACGGTGTACAGCTGGTTGCCTCATTCATTCGTTCGCCACCACGGTAAAGGTCGTGGGGCATTTTTATTTTGTCTTTATTTCATTTTGGTTAACCAAGGTTTCAATACATTTGTGAATAACCTGTTTTGAAGGAACAGTGGGTTGTGAATAGTGACTTTCTGTGAACTGACACTGAACTGCGTGGTATTGGACAAACTGTGGACTGGATTGGGGATTATTTTACAATACAAAGTCAAACTGAGGTTTTTTGTGTCTGTGTATTTCATTCATTCTGTTGTTTATTGAGTTGAAGGTATTCTTTTGTGGGTAATCAATCCCTGGTTTCAGGTTTTAAGGTTCATTTGGTTCTACTAATTGTGCATTTAAATCCTGTGTAAGGTTGGCTTTTAAAAAAGTGTTTTTTTTTGTCCAGACTGGACTAAATTCGTGTTAGGCTTTGGCCTAACTGGCACCCCAAACAGTAATATCAAAGCTAAACCGTTACATAAAAAGTGGCACCCCAGATGTTTAAAAGGACCTCAATCTCAAGCAAAAACAACTGAGTTCACAGGTGCAAAACCGGATCATTTTCAACAAACAAAGGAACAAACAAGCAAAACTGTGCAAACAAGCTCAGTGGGAAATAACAATTTTATTTATTCAAACGCGATCAAAAAGGGAACATTTGCAATTTCAAAATGGAAAAGTTTGATGGAAACTTGTGGGTCTTTGATGAAATAGAAACTCAGCACCCGTGTTGGTGTCAAACCCACCACCCTCAAACAAATCATCACCACCACCACCACCCTCAAACAATGTCAACTCAAGCTAACCAGCCTCAAATATATGAACCGGATGGAAATTCACCTGCAGTAAGTGAAATAAATCAGATCAATGAACCGGATGGAAATTCACCTGCAATAAGTGAAATAAATCAGATCAATGAACCGGATGGAAATTCACCTGCAATAAGTGAAATAAATCAGATCAATGAACCGGATGGACATTCAACTGCAATGAGTGAGCATGAACTGGAAATTGAAACGCCATACTGAAGTTCTGAGTGTTGTAAATACTGCTCTGCCCCTATTGTACACAATTTGGAACACACTCAATCATCAGTAGCAACATGCTTGAACAATCTGGAGACCATGAATACAGAAATATTAACACTACTTCAGTGGCTGGAACTGCTGTTCAAACCACACTACAAACCAGTTCTCCTGTCATACCACCTACTGCACCATCTGGTAAGGCGCATCAACATCTGCAGTCCACGCTACGCACTGGTGGAGGTACACGTCGGGAGAACGTACAAGGTGACCTGCGAGGAGGATTTATGGGCAAATCTCCCATTAAACTCCAATTAACCACCTTTGGACAGCGTGAGGACACCTCAGATCTATTGCGTTATTTGGAAAAGTGCCGTGACTTTCTCGCCATGCAGCCCCTGTTGGATGAGGAACTCATTGTGACACTCAGGAATGTGTTTCATGGCACTGCCAGAGACTAGTGGGATGTAGTAGGCCAGGAGACCAACACCTGGGCGTGTTGGTCTATGAGGACGAATTGGCTGAGAGTTCGAACCCGAGTACAGGGTGAAGACGAAAGCCTTAGACATTTTGCCTATATGTACAGGTCTCTGTGCCAACGTTGGCAGCCTCAGATCAGTGAGGAGGACGTCATTAAACTCATTTTAGAGAATGTGAATCCTAAACTCACAAGCCAGCTGCGAAGCAGTGGAGTGAACACGGTGGATTGCGTTGGTTCGACTTGGACAACAACTAAACAACAACTTTATTTTGACGCGCTATTCCTCCCACAGTTTGGGCCTGACAGACTGCAGTATGCTTATGCAGACTGCCTATCACATAATCACCTCTGTGTCCTGTACAGGCCACCATCGGAGGCCGGTCTCTTTGATGTGGGACCTGAGACGAGGGCGTGGCTGCACGTCATTGAGCTGGACATCTGATGATGACACACGAAAGAAGGAAAACGCCTGCGTATCACTTCAGTTTTTAATATATTGTAATATATGTATTATCTGTTTGTTTATGTTTTTAATATATGTTTCATTTTGTCTCTGTTGATTTTCAGTGACCTTTGGAGTTACATCATGGCAAGGTAACGACACAATCCAAACCCCTACCAAAGTGTGTATGTGTGCGCGATTTAGTGTTGACTATAGTAGACTATAGATCTTCCGGGTTTCTTCTTCTTTCTTTCAAGATAAAGTTTATTTTGCCGCGCTACTACTCCCACAGTTTGGGCCTGAAAGACTGCACAGTATGCTTATGCAGACTGCCTATCACATAATCACCTCTGTGTCCTGTACAGGCCACCATCGGAGGCCGGTCTCTTTGATGTGGGACCTGAGACGAGGGCGTGGCTGCACGTCATTGAGCTGGACATCTGATGATGACACACGAAAGAAGGAAAACGCCTGCGTATCACTTCAGTTTTTAATGTATTGTAATATATGTATTATCTGTTTGTTTATGTTTTTAATATATGTTTCATTTTGTCTCTCTGTTGATTTTCAGTGACCTTTCGAGTTACATCATGGCAAGGTAACGACACAATCCAAACCCCTACCAAAGTGTGTATGTGTGTGCGATTTAGTGTTGACTATAGTAGACTATAGATCTTCCGGGTTTCTTCTTCTTTCTTTCAAGATAAAGTTTATTTTGCCACGCTACTACTCCCACAGTTTGGGCCTGACAGACTGCACAGCCTCTGTGTCCTGTACAGGCCACCATCGGAGGCCGGTCTCTTTGATGTGGGACCTGAGACGAGGGCGTGGCTGCACGTCATTGAGCTGGACATCTGATGATGACACACGAAAGAAGGAAAACGCCTGCGTATCACTTCAGTTTTTAATATATTGTAATATATGTATTATCTGTTTGTTTATGTTTTTAATATGTTTCATTTTGTCTCTCTGTTGATTTTCAGTGACCTTTCGAGTTACATCATGGCAAGGTAACGACACAATCCAAACCCCTACCAAAGTGTGTATGTGTGCGCGATTTAGTGTTGACTATAGTAGACTATAGATCTTCCGGGTTTCTTCTTCTTTCTTTCAAGATAAAGTTTATTTTGCCGCGCTACTACTCCCACAGTTTGGGCCTGACAGACTGCACAGTATGCTTATGCAGACTGCCTATCACATAATCACCTCTGTGTCCTGTACAGGCCACCATCGGAGGCCGGTCTCTTTGATGTGGGACCTGAGACGAGGGCGTGGCTGCACGTCATTGAGCTGGACATCTGATGATGACACACGAAAGAAGGAAAACGCCTGCGTATCATATCAGTTTTTAATATATTGTAATATATGTATTATCTGTTTGTTTATGTTTTTAATATATGTTTCATTTTGTCTCTCTGTTGATTTTCAGTGACCTTTCGAGTTACATCATGGCAAGGTAACGACACAATCCAAACCCCTACCAAAGTGTGTATGTGTGCGCGATTTAGTGTTGACTATAGTAGACTATAGATCTTCCGGGTTTCTTCTTCTTTCTTTCAAGATAAAGTTTATTTTGCCACGCTACTACTCCCACAGTTTGGGCCTGACAGACTGCACAGTATGCTTATGCAGACTGCCTATCACATAATCACCTCTGTGTCCTGTACAGGCCACCATCGGAGGCCGGTCTCTTTGATGTGGGACCTGAGACGAGGGCGTGGCTGCACGTCATTGAGCTGGACATCTGATGATGACACACGAAAGAAGGAAAACGCCTGCGTATCACTTCAGTTTTTAATATATTGTAATATATGTATTATCTGTTTGTTTATGTTTTTAATATATGTTTCATTTTGTCTCTCTGTTGATTTTCAGTGACCTTTCGAGTTACATCATGGCAAGGTAACGACACAATCCAAACCCCTACCAAAGTGTGTATGTGTGCGCGATTTAGTGTTGACTATAGTAGACTATAGATCTTCCGGGTTTCTTCTTCTTTCTTTCAAGATAAAGTTTATTTTGCCACGCTACTACTCCCACAGTTTGGGCCTGACAGACTGCACAGCCTCTGTGTCCTGTACAGGCCACCATCGGAGGCCGGTCTCTTTGATGTGGGACCTGAGACGAGGGCGTGGCTGCACGTCATTGAGCTGGACATCTGATGATGACACACGAAAGAAGGAAAACGCCTGAGTATCACTTCAGTTTTTAATATATTGTAATATATGTATTATCTGTTTGTTTATGTTTTTAATATATGTTTCATTTTGTCTCTCTGTTGATTTTCAGTGACCTTTCGAGTTACATCATGGCAAGGTAACGACACAATCCAAACCCCTACCAAAGTGTGTATGTGTGCGCGATTTAGTGTTGACTATAGTAGACTATAGATCTTCCGGGTTTCTTCTTCTTTCTTTCAAGATAAAGTTTATTTTGCCGCGCTACTACTCCCACAGTTTGGGCCTGACAGACTGCACAGTATGCTTATGCAGACTGCCTATCACATAATCACCTCTGTGTCCTGTACAGGCCACCATCGGAGGCCGGTCTCTTTGATGTGGGACCTGAGACGAGGGCGTGGCTGCACGTCATTGAGCTGGACATCTGATGATGACACACGAAAGAAGGAAGATGCCTGAGTATCACTTCTGTTTTTAATATATGTATTATCTGTTTGTTTATGTTTTTAGACTATAGTAATCTTCCGACTTTCTTATTCTTTCTTTCAAGATAAAGTTTATTTTGCTGCGCTACTACTCCTACAGTTTGGGCCTGACAGACTGCACAGCATGATTATGCAGACTGCCTATCACATAATCACCTCTGTGTCCTGTACAGACCATGTGGGACCTGAGACGAGGGAGTGGCTGCACGTCATTGAGCTGGACATCTGATGATGATACACGCAAGAAGGAAGACGCCTAAGTATCACTTCTGATTTTAATATATTGTAATTATGTATTATCTGTTTGTTTATGTTTGTAATATGTTTAATTTTGTCTCGCTGTTGATTTGCAGTGACTTTCAGATTAATCAAACTGTGTGATGAAGCAAGGGAAAGTCATTCATCATTGGTGGTTTTGCCATTACCTGAGGAGGAAATTGCAAGGCAAAATTCATGGTTTCAACCAAAAATGTATATTCTGGAAGGTTTTGTACAGGATGTACACCTGTGGCTATCAGAGGTGAAACAGCAAATGCATGTCATTATTCAGAAGGAACAACCAATACATGTCACTGTTGAAAAGGAGCCACAAACACCGGTCACTGCTGAAAGTGAAATGTGGAGTGCTGTACATTCTGATGACATTGGACCCCATGACAGTATATCAAATGTATCAAAATCCACACACAAATCCACTCCATCAAAATTATCTTCAACTTCATCTGCTCATCATAGCTCAGGCTGAAAAGGCTGCTCTCATGGAACAGGTGGCTGGCTTACACAAAAATATGAAATTGAAGCATAACAGGGACAACTCAGAATGCAAAAGGAGCAACTGGAAATGGAGACTCAGCTGGAAGCAGCAAATGCAAAGGCCCATGTACTGGAAACCATGGGCCAAGGAACTCATCAAGAGTGTCAAGTGGGACAAACTCAAAGAAAGGAGCTGCTGCTCCAAAGGAAACAACCCCATTCAACCCAAATGCAAATACATACCTACCTACCTAAAAAGGAAACAATGGAAACCACAAAGCCTCCCTCCCAGCCACAGGTTGTGAGACCAAAACAACCACTTCATGAAAAATCTGCCAAAGCTCATTACATGACTCCTCTAATGCAATACTCTCTCCCCAGGCAAAATGTTCAAACCGAAAATATAATAAACCAAAATGTGCAAACTGAAAATGTACAGCTTCATGGGAAAAAGAATGTTCAAGGTCATGTCACTCACACTACACCCCCTGCAGGTGATATTTGTAATGTGCTACGAAGACAGAATGAAAAAACTGCTTTACTGGTTAAGCAAAATCTGTATTCCACTTTACCACCAAGAGACATTCCAGTTTATGATGGTGACCCATTGCAATATGAAATGTTTATCAGGGCACTTGAGAGAGGAGTGGAGAAAAAGACTGACGATTACAGTGACTGCTTACATTACTTTGAACAATATACAAAAGGCCATCCATACAAGCTCGGATAAACCTGGAGGAACAAGGCATGCAAGCTACAGGAGAGGCATGGACATCGTGCTAAGCTTTCTGACCTTGTACAAATCATAGAGAGACAGGTAAAAAATACTGTCTGACCCACTGTTTGGAAACATACAAGATGCTAAGCAAACTACAACTGTCAAAACCTCAACCATCATCAAACCAAGAGACACAAGAGACATTCCAAGAAGCAGTTTTGCCACAACAGTAACACCCATAGAAACGGCAGTGCAGTCAAATGGAGTGGAAAGAAGTGTATTCATCAGCTATCATAATGATTGTCTTTTCTGCAATAAAAGTGGTCACACATTGGAGCGGTGTCCACAGATGAAATAGAGAAGACACAGAGAGAAGATGCACTACTTAAAGGAAAAGGGAGTCTGTTTTTGGCTGTTTGAAAAGAGGACACTTAAGCAGAGACTGCACAAGTCGTTTAACCTGTGATACGTGTGAACAAAACCATCCTGATATACTCCACATTGAAGAAACCAGTGGTGAGCTGTGGATTTTTGAACTAAGGGTACTGTATTTTATGACGTCACGTGCGCAGGCATGTGCACATAGCCACTTACTAATACTGTATTCAACATGTGATTATTAATGTATTTATATTTCTTATTATTTTGTTGCATTGTTAATTTGTTGTTTTTATTTTTGTTTCAATTAATCAATTATTTTATTTTCCTTTTAGTTTTATATAAAAGCCCTTTACATAGACTCACCCACAGATAAGCAGTTAAAATAATCAGACAACTTGTCTTTGTCTTGTCTCAGAGAACTGGGTGCTCTGCTAAGCAATCCCCTTCACACTCTGCAGTGCACCTTCAATTCAAGTACATGGCTTTTCTCCAGTAGCCTAATGTTATGCAAAGCAGCCAGGTAGACGCTATTGAGACCACTGACGGCGCTAACCTTCAGAGGCTATTGTTTAAACTTTAAGGTGTTAACGACCGCCGCTGACGGTGAGTGCATGTTGAGCACGCGCGAGCCCCCACAGTCTCATAACTAAGGGTACGCCGTACCCGCCCGTACCCCCTAGAGCTCAACCCTGGAAGAAACGGAAAAGAAATCAATAGGAAACAATGCTGTCGTCTCACCTCACACATGTGGTCATATTGGGGCCGGTGATGAAACCTCCATCTTCTCCATAGTACCCGTTCAGGTGAAGAGCCACAGGGAGACAGTGTTGCAAACATATGCATTTTTGGACCATGGAAGCACATCCACATTCTGCACTGAAAACTTAATGAGAAGGCTAAACATTACCGGACAAAAAACAAATATTCTTCTCCGCACAATGAACCAAGTGAAGCCTGAGACCAGTCACCATATCTCAGGTTTGGAAATAGCCAAGTTGGACAAAAATGATTTCATACAACTCCCTAATGTGTTCACTCATAAAACCATGCCTGTCTCACAACACAATATTCCAAAAACAACAGGGCTTGTCACCATGGCCTTATTTGAAACACATCAAACTGCAAGAAATAGACTCTGGTGTTGACCTACTGATTGGTAGAAATGCTTCAAAGTTATTGGAACCTTTTTGGAGGTGGTTAACAGCCAGGCAGATCGACCATATGCTGTGAGGACCCTATTGGGGTGGGTCATCTATGGTCCCTTGATAGGAGACAACAATGTCAGGGATGAGACTGGCTGCACTGCTGCGGCTGTCAATCATATCATATATCCAGAAAAACAATCAGGACTTCAGTGAAAGAACAAGCAAGGAAATGGAAGCCAAGTCAGGGTAGGATGAAAGATGGACTACTGCGTGAAACGGATCTGTTCCGCAAGGTGGCTTGCCTCCCACAAGAAACGTTGGTGGTTATGTCCTCATACCCTTTCACCATGGTCTGGAACAGCAATATTAAAGGTTACATTTTCTTTTTCTTTCAGCTAGTTCCCATCATGGCTGCACCTTCCTCGATCATCACCTGCTTGTCTCTCTCAGCACACCCTAAATTTGCTATTTGTCTTGCGTTTCAGCATCCTTCTCCCTCCGCCTCAGATAAACCATCTCTACCTCACCTCTCGCTTTATCCACCTCTCTTGCTTTATCGTCTAACCTTCTAACCTGGGCTTATACTCAAATGTAGTAATTTCTGTTCTCATCCCTCCATGTTGCTTCTAATGAGAATCGTAGCATTTTCAATCCGGCCGCCTCTAGTTCTTTGCCCTCTACTAACATGACCACTTGCCCGGTGATTTATTGACTATGGTTCACATAATGTATTTTCTGATATTGCACTAACATGTTTGTGCTGTCTTTTTCAGGTCATGTATGCCAGGGATGTGTGGTTGGAGGATGGAAAGGAGACAGAGGGTACAATTCCTAATAATTGGATCGACAGGGGTAAGGGAACCATTAGATGGCCAAATGCCAAACAAACACAACTTACAAGATGAGAAAGGACCCCCAGGAGGACTGGCTGACGTCCCAGTTAGTCAAGATAAAGATGACTTCAGGCAGGTTTTGTTTTTGGATCATTTACTCAATAATTCAAGTACAAATAGTTGAATCAATGTTTACAGTTGAATTGTATAACTTCTAGTTAAAGCTTGTGAATGTGACAACTACAACCTGACCAGCCAAGCAGAGGAGGAAGAGGAGGATGTGGATGTGGTGATAAGAGGGAAGAGGAAACCTGTTAAAAGACAAGATGATGACTGATGTAGAGTTCATATGTTTCTCAAGTAACTTCTAAATATGAAATGTGTTAACAGAAACTGGGCCTCACATTGTAGACCATTCATGTTTTATATGACGTTTTGGAGCATTATGGGTAACTTTCTTCTATAATCAATTTATAAGTCCATTGTCAAAAATGACAATCAAATGCTTTAATAAGGCTGTCTATTTTAGATATGGATATGTTTATTTTTACTTTATATTGCAGCCGTATAGGTGCCCTCCTTTCCTATCGCACCAAGGAAGTTGCAGTCCAGCCAGGACAACAATGTGTTACTCAATGCTTGTTGAGTATTGATGTCAATTTATGAAATATGATAATGATGTATTGGGTACACACAACATGAAATCAGTTACAAGCTGATTGTTATGTTTCAGACTCTGAAAATCAAGCCCTGGATGGCCTGGTGGATGTCGTGGTGGACACCATGTCTGTCGAGTTGGAGCATGCTGAGGGGTCTTGGCACAGGGAGATGTCTACACACAGTGAGTATGAATCACATTTAAGCAGTCACCTTTTGTATTTGGTATCTAAGAACATTCTTTGTCTTTTCCAGGCTCCCGACATGCAAGTGTAGCACCTCGGAGCAGAGAAATGTCCACACCCCGTGAGTATTCACTTTCTCCATTGCACCAACACATTTTAAGTACAATCAGTACAAGGTGTTACATGTTGTGCATACTAAAGAAATCATTACCATACCTAATTCACAAGCAATGAGTAAGTAGTTACAGGCTCAATGTGTTGAACTATGTGTATCAGAGGAGATGTGTGATTGTCAACATCTAAGACCAACCAGTAGGGGTAGTCTTTTTCAGTGTGCCATGGTGTTGTAGTAGTATTATGTCCAAGTATTAAGTCTTTAGTGATGGCTCCAGCCATCAGGCACAGTGATGGCTCCAGACACAGTGTCAGATACCGGCACAGCATCAGGACCAGCCACGACTCCAGGTACAGCAACAGCTCGGAGGCACTCTGTCAGGTCCAGACATGATGACAGGTCCCACCACAGTGATGGGTCGAGGAACACGGTCAGGTCCAGACATGACAGATCCAGGGACACGGTCAGGCATGGTGAGTTGTCCAAAGGCCCTAAGTAATCAAAACCTTTACAATTCAGCAAGTAGTATCGTGCACCCCTAATTGTTACAATATGACATATTTATTATTTCTCATCTAATGTATAGTCATCTGTCTTGGAAAGTTTTAATGCAAAAATATCACTTTGTAATTTCTAAAATGTACTTTTGTTCTTATTACAGGTGCTATGCAGTGACTGAGAGGCCAACATGGGCATTCCCATTGCCAACACAAGGTAAGTTCTGAGCTATTTCAATGAAGACCCCCAACAAACTGGGGGACACTTAATTTGCAACCCTTCTCTCTTCTGCCCATTCTCTCCTTTCTTCCTTTACTGTTCTCTCTGTCTCCTCTCCTATCGGGACACAAAAACTGCTCTTCAATTATATCAGTGTTTTGTATCATTGTAGGGTGGTGTCTATAACATGTCTCTGTGTACACTTACTTATTTTTCAGTATACCAGAAGAAAGTCCTGACCATATCAATATTCATTAAAGAACCTGCCTCTTCAGCGGCCAGTCATGTTGAGAGAATGGAGGACTTCCAGAGAGAGGAGCAACTCCTCAGTGATGTCCAAGCTTTTAATACCCTGGTAGGCTTTTCAAGAGTCTGGAAGTAATGAACAGCATAAGATGCACTCGCACACTTTTTACGTTCCTCTGGGATATGTCAGTGAAAGTTTTCATGGACTTATTCCAACAGGTGCTGCAACTTTCCCGTTATAGAGGGAAGGACGTTAAGGACTGTGTCCACAAAGTTCTTGACAGGTATGTTTCAACATACACTATGAATTAACCCCTGTGTGATGTTTGGGTGCGCTGTGGTTTTCAATGTGTGAACACTTATTTGGTTAATTCTTCTAGATGAGCGCCTGACTGCATGTTTCCATTATTTTGCCTTTTTCTTTTTAGCTTAACACCTGAATCCTCTGTTATGTCATGTCAATGACATAATGGTTGAACATTAAGTGAAAATTAGTAGTATTAAGGGTTTATACCATGTTTTACAATACATCCTAATCCTACTACATTATTAAATGTAATTTGTTTTTCTTAAGGCTCTTCAGTAACAGTCTGATGGCACAGTTGAACATGAAGGGGGAAAAAGAGAAGACTGCCACTTTCAGCGCAATACAAGGTAAGCCCATATTTCATGTTGACCAAGGACAAATCTAAATGTAATTGGGTAAAACATGTCCTTCCCTGTTGACATAAAAAAAAATACAATGCCAACTGTCTACCGTTACCGTTGCTATCATAACATTTTAAATAACTGGTGGTTAGGTGTAGAAGGGAGATGGCTTTGTATTAAACTAGTTGTGAATGTACAAGCATTTTTGGATGTCAATATGGATACTCACAATCAGTTTTATTGTCACTTTCACAATACACACTATGCAAACAGGGGAGCAAAATACCATTCTCCACAACTCATGGTGCACATTAAAAAGAGGCAAACATTAAAAAGTAAAGAGCAGACAACATTGGTAAAAAGTGCTGATGCATTCAAAGTGCAATCCATCTTTCAAGATGTTGGTTTTGGGGGCAATATATGGCGAGCATGGGTTCAGGGTTCTGATGGTTTGGGGAAGCTGTTGGATGACCTGCTGGTGCTTCCCCCTGAGCTCTTGAACCTCCTACCAAATGGCAGGAGTTAAATCGAGCTGTGTATTATGTCAGATAGGGACTAGGACAGCATGTTGCCGTTGCACATTTTTTATTGTCTTTTTTTACTATGCAGATGCAGTCATGAAATTCGACCCAGAAGCCACAGAGGAACTCATAAGGCAGCATGCCGCAGACCACCTCAAGCATGCTCCAGCGAGATGGGGAGGCGGAGGACACACAGCAGGCACTCAGGACTGATTTAACTTGAACTTTCACTGTCCATTGTGGGGGATCTTAGTGTCACAGTATTGCACAGTATTGTGTAATTTGAACTTGTGTTCTGTTCAACGAAGTAGCTCTGGTTGGACCTTACCCTGGTAGCTCACTGGCTATTCAGTACAGCACTTGTTTAATATTTTTCAGTTGTTGTGGAACCGGCCCAAGCAAAAAGGGTGTCCCTGCAAAGTAGGCTGTGCTATTATGTTTTATTATTATTTTATTTTCATTCGACTAGTGACGTGGACTTGGACTTGACTTGGACTTAGACCCCCTCGGACATACCTGTGGACTACACCAGGTACAAATTACTTTTGTGTTGCTCTCCCTCATGGAGCTACTTGCGGATTATACCAGGGTCAGTCCACCCTAGGTGGAAACGCACTGACCTTTTGCACCTTAATCCCATGTATAACGCACTGACTTTTTTGTCTTTTTTTTATTGTGCTCTTTTTCTCTAAGCACCTTAACGTCCATAAGTATATCATGCACAGTATACATACATTGCTGCTATGCTCAGGCACCTTAGTTTTTATTATCTCAGGTACTTTGTAAATATGTAGATAACTTGTTTGGCCTTCTGTTGTTCTCTTGTTTGATCTCCTTCCCACTTGCCCCCCACCCCTCTTCTTCTTCCCTCCCCTCTTCTTTCTATGGAAATTAACGCTGCGATGGGAACGATGTACAAAAACGAATTTCACCCACTTTTGTACCTTGTAAACCTGTGATGTGACAATAAACCTGATTCTGACGTGTAAAAAAAAAAAAAGAGAAGTTAACTGTTCTGTTCTGGATCAAGCTTAATCAGCCCTAGTGACTACTGTGTGTGTGTGTGTGTGTGTGTGTGTGTGTGTGTGTGTCCTTCTGTATGACCTTCTGTATTCAGTCTTGAGCTAGACTGCATGGAACAACATTGTGGGAGTTAAGTGGCTGTCCCGCTTCTGTTTTGTCGAAAATAATTCAAAGCTGGCTTGATCTGCTGTTTGTTTGAATACTTAATTAGTCAGAAAGGTAAACGTCATGAGGTACGTTAAGGCTAAAAGGATAACACAAGTCCTGGGGACTTGTTTCCATTGTGGTCCTATGAACTAGATTCCATTTCAGGGGGTCTAGTTCCAGTCCACAAATATTCCACAATCATATGGAATATTTGTGGAATACTGTAATTGTGGAACATTTGTTTGCACAGCTGTGTATTCACAAGAAGAATAAAGAGATAATAAGGAAATAAGTGTGTATTGAATTGTGATTTGTTTGTAAACCTCTGTGTACTGTATTCCCAGTTTTCAGAAGGTGGCATAACCATTTGATCTTGTTCATTTTCCTGTAGCTTTGTTTGATTAGCTTAGCAGCATGTTAACTACTAACTATGTTAAAGCTACAGGAAAATGAACAGGAAATGGGGATTACAGTTATGCACCGAGCCTAGAAGAAGTTTATTGATTGATTGATTGATCAGTTTATTGAATATTAAAATTCAAAAGGATAAAAAAAACACAAGAAAGCCCGTAGGCTTGTTTCAATTGTGGTCCTTTGGGAAAGGGGACATAGGGAGCAACAATACAATACAATATAATAACATAAAAAACATAAAACAAAGCCAAATAAAACTTACAAATTCAAAAAGGACAAACAGAAGACTAAACATCAACTAAACAAAAACTAAGATTGGGGTAAAGATGTGTATAATTAGTCTAAATTTTACGTAGAAAAGATGACCACATTTGGACTAGAATAAGCCCTTATGTAGAGGTTTGGACGTTCAGAAGACATCCGACAAAGACGCAATTAAAACTTTAATTCTGCACCCTCCAGGGACCAAAATGGGACGTTCAAAAATGACCTCATTGCACAGTGGGAATAAAATAATATACTGTATATGGGAAAACATCTGTTCCATTCCTGTTGTTCCCTGAAGATAAAGGTCGAGCTCGTTTGCCTGACCCCCAATTGTTATAATTGATCGTTCCTTCCGACCGACCGAGAGGCATACCGGACCGAGGTGGAAGGGCAACACTGCCCTCTAGTGGATACATCCAGTTTGTACATGCACATGTTAACCCAGAGTACAGAAGTCCTGACGTCACTCGTCCGTCCCCTGGGTCGTAAAGTAATTTCCATATGGAGAATAACATTGGGTTATCATAGAATCGTCTCATAAGAATTGTGGTCCAAAAATAAACAAACTGCCTCGGCGATATTGTCAGGGAGGAGCCTCGGCATTGTTTATGATAGTCAGTCACTCATATTTGAAACAGTCCGTTTCTGGCAAATTTAACTAATTCGGCAGAAGTAACATTAGCGTTTTCTCACCGTCAGTTGATGCTTCATATCCATAAGAGTAAAACCGCCGGGGTCATTTGTTTATGTTTGGAACACAGTTCTTATTTGACGCGATATTAAACACGTCTATGGGAATTCAGAACAGGGGGGAAAAGGTTTTAAAGGTTTACGGTTCTAGAGGCTTTACATCTTCTAAAGCTCTAAGGTATTCTCTAAAATTCAAATGGTAGCCGATATGTCCTAAGTAGGCCGAACGTTGTAGAGTTGGAACGGAGTTTGTAGCTAAAAGTATGAAGGACTAGTTAGGGGTCAAAAACAGGCCGAATACGTAGTGACAATAACGTCAGTGTGCTCGCTAAGTATATACTGTTAGGCACATACGTGAAATGTGGCCTCTGCACTTTAACAGCCTCCAATCACTCTAAGATTGCCACATTGTTGACCTGACCTGGAATCGTACCCAGCACATCCAGGACCTCTGGTTCACCAGGCAGGCCCACTAACCACTCAGCTATAGCACTCTGATTAACATCATGTCAGAAAATGAAACCAAACAGTCTGACTATAGTCAGAGTCAAGCTTTACAAAATGTAAGTTGTGTAAAAAAAAGTCTGACTATACTAAGTTGTTATTTGTTTAAGTCAGGCTATACTCTACTCAGAGTCATAAGTTTACAAAATGTACTAAAGTACAGTGAACGTCTGTGCGGTTTGTCTTCATCACTGAAAATAACGTACATGTAAACAGATATAAAACTGCTGTCATGTGCAGTTGGGGTGAAGAAACACCAACACAACCATTTCACTCCTAATAGTACCTATTTGATTTGACATCCTGACTTGCTGCTGTGGCTGAGGCTTGAACCTGTTATCTGCGGCTCACTAGTCAGTGACTCTATCCATTCACCTACAGCTGTTTCCTTGTAATCTGTGGTTCTAAAACGTTTTGTTGTCAACCCCCCAAATTGACATGTATTTGGGCAGTGGACCCCAATGTCAAAAGATGTAGTGTCAGGGCCCCCCATGAAAAAGATTTATATTTATGCTGTAACACATTTTAAAGTTATTTGTCTTGTTTGTTGTTCAAGTCAAAGCACCAGGAAGGCTGTACTTGAGAGCCATCTGTTAGCTCAATGGGTTGAGACACAGTATTCATGATCCAGAGGCCATGAGTTCAAATCCCATTGATGTCTTTCCTATGAGTCTTTCCTTTGCAGACTGGCTTCCAGAAGATCAAGTGAAAACCATCAGGAAGGCTGTATTTGTCATCCAACTCTTAGCTCAATGGGTTGAGACGCAGTATACATGATCCAGAGGCCATGAGTTCAAATCCCACTGGTGTCTTTACTGTGATGCTTTCCTTTGCAGACTAACTTCTAGAAAAACAAGTTAAAAGCACCAGGAGACCTGTAACTCTCAGCCAACAGCATAGCTCAACTGGTAGAGCGTCTGTCCAATAACATGACTTGACTTCACTTGAGTGGGTTCGATTCCCATTCGAGTGAAGTTTCCCCGGTATCTTGGGGCAACGGATAAATTGACTGATATCCTTAGTGATGCTTCCCTTTGCAGACTAACTTCCAGAAAACAAGTTAAAAGCACCAAGAAACCTGTAACTCTCAGTCGACAGCATAGCTCAACTGGTAGAGCGTCTGTCCAATAACATGACACTTCACTTGAGTGGGTTCAATTCCCAGTCGAGTCAAGTGTCCCCGGTAACTTGGGGCAACGGATAAATTGACTGATATCCGTAGAATAACTTGTAGGAGTGTGCTGGTTCAAATCCAGTTCAACCCAGGACCGAGCGGTCCTGGGTTCGATTCCCACTAACGTCAAGTCCCCGGTAAATTGGGGCAGCGGATAAATTGACTGATATCCGTAGAATAACTTGTAGGAGTGTCCTGGTTCAAATCCAGTCACCACCTTAGTAACTGAGACCGAATCTGGCCAATTCGGTCTCAGTTACTGAGATAGATAGAGGGTGTGTAGAGTGGGCGGAGTAGAGTAGGGGTAGAGTAAAGAGGGAATGTAGTGGGAGGAGTAGGACTAGGGGGAGGATTAGGAGTAGGACTAGGGGGAGGAGTAGAACTAGGGGGAGGAGTAGGACTAGGAGTAGAACTAGAGTAGGGGGCCAGAGTAGGAGTAGAGGCCAGAGTAGGGGGAGGAGTAGGGCCAGAGTAGGAGAAGGGGTAGGGCCCAGAGTAGGGGGAGGAGTAGGGCCAGAGTAGGAGAAGGGGGAGGGCCCGGAGTAGGGCCAGAGTAGGAGAAGGGGGAGGAGTAGGGGGAGGGCCCAGAATAGGGGGAGGAGTAGGGCCAGAGTAGGAGAAGGGGGAGGAGTAGGGGGAGGGCCCAGAATAGGGGGAGGAGTAGGGCCAGAGTAGGAGAAGGGGGAGGGCCCAGAATAGGAGGGGAGGGCCCAGAATAGGAGGGGAGGAGTAGGGCCCAGAGTAGGAGGAGGAGTAGGGGCCAGAGTAGGAATAGAGGCCAGGAGTAGGGGGATGAGTAGGGCCCGAAGTAGGAGTAGAGGCCAGGGGGGGTAGAGGGCCATGGTTTTGGTTTCTGTATGTAGGTGGTGGAGGGAAGGTAGTTAAGGCCAACATTCCTATTTCCCTCTAGTTGTCCTCTTATTGCAAATCTCCACACACGCGATATTGCAAATCTCTAATAAAATTTCACCTCCATACAGAAACCAAAACCATATCCCTCTCCTGGCTCCCTACTCTACTCCACCCACCTACCTACCCCTCCCCCTATTCTGGGCCCTCCCCCTTCTCCTACTCTGGCCCTACTCCTCCCCCTATTCTGGGCCCTCCCCCTACTCCGGCCCTACTCCTCCCCCTACTCTGGGCCCTACTCCTCCCCCTATTCTGGGCCCTCCCCCAACTCCTCCCCCTATTCTGGGCCCTCCCCCAACTCCTCCCCCGACCCCTATTCTGAGCCCTACTCCTCCCCCTATTCTGGGCCCTCCCCCTACTCCTCGCCCGGTCCTACTCCTCCCCCTATTCTGGGCCCTCCCCCTTCTCCTACTCTGGCCCTACTCCTCCCCCTATTCTGGGCCCTCCCCCTATTCTGGGCACTCCCCCTTCTCCTACTCCTCCCCCTATTCTGGGCCCTACTCCTCCCCCTATTCTGGGCCCTCCCCCTTCTCCTACTCTGGCCCTATTCTGGGCCCTACTCCTCCCCCTATTCTGGGCCCTCCCCCTTCTCCTACTCTGGCCCTACTCCTCCCCCTACTCTGGGCCCTACCCCTTCTCTGGCCCTACTCCTCCCCCTACTCTGGCCTCTACTCCTACTCTGGCCCCCTACTCTAGTTCTACTCCTAGTCCTACTCCTCCCCCTAGTTCTACTCCTCCCCCTAGTCCTACTCCTAATCCTCCCCCTAGTCCTACTCCTCCCACTACATTCCCTCTTTACTCTACCCCTACTCTACTCCGCCCACTCTACACACCCTCTATCTATCTCAGTAACTGAGACCGAATTGGCCAGATTCGGTCTCAGTTACTAAGGTGGTGACTGGATTTGAACCAGGACACTCCTACAAGTTATTCTACGGATATCAGTCAATTTATCCGCTGCCCCAATTTACCGGGGACTTGACGTTAGTGGGAATCGAACCCAGGACCGCTCGGTCCTGGGTTGAACTGGATTTGAACCAGCACACTCCTACAAGTTATTCTACGGATATCAGTCAATTTATCCGTTGCCCCAAGTTACCGGGGACACTTGACTCGACTGGGAATTGAACCCACTCAAGTGAAGTGTCATGTTATTGGACAGACACTCTACCAGTTGAGCTATGCTGTCGACTGAGAGTTACAGGTTTCTTGGTGCTTTTAACTTGTTTTCTGGAAGTTAGTCTGCAAAGGGAAGCATCACTAAGGATATCAGTCAATTTATCCGTTGCCCCAAGATACCGGGGTAACTTCACTCGAATGGGAATCGAACCCACTCAAGTGAAGTCAAGTCATGTTATTGGACAGACGCTCTACCAGTTGAGCTATGCTGTTGGCTGAGAGTTACAGGTCTCCTGGTGCTTTTAACTTGTTTTTCTAGAAGTTAGTCTGCAAAGGAAAGCATCACAGTAAAGACACCAGTGGGATTTGAACTCATGGCCTCTGGATCATGTATACTGCGTCTCAACCCATTGAGCTAAGAGTTGGATGACAAATACAGCCTTCCTGATGGTTTTCACTTGATCTTCTGGAAGCCAGTCTGCAAAGGAAAGACTCATAGGAAAGACATCAATGGGATTTGAACTCATGGCCTCTGGATCATGAATACTGTGTCTCAACCCATTGAGCTAACAGATGGCTCTCAAGTACAGCCTTCCTGGTGCTTTGACTTGAACAACAAACAAGACAAATAACTTTAAAATGTGTTACAGCATAAATATAAATCTTTTTCATGGGGGGCCCTGACACTACATCTTTTCACATTGGGGTCCACTGCCCAAATACATGTCAATTTGGGGGGTTGACAACAAAACGTTTTAGAACCACAGATTACAAGGAAACAGCTGTAGGTGAATGGATAGAGTCACTGACTAGTGAGCCGCAGGTAACAGGTTCAAGCCTCAGCCACAGCAGCAAGTCAGGATATCAAATCAAATAGGTACTATTAGGAGTGAAATGGTTGTGTTTCTTCACCCCAACTGCACATGACAGCAGTTTTATATCTGTTTACATGTACGTTATTTTCAGTGATGAAGACAAACCGCACAGACGTTCACTGTACTTTAGTACATTTTGTAAACTTATGACTCTGAGTAGAGTATAGCCTGACTTAAACAAATAACAACTTAGTATAGTCAGACTTTTTTTTACACAACTTACATTTTGTAAAGCTTGACTCTGACTATAGTCAGACTGTTTGGTTTCATTTTCTGACATGATGTTAATCAGAGTGCCATTGCTGAGTGGTTAGTGGGCCTGCCTGGTGAACCAGAGGTCCTGGATGTGCTGGGTACGATTCCAGGTCAGGTCAACAATGTGGCAATCTTAGAGTGATTTGAGGCTGTTAGTTGTTAAAGTGCAGAGGCCACACTTCACGTATGTGCCTAACAGTATATACTTAGCGAGCACACTGACGTTATTGTCACTACGTATTCGGCCCGTTTTTTGACCCCTAACTAGTCCTTCATACTTTTAGCTACAAACTCCTTTCCAACTCTACAACGTTCGGCCTACTTAGGACATATCGGCTACCATTTGAATTTTAGAGAATACCTTAGAGCTTTAGAAGATGTAAAACCTCTAGAACCGTAAACCTTTAAAACCTTTTCCCCCCTGTTCTGAATTCCCATAGACGTGTTTAATATCGCGTCAAATAAGAACTGTGTTCCAAACATAAACAAATGACCCCGGCGGTTTTACCCTTATGGATATGAAGCATCAACTGACGGTGAGAAAACGCTAATGTTACTTCTGCCGAATTAGTTAAATTTGCCAGAAACTGACTTTTTCAAATATGAGTGACTGACTATCATAAACAATGCCGAGGCTCCTCCCTGACAATATCGCCGAGGCAGTTTGTTTATTTTTGGACCACAATTCTTATGAGACGATTCTATGATGACCCAATGTTATTCTCCATAGGGAAAAGACTTTACGACCCAGGGGATGGACGAGTGACGTCAGGACTTCTGTACTCTGGGTTAACATGTGCATGTACAAACTGGATGTATCCACTAGAGGGCAGTGTTGCCCTTCCACCTCGGTCCGGTATGCCTCTCGGTCGGTCGGAAGGAACGATCAATTATAACAATTGGGGGTCAGGCAAACGAGCTCGACCATTTCATCTTCAGGGAACAACAGGAATGGAACAGATGTTTTCACATATACAGTATATTATTTTATTCCCAATGTGTAATGAGGTCATTTTTGAACGTCCCATTTTGGTCCCTGAAGGGTGCAGAATTAAAGTTTTAATTGCGTCTTTGTCGGATGTCTTCTGAACGTCCAAACCTCTACATAAGGGCTTATTCTAGTCCAAATGAGGTCATCTTTTCTACGTCAAATTTAGACTAATTATAGACATCTTTACCCCAATCTTAGTTTTTGTTTAGTTGATGTTTAGTCTTCTGTTTGTCCTTTTTGAATTTGTAAGTTTTATTTGGCCTTGTTTTATGTTTTTTATGTTATTATATTGTATTGTATTGTAGCTCCCTATGTCCCCTTTCCCAAAGGACCACGATTGAAACAAGCCTACGGGCTTTCTTGTGTTTTTTATCCTTTTGAATTTTAATATTCAAATAAACTAATCAAACAATCCACTTCTTCTAGGCTCGGTGCATAACTGTAATCCCCATTTCCTGTTCATTTTCCTGTAGCTTTAACATAGTTAGTAGTTAACATGCTGCTAAGCTAATCAAACAAAGCTACAGGAAAATGAACAAGATCAAATGGTTATGCCACCTTCTGAAAACTGGGAATACAGTACACAGAGGTTTACAAACAAATCACAATTCAATACACACTTATTTCCTTATTATCTCTTTATTCTTCTTGTGAATACACAGCTGCGCAAACAAATGTTCCACAATTACAGTATTCCACAAATATTCCATATGATTGTGGAATATTTGTGGACTGGAACTAGACCCCCTGAAATGGAATCTAGTTCATAGGACCACAATGGAAACAAGTCCCCAGGACTTGTGTTATCCTTTTAGCCTTAACGTACCTCATGACGTTTACCTATCTGACTAATTAAGTATTCAAACAAACAGCAGATCAAGCCAGCTTTGAATTATTTTTGACAGAACAGAAGCGGGACAGCCACTTAACACAAAGCACACACAAAGCAGTCACCAGGGCTGATTAAGCTTGATCCAGAACAGAGCAGTTAACTTCTCTTTTTTTTTTTTTTACACGTCAGAATCAGAATCAGGTTTATTGTCACATCACAGGTTTACAAGGTACAAAAGTGGGTGAAATTCGTTTTTGTACATCGTTCCCAGCGCAACGTTAATTTCCATAGAAAGAAGAGGGGAGGGAAGAAGAAGAGGGGTGGGGGGCAAGTGGGAAGGAGATCAAACAAGAGAACAGCAGAAGGCCAAACAAGTTATCTACATATTTACAAAGTACCTGAGATAATAAAAACTAAGGTGCCTGAGCATAGCAGCAATGTACGTATACTGTGCATGATATACTTATGACGTTAAGGTGCTTAGAGAAAAAGAGTACAATAAAAAAAAAGACAAAAAAGTCAGTGCGTTATACATGGGATTAAGGTGCAAAAGGTCAGTGCGTGTCCACCTAGGGTGGACTGACCCTGGTATAATCCGCAAGTAGCTCCATGAGGGAGAGCAACAAAAAAGTCATTTGTACCTGGTGTAGTCCACAGGTATGTCCGAGGGGGGCTAAGTCCAAGTCCACGTCACTAGTCGAATGAAAATAAAATAATAATAAAACATAATAGCACAGCTTACTTTGCAGGGACACCCTTTTTGCTTGGGCCGGTTCCACAACAACTGAAACATATTAAACAAGTGCTGTACTGAATAGCCAGTGAGCTACCAGGGTAAGGTCCAACCAGAGCTACTTCGTTGAACAGAACACAAGTTCAAATTACACAACACTGTACAATACTGTGACACTAAGATCCCCCACAATGGACAGTGAAAGTTCAAGTTAAATCAGTCCTGAGTGCCTGCTGTGTGTCCTCCCCTTCTCGCTGGAGCATGCTTGAGGTGGTCTGCGGCATGCTGCCTTATGAGGTCCTCTGTGGCTTCTGGGTAGAATTTCATGACTGCATCTGCATAGTAGAAAAAGGCAATAAAAAATGTGCAAAGGCAACATGCTGTCCTAGTCCCTATCTGACATAATACACAGCTCGATTGAACTCCTGCCATCTGGTAGGAGGTTCAAGAGCTCAGGGGGAAGCACCAGCAGGTCATCCAACAGCTGCCCCAAACCATCAGAACCCTGAACCATGTATTGCCCCCAAAACCAACATCTTGAAAGATGGATTGCACTTTGAATGCATCAGCACTTTTTACCAATGTTGTCTGCTCTTTACTTTTTAATGTTTGCCTCTTTTTAATGTGCATCATGAGTTGAGGAGAATGGCATTTTGCTCCCCTGTTTGCCTAGTGTGTGTTGTGGAAGTGACAATAAAACTGATTGCGAGTCTCCATATTGACATGCAAAAATGCTTGTACATCCACAACTAGTTTAATACAAAGCCATCTCCCTTCTACACCTAACCACCAGTTATTTAAAATGTTATGATAGCAACGGTAACGGTAGACAGTTGGCATTGTATTTTTTTTATGTCAACCGGAAAGGACATGTTTTACCCAATTACATTTTGATTTGTCCTTGGTCAACATGAAATATGGGCTTACCTTGTATTGCGCTGAAAGCCGCAGTCTTCTCTTTTTCCCCCTTCATGTTCAACTGTGCCATCAGACTGTTACTGAAGAGCCTTAAGAAAAACAAATTACATTTGATAATGTAGTAGGATTTATTGTAAAACATGGTATAAACCCTTTATACTACTAATTTTCACTTAATGTTCAACCATTATGTCATTGACATGACATAACAGAGGATTCAGGTGTTAAGCAAAAAAAAAAAAAGGCAAATTAATGGAAACATGCAGTCAGGCGCTCATCTAGAAGAATTAACCAAATAAGTGTTCACACATTGAAAACCACAGCGCACCCAAACATCACACAGGGGTTAATTCATAGTGTATGTTGAAACATACCTGTCAAGAACTTTGTGGACACAGTCCTTAACGTCCTTCCCTCTATAACGGGAAAGTTGCAGCACCTGTTGGAATAAGTCCATGAAAACTTTCACTGACATATCCCAGAGGAACGTAAAAAGTGTGCGAGTGCATCTTATGCTGTTCATTACTTCCAGACTCTTGAAAAGCCTACCAGGGTATTAAAAGCTTGGACATCACTGAGGAGTTGCTCCTCTCTCTGGAAGTCCTCCATTCTCTCAACATGACTGGCCGCTGAAGAGGCAGGTTCTTTAGTGAATATTGATATGGTCAGGACTTTCTTCTGGTATACTGAAAAATAAGTAAGTGTACACAGAGACATGTTATAGACACCACCCTACAATGATACAAAACACTGATATAATTGAAGAGCAGTTTTTGTGTCCCGATAGGAGAGGAGACAGAGAGAACAGTAAAGGAAGAAAGGAGAGAATGGGCAGAAGAGAGAAGGGTTGCAAATTAAGTGTCCCCCAGTTTGTTGGGGGTCTTCATTGAAATAGCTCAGAACTTACCTTGTGCTGGCAATGGGAATGCCCATGTTGGCCTCTCAGTCACTGCATAGCACCTGTAATAAGAACAAAAGTACATTTTAGAAATTACAAAGTGATATTTTTGCATTAAAACTTTCCAAGACAGATGACTATACATTAGATGAGAAATAATAAATATGTCATATTGTAACAATTAGGGGTGCACGATACTACTTGCTGAATTGTAAAGGTTTTGATTACTTGGGGCCTTTGGACAACTCACCATGCCTGACCGTGTCCCTGGATCTGTCATGTCTGGACCTGACCGTGTTCCTCGACCCATCACTGCGGTGGGACCTGTCATCATGTCTGGACCTGACAGAGTGCCTCCGAGCTGTTGCTGTACCTGGAGTCGTGGCTGGTCCTGATGCTGTGCCGGTATCCGACACTGTGTCTGGAGCCATCACTGTGCCTGATGGCTGGAGCCATCACTAAAGACTTAATACTTGGACATAATACTACTACAACACCATGTCACACTGAAAAAGACTACCCCTACTGGTTGGTCTTAGATGTTGACAATCACACATCTCCTCTGATACACATAGTTCAACACATTGAGCCTGTAACTACTTACTCATTGCTTGTGAATTAGGTATGGTAATGATTTCTTTAGTATGCACAACATGTAACACCTTGTACTGACTGTACTTAAAATGTGTTGGTGCAATGGAGAAAGTGAATACTCACGGGGTGTGGACATTTCTCTGCTCCGAGGTGCTACACTTGCATGTCGGGAGCCTGGAAAAGACAAAGAATGTTCTTAGATACCAAATACAAAAGGTGACTGCTTAAATGTGATTCATACTCACTGTGTGTAGACATCTCCCTGTGCCAAGACCCCTCAGCATGCTCCAACTCGACAGACATGGTGTCCACCACGACATCCACCAGGCCATCCAGGGCTTGATTTTCAGAGTCTGAAACATAACAATCAGCTTGTAACTGATTTCATGTTGTGTGTACCCAATACATCATTATCATATTTCATAAATTGACATCAATACTCAACAAGCATTGAGTAACACATTGTTGTCCTGGCTGGACTGCAACTTCCTTGGTGCGATAGGAAAGGAGGGCACCTATACGGCTGCAATATAAAGTAAAAATAAACATATCCATATCTAAAATAGACAGCCTTATTAAAGCATTTGATTGTCATTTTTGACAATGGACTTATAAATTGATTATAGAAGAAAGTTACCCATAATGGTCCAAAACGTCATATAAAACATGAATGGTCTACAATGTGAGGCCCAGTTTCTGTTAACACATTTCATATTTAGAAGTTACTTGAGAAACATATGAACTCTACATCAGTCATCATCTTGTCTTTTAACAGGTTTCCTCTTCCCTTATCACCACATCCACATCCTCCTCTTCCTCCTCTGCTTGGCTGGTCAGGTTGTAGTTGTCACATTCACAAGCTTTAACTAGAAGTTATACAATTCAACTGTAAACATTGATTCAACTATTTGTACTTGAATTATTGAGTAAATGATCCAAAAACCTGCCTGAAGTCATCTTTATCTTGACTAACTGGGACGTCAGCCAGTCCTCCTGGGGGTCCTTTCTCATCTTGTAAGTTGTGTTTGTTTGGCATTTGGCCATCTAATGGTTCCCTTACCCCTGTCGATCCAATTATTAGGAATTGTACCCTCTGTCTCCTTTCCATCCTCCAACCACACATCCCTGGCATACATGACCTGAAAAAGACAGCACAAACATGTTAGTGCAATATCAGAAAATAAATTATGTGAACCATAGTCAATAAATCACCGGGCAAGTGGTCATGTTAGTAGAGGGCAAAGAACTAGAGGCGGCCGGATTGAAAATGCTACGATTCTCATTAGAAGCAACATGGAGGGATGAGAACAGAAATTACTACATTTGAGTATAAGCCCAGGTTAGAAGGTTAGACGATAAAGCAAGAGAGGTGGATAAAGCGAGAGGTGAGGTAGAGATGGTTTATCTGAGGCGGAGGGAGAAGGATGCTGAAACGCAAGACAAATAGCAAATTTAGGGTGTGCTGAGAGAGACAAGCAGGTGATGATCGAGGAAGGTGCAGCCATGATGGGAACTAGCTGAAAGAAAAAGAAAATGTAACCTTTAATATTGCTGTTCCAGACCATGGCGAAAGGGTATGAGGACATAACCACCAACGTTTCTTGTGGGAGGCAAGCCACCTTGCGGAACAGATCTGTTTCACGCAGTAGTCCATCTTTCATCCTACCCTGACTTGGCTTCAATATCCTTGCTTGTTCTTTCACTGAAGTCCTGATTGTTTTTCTGGATATATGATATGATTGACAGCCGCAGCAGTGCAGCCAGTCTCATCCCTGACATTGTTGTCTCCTATCAAGGGACCATAGATGACCCACCCCAATAGGGTCCTCACAGCATATGGTCGATCTGCCTGGCTGTTAACCACCTCCAAAAAGGTTCCAATAACTTTGAAGCATTTCTGCCAATCAGTAGGTCAACACCAGAGTCTATTTCTTGCAGTTTGATATGTTTCAAATAAGGCCATGGTGACAAGCCCTGTTGTTTTTGGAATATTGTGTTGTGAGACAGGCATGGTTTTATGAGTGAACACATTAGGGAGTTGTATGAAATCATTTTTGTCCAACTTGGCTATTTCCAAACCTGAGATATGGTGACTGGTCTCAGGCTTCACTTGGTTCATTGTGCGGAGAAGAATATTTGTTTTTTGTCCGCTAATGTTTAGCCTTCTCATTAAGTTTTCAGTGCAGAATGTGGATGTGCTTCCATGGTCCAAAAATGCATATGTTTGCAACACTGTCTCCCTGTGGCTCTTCACTTGAACGGGTACTATGGAGAAGATGGAGGTTTCATCACCGGCCCCAATATGACCACATGTGTGAGGTGAGACGACAGCATTGATTCCTATTGATTTCTTTTCTGTTTCTTCAATGTGGAGTATATCAGGATGGTTTTGTTCACACGTATCACAGGTTAAATGACTTGTGCAGTCTCTGCTTAAGTGTCCTCTTTTCAAACAGCCAAAACAGACTCCCTTTTCCTTTAAGTAGTCCATCTTCTCTCTGTGTCTTCCCTCTTTCATCTGTGGACACCGATCCAATGTGTGACCACTTTTATTGCAGAAAAGACAATAATTATGATAGCTGATGAATACACTTCTTTCCACTCCATTTGACTTCACTGCTGTTTCTATGGGTGTTACTGTTGTGGCAAAACTGCTTCTTGGAATGTCTCTTGTGTCTCTTGGTTTGATGATGGTTGAGGTTTTGACAGTTGTAGTTTGCTTAGCATCTTGGATGTTTCCAAACAGTGGGTCAGACAGTATTTTTACCTGTCTCTCTATGAATTGTACAAGGTCAGAAAGCTTAGCACAATGTCCATGCCTCTCCTGTAGCTTGCATGCCTTGTTCCTCCAGGTTTATCCGAGCTTGTATGGATGGCCTTTTGTATATTGTTCAAAGTAATGTAAGCAGTCACTGTAATCGTCAGTCTTTTTCTCCACTCCTCTCTCAAATGCCCTGATAAACATTTCATATTGCAATGGGTCACCATCATAAACTGGAATGTCTCTTGGTGGTAAAGTGGAATACAGATTTTGCTTAACCAGTAAAGCAGTTTTTTCATTCTGTCTTCGTAGCACATTACAAATATCACCTGCAGGGGGTGTAGTGTGAGTGACATGACCTTGAACATTCTTTTTCCCATGAAGCTGTACATTTTCAGTTTGCACATTTTGATTTATTATATTTTCGGTTTGAACATTTTGCCTGGGGAGAGAGTATTGCATTAGAGGAGTCATGTAATGAGCTTTGGCAGATTTTTCATGAAGTGGTTGTTTTGGTCTCACAACCTGTGGCTGGGAGGGAGGCTTTGTGGTTTCCATTGTTTCCTTTTTGTGGAGTTTGATCAGGTAGGTATGTATTTGCATTTGGGTTGAATGGGGTTGTTTCCTTTGGAGCAGCAGCTCCGTTCTTTGAGTTTGTCTACCTTGACACTCTTGATGAGTTCCTTGGCCCATGGTTTCCAGTACATGGGCCTTTGCATTTGCTGCTGAGTCTTCATTTCCAGTTGCTCCTTTTGCATTCTGAGTTGTTCCTGTTATGCTTCAATTTCATATTTTTTGTGTAAGGCAGCCACCTGTTCCATGAGAGCAGCCTTTTCAGCCTGAGCTATGATGAGCAGATGAAGTTGAAGATAATTTTGATGGAGTGGATTTGTGTGTGGATTTTGATACATTTGATATACTGTCATGGGGTCCAATGTCATCAGAATGTACAGCACTCAACATTTCACTTTCAGCAGTGACCGGTGTTTGTGGATCCTTTTCAACAGTGACATGTATTGGTAGTTCCTTCTGAACAATGACATGCATTTGCTGTTTCACCTCTGATAGCCACAGGTGTACATCCTGTACAAAACCTTCCAGAATATACATTTTTGGTTGAAACCATGCATTTTGCCTTGCAATTTCCTCCTCAGGTAATGGCAAAACCACCAATGATGAATGACTTTCCCTTGCTTCATCAAACAGTTTAATTAATCTGAAGGTCACTGCAAATCAACAGCGAGACAAAATGAAACATATTACAAACATAAACAAACAGATAATACATATATTACAATATATTAAAAACAGAAGTGATACTCAGGCATCTTCCTTCTTTCGTGTGTCATCATCAGATGTCCAGCTCAATGACGTGCAGCCACTCCCTCGTCTCAGGTCCCACATCAAAGAGACCGGCCTCCAATGGTGGTCTGTACAGGACACAGAGGTGATTATGTGATAGGCAGTCTGCATAAGCATACTGTGCAGTCTGTCAGGCCCAAACTGTGGGAGTAGACGTGTGGAAAAACAAACTTTATCTTGAAAGAAAGAAGAAGAATAAAAACATAAACAAACAGATAATACATATATTACAATATATTAAAAGCAGAAGTGATACTTAGGCGTCTTCCTTCTTTCGTGTATCATCATCAGATGTCCAGCTCAATGACGTGCAGCCACTCCCTCGTCTCAGTTCCCACATCAAAAAGACCGGCCTCCAATGGTGGTCTGTACAGGACACAGAGGTGATTATGTGATAGGCAGTCTGCATAAGCATACAATGCAGTCTGTCAGGCCCAAACTGTAGGAGTAGTAGCGCAGCAAAATAAACTTTATCTTGAAAGAAAGAAGAAGAAAGTCGGAAGATTACTATAGTCTAAAAACATAAACAAACATATAATACATATATTACAATATATTAAAAACAGAAGTGATACTCAGGCGTCTTCCTTCTTTCGTGTGTCATCATCAGATGTCCAGCTCAATGACGTGCAGCCACTCCCTCGTCTCAGTTCCCACATCAAAAAGACCGGCCTCCAATGGTGGTCTGTACAGGACACAGAGGTGATTATGTGATAGGCAGTCTGCATAAGCATACTATGCAGTCTGTCAGGCCCAAGTAGTAGCGCAGGAGTAGGAGTAGTAGCGCAGCAAAATAAACTTTATCTTGAAAGAAAGAAGAAGAAAGTCGGAAGATTACTATAGTCTAAAAACATAAACAAACATATAATACATATATTACAATATATTAAAAACAGAAGTGATACTCAGGCGTCTTCCTTCTTTCGTGTGTCATCATCAGATGTCCAGCTTAATGACGTGCAGCCACGCCCTCGTCTCAGGTCCCACATCAAAGAGACCGGCCTCCGTTGGTGGTCTGTACAGGACACAGAGGTGATTATGTGATAGGCAGTCTGCATAAGCATACTTTGCAGTCTGTCAGGCCCAAACTGTCGGAGTAGTAGCGCGGCAAAATAAACTTTATCTTGAAAGAAAGAAGAAGAAAGCCGGAAGATCTATAGTCTACTAGTCAACACTAAATCGCGCACACATACACACTTTGGTAGGGGTTTGGATTGTGTCGTTACCTTGCCATGATGTAACTCGAAAGGTCACTGAAAATCAACAGAGAGACAAAATGAAACATATATTAAAAACATAAACAAACAGATAATACATATATTACAATATATTATAAACTGAAGTGATACTCAGGCGTCTTCCTTCTTTCGTGTGTCATCATCAGTCGTCCAGCTCAATGACGTGCAGCCACGCCCTCGTCTTAGGTCCCACATCAAAGAGACCGGCCTCCGATAGTGGTCTGTACAGGACACAGAGATGATTATGTGATCGTCAGTCTGCATAAGCATACTGCAGTCTGTCAGGCCCAAACTGTGGGAGGAGTAGCGCGTCAAAATAAAGTTTATCTAGAAAAAAATAATAATAATAAAGTCGGAAGATTTTATTATTTACGGACCACACAACAGCTAGGCACTCCAGTTCGGTGGTTGAGTAATTTCTCTCCGCTTTGTTTAGGCTTCTGCTAGCGAAAGCTAACACCTACAGCAGTGGCTTGAGTCCATTGTAAGTTGCCATGTAAGTTTTACTTCACTCTGACCCACTGGTGTTTTCTGCTCTCCATCGGCCAAGTATATGGGACCCTTAGTCCAAGGAGTCATGTCACCTTTTACCCTTTCCTTCAATGCTGTCCATAGGCCCCGATTCAGCAGTGTGAAGGAGGAGCCAGTGTCCACAATCGCTCTCCCTTTCCAATGTCCTATCGCTACGGGCACCATCAATTGGAGTGATGGCTGCTTTGAGGTTTGTTTAAGTGGGTGAGATGCGGAAAGCTTTGGGGAAAATAATTGCACAGATGTTACCGTGTTGGCACCAGCCTGGGGACCTTGTCCTGAAAAAGACTGATATCCCTTACTTTTCTTTCCATCGTCCGCAAGGGGACGTGTAGCAGGAGCATGTGCGCCCTTGCAACGCCAACAGAACGGTGCTGGAGCTTTGGAAGAAGTGGTTGCATTCACAGTGACTGTGACTTTTACAGCATTATCCTGTCTTGTTTTTGGTGTTGTTGTCTGTACTCTCTGGTCATAAACACGCTGATTTTCCCTGTCTTTTGCCAGCTGTTGTCCAAGTCGAACCAACGCAATCCACCGTGTTCACTCCACTGCTTTGCAGCTGGCTTGTGAGTTTAGGATTCACATTCTCTAAAATGAGTTTAATGACGTCCTCCTCACTGATCTGAGGCTGCCAACGTTGGCACAGAGACCTGTACATATAGGCAAAATGTCTAAGGCTTTCATCTTCACCCTGTACTCGGGTTCGAACTCTCAGCCAATTCATCCTCATAGTCCTCAGAGACCAACACGCCCAGGTGTTGGTCTCCTGGCCTACTACATCCCACTAGTCTCTGGCAGTGCCATGCAACACATTCCTGAGTGTCACAATGAGTTCCTCATCCAACAGGGGCTGCATGGCGAGAAAGTCACGGCACTTTTCCAAATAACGCAATAGATCTGAGGTGTCCTCACGCTGTACAAAGGAGTTTAATGGGAGATTTGCCCATAAATCCTCCTCGCAGGTCACCTTGTACGTTCTCCCGACGTGTACCTCCACCAGTGCGTAGCGTGGACTGCAGATGTTGATGCGCCTTACCAGATGGTGCAGTAGGTGGTATGACAGGAGAACTGGTTTGTAGTGTGGTTTGAACAGCAGTTCCAGCCACTGAAGTAGTGTTAATATTGTTAATATTTCTGTATTCATGGTCTCCAGATTTTTCAAGCATGTTGCTACTGATGATTGAGTGTGTTCCAAATTGTGTACAATAGGGGCAGAGCAGTATTTACAACCCTCAGAACTTCAGTATGGCGTTTCAATTTCCAGTTCATGCTCACTCATTGCAGTTGAATGTCCATCCGGTTCATTGATCTGATTTATTTCAGTTATTGCAGGTGAATTTCCATCCGGTTCATTGATCTGATTTATTTCACTTACTGCAGGTGAATTTCCATCCGGTTCATGTATTTGAGGCTGGTTAGCTTGATTTGACATTGTTTGAGGGTGGTGGTGCTGGTGATGATTTGTTTGAGGGTGGTGGGTTTGACACCAACACGGGTGCTGAGTTTCTATTTCATCAAAGTCCCACAAGTTTCCATCAAACTTTGCCATTTTGAAATTGCAAATGTTCCCTTTTTGATTGCGTTTGAATAAATAAAATAGTTATTTCCCACTGAGCTTGTTTGCACAGTTTTGCTTGTTTGTTCCTTTGTTTGTTGAAAATGATCCGGTTTTGCACCTGTGAACTCAGTTGTTTTTGCTTGAGATTGAGGTCCTTTTAAACATCTGGGGTGCCACTTTTTATGTAACGGTTTAGCTTTGATTTTACTGTTTGGGGTGCCAGTTAGGCCAAAGCCTAACACGAATTTAGTCCAGTTTGGACAAAAAAAACACTTTTTTAAAAGCCAACCTTACACAGGATTTAAATGCACAATTACTAGAACCAAATGAACCTTAAAACCTGAAACATGGGATTGATTACCCACAAAAGAATACCTTCAACTCAATAAACAACAGAATGAATGAAATACACAGAGACACAAAAAAACTCAGTTTGACTTTGTATTGTAAAATAATCCCCAATCCAGTCCACAGTTTGTCCAATACCACGCAGTTTAGTGTCAGTTCACAGAGAGTCACTATTCACAACCCACTGTTCCTTCAAAACAGGTTATTCACAAATGTATTGAAACCTTGGTTAACCAAAATGAAATAAAGACAAAATAAAAATGCCCCGCGACCTTTACCGTGGTGGCGAACAAATGAATGAGGCAACCAGCTGTATACCGTGTTTGTGTGAGAGAGGAGGGGGGGGAATAGCTCCAGGAATCCACTCCACTTTTTCCGGTGTGCCTGAGTGTGTGTGCGGTTTGGATTGTGTAGTTACCTCGCCATGATGTAACTCCAAAGGTCACTGCAAATCAACAGCAGAATGAAACATCTATATATATACAATTTGAATCCTGCGCCATGTCGGTTGTCAGTATGTATGTAGCCAGTGTGACGTAATCTGACATCACGCCAGTGTGACGTAATCTCACGACAGCATGACATCACGCATGACATCACATCCTACCTATAAATTCTAGGATGCCGTCAGATCGCACCAGTTCGACGGCTTCCATAGTGGGTTTTGGTCATTGGAGAGGTGATGCACGTCACCTCTTTCTGAAGTGGGTACTTTCAAAGCCTGCCGTGGATTTAGGAGAGCACAAAACTCTCTCTCACACTGTGAGGTGCCTGTAAGGTGGCACTGCAAAGTGAACGACGCGTCACGCTAGACGTTCGGGCCGCGTAGCGGCCCGAACTTCTAGTATATTACAAACATAAACAAACAGATATTACATAGATTACAAACAGAAGTGATACTCAGGCGTCCTCTTCTTTCGTGTGTCATCGTTAGACGTCCAGCTCAATGACGTGCAGCCACGCCCTCGTCTCAGGTCCCACATCAAGAGACGGCCTCCGATGGTGGTCTGTACAGGACACAGAGGTGATTATGTGATAGGCAGTCTGCATAAGCATACTGTGCAGTCTGTCAGGCCCAAACTGTGGGAGTAGTAGCGCGGCAAAATAAACTTTATCTTGAAAGAAAGAAGAAGAAAGCCGGAAGATCTATAGTCTACTATTAATAGTCAACACTAAATCGCGCACACATACACACTTTGGTAGGGGTTTGGATTGTGTCGTTACCTTGCCATGATGTAACTCGAAAGGTCACTGAAAATCAACAGAGAGACAAAATGAAACATATATTAACAAGATATGACAAGTCATAATATCCCCGCTTGCGGCAGGCTTTTTTTGCCCCAATCTGCAGCACAAAATGTAAAAGTGGTCTTTAAAATGAAATGTCAGCCATTCCAATGCAACCGAAAGGACTCCACAGAGAGGTTCATCGGTTGGCTACCAATATAAAGTGTGTGTGTGTGTGTGTGTGTGTGTGTGTGTGTGTGTGTGTGTGTGTGTGTGTGTGTGTGTGTGTGTGTGTGTGTGTGTGTGTGTGTGTTAACGAAAAGTGCAGTAGAACCTTTACCAGACCATAGTGAAGTCTGTGGGTTTCAGATACCAGATAGCCTTTATAAAAGTGAAGCTCACAACGTGTCTTTTAATTTCATGCAAGTTTGCCCTTTCCACTACTGGCTTACATGAACAAAATACCCAAATGGGTCCATTTGGTTTCATTAATGTCTTTTCTAATTCAAGTATTCAATAAAAAATGAAAAAGAGCAGATCTACAAGCACACAAGGCGGCGACACGTTGTGAGCTTGTAGATCTGCTATTTTAATGAAGCATGAAACACGCTGATTTTAGCGTCAGTTTTGATGCTAAAAGCATCATCAATCTTGGAATGGTTTGCATCATTTTAATCACAAGGCACGTACCTTTAAAATGGTATATAGATTGACAATGTAGGTGACACACACGCAAGTGTAAATGTGTTTGTTTGGGAAAAAAACGCTTGTTTCGGCGCTTGTTTTTCACACACACACACACACACACACACACACACACACACACACACACACAGTGTTGCCATGTGTACTAATTTTAAGCGACCTTGTGTTCTGTAAAGTTGCTTGTAAATATTGGTAGTTGCTTTTTATTTGTTATTATTTTGTTGTGAGCTTGTAGATCGGCTACTTCCAAATAGTCTATTTTCAAATAGCCGATGCATATAGGTTTAAAGTGCTCATGTAGCCTAATAGTCACTTAAATATTTGTGAGCGGGTACAGTGCTTTAGGCATCAAGTCGTCATTTTTCATTTTTCATTTTATTACAGATTGTTGAAGTACAGAATATAAGCTTTCATATGATGTATCATTCATTGAAATTGGAACACATTTGAAGAAGATGTGACCATTTTAATCTTGTTATCTATAATAGTCCAAACTGAGATAATCCCTCCTAAAGAATTTCCAGTTCTATAGCACCTCTCAGCTCCAGGTAATGGGCGTGAACAATGGGTAATTTATTCAACCTAGCCACTCCTCTAATCACTCCCCCATTGACACCTTTCAGTCAGCTGTCCACCATATAGAAATTTGATGCAACACAATTACATTTTTTTAAGGTATTTTTTACTTTACTGGAGTATTTCCAATACTTTAACTTCTACTCCACTACAGATCAGAGGAAAATATTGTACTTTTACTCCAATACAATCATTTTAAACTTGGGTTAACAATTATTTAAAAACTTTAGTTACTAGTTACTTTGCAGATATAAATTATTACATTATAAAACATACATTAACCACTTTAGCCCTATTTTATACATAGTCTATTTGAAAATAGCTGATCTACAAGCTTACAATGCGCATTGCGACGCGTTGTGAGCTTGTAGATCAGCTATTTTCAAACATTTTAGTACTTATACTTTAGGTACTTTAAGTACATTTTGATACCAAGACTTTAGTACTTTTACTTTGATTGAACTCAAGTAACATTTTGAGCACTTTTACTTGTAACAGAGTATTTTTGGTATTGCTACCACCGAGTGCTTCTTCCACCACTAAATTTGAGTGACCCACTGGTAGTCGACTACAGTCCCTGGATTAACTCCAACCTGGTGTTTGCACTCTCCATTTACAACCCGTACATCTACATAAACGTTCAGATTTCAAATATAAAGTGCTTACCTCATGGCCACGGATGTTAACATTAACTTCGGGTGGGTCTAAGTACCCGTATCTTCCATATTGTTCAATAAAAAGCATTTTAATCCGATCGGCGGCCATTTTCTCATAGAGTTATAACGTATCAGGAGTGCAATACACCCCAACCATTACGGCCGCGCAGTTGAAAAACAACGGAGACAATGGCCATCAATCGGATCAAAATGCTTTTTATTAAGCAATACGGAAGATACGGGTACTTATGAGGGCCCGTAAATAATTATAACACCCGTGGCCATGAGATAAGCACTTTATATTTTAAATCTGAACGTTTATGTAGATGTACGAGTTGTAAATGGAGAAATGCAAACACCAAGTGTACGTTCAGCCATGACGCGTGACCGCGAGCTAACAATGCTAAGGCCTAGCTCGTTATTCCACCGTTGTTTTGTCCACAAACATCTTCGGTGAAATACTCCATACGAACGTCGAGCGGCCTGTTGTTTAGCTGGGGCTGACCTCACAGCTGCTGTGTTCGGTACAATGTTATATTGATTATTAGGGGTGTGCCGATATATCGTCGCGCGATATATCGCGATACGTTTTCGCGACGATATGTATCGTTTTGAGAAAAAAAAATATCGTTTTGAATTTTTTTTTTTTTTTTTTTTTTTTTTTTACTTTTTTTTTTTTTTACAATCATTATAATCAGGCATGCAAACAGCCCCGAGGTGAAAAGGGTGACAACATGTTTTTTTTTTGGGGGGTCAGGTGTCACACTATTGCCCTATTTGGATTGAAAACGGCTATTGTAGCTGAAAAGCTACAAGTTTGCATGTCTGAATAATGCAAAAACAGAATTTTTTTTTTGCATTTACTTTTTTACACCCCCATATATTTTCATAATAAAAAAAAGTGCGTATCGTATCGAAATCGTATCGAAGTTGTGAGCCAAATATCGTATCGTATCGTTTGGTGAAATTAGTGTATCGGCACACCCCTATTGATTATACAACTAGATTCTGTCCCGAAAAAGACTAACGCAATACTGGCCGCTTCGGCGCTTCTTCGCACCGTGGTGACGTTAGTTTCAGCCTCAGGTTGAATATTCACCCAGTGGATATTACTCCAGTAGCCTAAAGTAAAAATACCTCAAAATTGTACTTAAGTACAATACTTGAGTAAATGTACTTAAGTTACGTTACACCACCACAGACGGGCTTGTTTTCATTGACCTGGTTGCTTATTTCTCTCTCATAAATCTGGCAACCGTGTCTTTGTTTAGACCAGCGAAGAAGAAAATGCGGAAGTGATGTTTTTTTCCCGTGTGAAAGACAGTATTATGTTGCGAAAATATAAAGACATTACAGCACCATAACATGGTTAATACATTTTATTGTGGGATGTACAATACATGAAAATTACGGGTGTAGTAACGCGACTTGCGTCGAGAACTAATGGAGAGCGGACATGACCGCGTTTGGCTAAAAACTGTTAGTTAGTTGCTGTTACTATTAGCCAAAATCGGCTAGCGCTGGAAGGAATCCACTTCACATTAACACATTTATATCATATTTACATGCCGAGTTAAGCTCTGACATTTAAGTGATATGTAGCCTGATATTACCAGATTGCTATAGTGGGTTTAGAATATTTTAGACGTTTTTTTTCATTTGCTCATTGCTCATTTCAGCTCTTCTGGAAAATCAGCCAGCCCTAGAAGACTGTCTTGGGCAGTCAGAGGCGTGTCTAGTCCCATAGCTTGGGAGGACGAGGCCGGCCGTTCAGAGTATGGGAACGTATCCCATTGGCTTAAACGACAGCCAATCACGCAAAAAAAGTGTCCAATACATGTCGGAAATATGTCGGGTCAGAGTCAGAGTGAATTTAGACCCGCCAGCTTTCAGCAAGCGGGTAAAAACATAAACAAACAGATAATACATATATTACAATATATTAAAAACTGAAGTGATACTCAGGCGTCTTCCTTCTTTCGTGTGTCATCATCAGTCGTCCAGCTCAATGACGTGCAGCCACGCCCTCGTCTTAGGTCCCACATCATTATGTGATCGGCAGACTAAATAAGCATACTGTGCAGTCTCTCAGGCACAAACTGTGGGAGGAGTAGCGCGGCAAAATACAGATTATCTAGAAAGAAAGAAGAATAAGAATAAAGTTGGAAGATTACTATAGTCCATACTAATAAACACAGATCATTTGTGGTGCAGTTGATTAGTTACAACATATCCGTCATAACCACAATTAGACAGCACGGCACTGTACCAAATCCCATTAACCCTTGTAGGATCTTCGTGTTTTAGTCACACCC